>NC_137787.1:165012186-165612186 GCF_963383645.1 Muscardinus avellanarius
CAATACTACCTACTATAGGTTGATTATTATATCTATTTAAAGTGTAAGAAAACAATCAATAAGAGTAGTTAGGTAATGTATCCCAGTCACATAAATGATTAATAGTAAATTCAGGAATAAAATGTTACCTTTTGAAACAAGGTGGGAAGATAAACTTAGAGTGGGGATCCCATGTTTTGCCAGTGGTTAGAAAGCATTTATTGTTGTTCTTTCTGAATTCTATGCAAACAAGAATGAGTGTTTGAATAAAAAAATAGAAAATTTTAAGATGTATGGATTAGAGGACTCTGAAAAGAGAATTGATACTGTGATCCAAGACATCTCCTACTCTGGATTTTAGGATCACATTTTTTTTTTTTTTTTTTTTTTTTTTTTTTTTGGTGGTGGTACTAGGAGTGGAATCCAGAGGCTTTCTACCTCCGGGCTATACTCCCGGACCTTTTTTATATTTTATTTGGAAACAGGGTCTCACTAAGTTGCTGAGAGCCTCACTAACTAGCTGAGGCTGGTTTCGAACCTGTGCGATCCTCCTGTCTCAGCCTCCCAAGCACGGGGATTACAAGCATGCGCCACCACACCCGGCTTAGGATCATATTTAAAGAGAGAGAATATTGCATGTCTATGAGATGAAAATACTCTTCATTTCCCAGTAAAAACAAAGTATGAGATTTTAGTTGGTTTATCTTTTATTTTTTTTTTCCCAAGTGGAACAGAATTAATAGCTTGGAATCTACAAATCACTAACTCTTTTTCAAATATTTATGGGTGTGTGGATATGAAAGCTTATAGATGTTGTTTTATATAGATGATATAATCAGGTTTTTGAGTACTTCAATTAGAGAAATAACATAAAAATTCTAAACAACTTTGAGAAAAGAAGGTTAAAACTGTCATTTGATGAAGTGTGTGGGCATATCTTTTTTAACCTCTCCCCTCAGATATATTAACACTAACTCAATAAATTTAAAAATACTTTGGAGCCATAGCAGGTGTTTGAGTTAAATTATCAAGTCCACTTCACCTTGACAGTAAAGTACCTAGGGAATAGTGGTTGAAGAGGAGTTCTGGTTGAGAGTCCAGCTCAATGGGAATATATTTCACTAAACCATTCAAATTAATCTTTAATACCACTGTGAAAACCTGGATGGAGGGGCATTGCAACATCAATTAAAAAAAAAAAAAGAACTTGTGGTATATTTGCTAGTGAGTATTTGGAAGAATATAATTCTGCCTTTAAAATACTGTACCATAATGCTTCAGAACACTAGAGAGAGAAAATGGACAGCACTTGCCTGTATCCAATAATGGGGAATGTGCCAGTATTGAAAAATTGCTTTGGTATTAATTTCAAAATATAAAAAAGTCAGGGCCTGGGTGCTGCACAGGCACTCAGGCAGGGAGTAGAGGCAGTTGTTACAGAATTCCCTCATCAAAAGTGATTACCAAGTACACAAAAGAGTTGTAGCCCAGGGCCTTCATATTTTAAAGACAAGCTTACATAATAAATAACTTCTAGCATATAGGTTAAAACTCCCCAAGGATGTGGGAGGATGGTACGGGTCTTCATCAAAGGGGGCATATACCATGTGACCCCTGACTTTGTTAACCAAGTAACACATCTTGGTCATAACAAAAGCTTGAAATGGAGATAATGGACATGCCCAGCCCACACTTACATCAGGGCAGGAGCAGATAAAGAGGCCTTTGGTCAAGCAGGATAGTGAATCCTCAGGATCATACCATATGGTTTGCACAGGAGATAATGGGTGGGCCCACACCTACATCAGGAGCAGATAGAAAGACTATTTATTGGTTACACAAGATAGAAGATAATTAATCCTTATAAAACCTGTTCTATGTTCAAAAAACTATAGTGTCTTACCTTCAAGGCACTCTACTGTATTTATCTCTCTAATGCAGTGCCTTATTATTATGTTCCTTTTTTCTACCTTTATAATAATAAAATTACTTAAGCTTGCAGAAGTATAGTTAAGGGTAATTTTTTCTAAACTGGCCCAAAACAAGAACCCATGGATTTATCTCAAACTGTTACACACAATGCCTTCAGTTTGCTGCCAAAGTGACTGACTTATAATTAATTCAAAACTGCAAACCTCTAAGATTAGTATATTTTGGCTCTTTGACTCTAAAATAAGCACTTAGACAGTTCTTTGATAAAGTAGTTGCTAGTCTTAACCCTAATGATATTCTCTCTATGATCAAAAAGTCTAAACAATGGTACTGTGGTTAAGTAAAAATTCTCCATTTGGAGTATACTCAGATATATTTGAAGCAAAGGAGATATTTTAAAAATTGGTTTTTATAAAAGTATTTTAGTTGACAGAAATAAATAATATAAATGGCCTCTCTTATTTTATTATTATTTAAAAAACTTGAACCTTTATGATTTAATAGACTTACGAAGTATACTGAGAATGGGATGCCCAGGACAAATCATGGAAGCTAATACAAATAAATATTAGGTTATACACTTGAAAGATACTATTAGGCTCTATCTTTATCATATGATATTCAAGATGGGATTTTGAACTTAATAAAATCTTTGTAGCCATAAGAAAAGGACAGAATATATATATATATATATATATATATATATATATATATATATATTTCTTATTTTCTTATATTGTATACACATATCAAGGTAAATAATAATTCAGATAATAGCAGGTTTGATGACAGAATATCATCTTATCTCTTTTCCTACTTTTTAAATAAAACTTGTCATTTATTTTTAATATAATTATTCAATGGTGATTTAAAATAATTACTCACCGGGCGTGGTGGCATGCTTGTAATCCCCGCGCTTGGGAGGCAGAGAAAGGATTGCGCTGGTTCCGAGCCAGCCACGCTGGCTTGAGACCCTGTTTCCAAATAAAAAATATATAAAGCAGGTCTGGGAGTGTAGCCCAGAGGGAGAAGGGCCTCCAGGAACCCCAATACCACCAAAAAAGAAAAATTACTCAATTGTGATTTTTAAGGATTACTTTATCTAGTATTAATGTTTTAAATCATTGCATATATTTTTTATTATGGGATCAAATACTATTGCTCTCATTTAAAATCGCCTAAGTTAATTTGATAAATGCAAATGAGAGAATTGGTTTTCTGCATAAAATAAAATTATATCACGAGCATCCATAAAAATGTATTCAAATGAATTACAAACTAAAAAATAAGGAGCATAAATAAAAACTTTCAGAAAAATACACAAGTTGATATTATTTTATTTTCAAGATAAGAATTTCATTAACAAAATACACAAAGCAGAATTCTCTGTCCCAGCACTTCCAATTTCTATCCTCCTTCATAATATATACTTTCTATAACGCTTGATTTTTTCTTGTACACTCCAATTCTTTTTATTGTCTTCTTTCTGCTAGAATGCCAACTCCATAACTAAAAGACTTTTAATCTGTTTTATACCATGATATATCCTAAGTCTCAAAATGTATACGTTTTTAATTTTATTAATTTTGCAAGCTATCAACAACAACAAAAACTCATGGCATAAGACATACGCCTCCTAGGTTGGAGACATTTTTTATTGCTCAGAGTATAATAAACATCAATAGCATCAACATATTAGTTTATGCCAGATTTCCCTTACCTCCAAGCTCTATGGGGAGGATGTGTCATAGGTCTCCCAATCACATAGGGTAAAGCCTACAATTTTTATGGAAGTTAAGAAATAGCATAGGGAATTTTCCTTTTGTATAATGAGTGGTAAGCAAACCTGCTTTATGTCTAGAGGGATACATTACCTTGTCCTTTAAAGTTGCTTGTTACAAATACAACCCCAAGGAATGGCTTATGTAAAGAGCAACCCAGAATATGTCTTCTTGCTGTGTACATTAAAAACATGCAGTGGTACTCACAGGCCCTGGAAGACTGTCTTCTCCCACAGACTGTGTATAGAACATAGTAGAAACTAGATAAGTAACCAGTTAAAAAAAATCAATGAATTAATAAATTTGAATACATTAAACTTAAAAATCTATATTGAACAACATTACAAAATGAAAGATACATGCAGACTATAAAACTTATTTGCAAAGGATTAGTACACAGAGTAAATAATTTCTGAAAACAATAAGAAATACATATACATGTCAGCGGCAAAAAATAAAAATGACCAAAAATAAGAAAAGAAAACCAATAAATATAGGACAAGATTCCTAACATCAATAGTAATTAAAAAATTTAAAGTTAAAGTTTTGTGACTTACTGTTTCATATTAGTTTGGCAAATTTTTTTAAAAACTGCAAAAATATCTAATTTGGGTAAAAATATAGAGCAATGCTGGCTATGAAAAAATAAAACAAATATTCATAAAACCAAATACTACATAAAAGTCAAAATAAATGAAAAAAAGCTGTTCCTACTAAATTGGACAAATATTAGAAGCATAATGATGAGTGAAAACATAAAAGTAGAATAAAATATTTAAGATCTTAAAACATAAAAAACAATAATATTAATTTTAAATTCGTGCAGAAGCTAGGGTAGTCATTGGGATACAAGAGAGACTTTAGATAATGGAATAAAAAACTGCACTGGTGAAGTTAATGGTCTTTGGGAGAGTGGGGATAGTAGAGAGCCGAAATTACTGAAGGAAACATTTCCACTGACATTACATTTATATGTGAGAAGACCAATGTCGATCTCAATAAATATAGGGAAGAAGAGGAGTGAAGAAGGAGTGGGTGAAAGCCCACCAAATGCTGTGTACATGTATGTCACCATCACTATGACCTACATTATGATGTGAGACTATAATGCATCAATAAAATATAAAAATAATTATAATTAAAATTAACTAAATTTATACATGCATTCTGACAAAAAGAGTAACAAACACTGCTATAGTTTGAATACTAGTGGTTCTTTCAATGCATGGCTTGGAACCTAAGGGACTAATACTATTAAAAAACTGAGGCCTTTGGAAAACAATTAAGTCATGAGTAATCCACTCTCATGAACAGGAACATTCTCTCTAGAGAGAGCTCCTTTGCTCCTTCCACCACGTGAGAGCTCATAGAAGATGTCATCTATGAGAGAAAGGCCAAAACTAGGGATGAATTATCCTAGAGTCTTGCTATTAGATATCCCAGGCTCCAAAAATGTAAAAAAAAATTATTTTGTTTATAAATCTCCTAATGTATTTTGTTATAGCAGGTGGAATAAGACAAATACTGTTGTAGGGAAGTGGATATAACTGGAGAAAAAGAGAGACAAGTGGCATTGGTTTGAGACAATTAAGGATTCATTCTTAAATTAATAATTTTGTAAATAAAAAATTAGAAACAACAAAAATTTGATATTTGAGAATGTTGGAAGTCTTTCATATTTTTCTGTTTGCTAAAATATTTCACTGTAAAAAAAAAGCTAAGTGTTAATTTATAGTTGAGGATCTGAAATCATAGTACTTGACAGAATAAAACTTAAAACTGAATTCATCATTTTTGTGTGACTGAATATGGTAAGGAGAGCTGACCAGATGCTCTCTGCAGCCAAAAAGAATGCTGAGTCTATCTTGGGAAGCTAAGATTGCTAGGCTGCAACTCTGATGGACTTTGTAGATAAAGCCATCTGAAGACAAGGTCTGAACCTAAAGGCTATTGACACATCTAGAAAATGTAGTGCTGATCCAGGGCACAAATTCTGAAACAAGATCACTTTGCTTTCTTTTTTAATACTACATTCCTGGGCAAGTTATTTAGCTGATAATGACCTACCTTTCTCAACTGTAAAATATCCATAGTAATAAAAGTATTTTTTGTTGTTATTGTAGGTGTTGGACTACCTACTGGTTAACTTTCATCCACAACTTTGGCCACTTTCCCTGTTCTTAATTATGTTTCGGGATCTCTCCACTCCAAAAATTACTCAGAAAAGGTAACCTCATACCCATTTTCTGCTATGAGTCATGGTTATTTTAGGTAATACTTTTGGTATTTTTCTAGGCCCTGTCATTCAACCTGGAGTGCATGTGACTTAAACAGACCATAAAACACCTAAGAAAAGTCTTAGGTGTTATGGTTGACCTCCCTCTTTCTTCTTAATCTTAAAAAAAAAAAAAAAAACAGGAGTCATTTACTTTCAATTTTCATTGGTGACCACTTGTACCACTGTGAACTAAACTAGACTGAAGTAAGATGAAGGGTTAACTAAGCAGACCAAAGGGGCAGAAATACTTAATTTCTATTGATATGAGTAAGCCACAGACAAAACTGTACCCAAAGCCTTCCTTATCTCTAAAATTCCAATTATTGTGAGATATTAAATTTCTTTAATATTTAAACCAATTTGATTTAGTGTTTTCTGTTACTTGCAGAAGAACACAATAACTGATACATTATCTCATATATTGAAGTGTAAAAATAAATGAGAAAAAAATGTAAGGCACCTAGCACAGTGCTCAGCTCATAGCTATTTTTAGCTAGAATAGGTTGGCCCTTGTGCCTCCCTTGTCAGCACATTCCTTTAGCATCATAGGTAAGGAACTGCTTTCAAACAACCTAAACTTCTTACAATCCTAGTTTTATTCCTCAGTTGTAACTTTCCTCTGATGTATTTTCCTTTATAAACATTATTGTTTATATACTGTGGCTGTAATAGTGCCTGGCACATAGGCAGCATTCAGTAAATATTTCTAAATGAATGAACACACTTGTCTGACTCCAACAACATATGCCAATGATCAGTATTTTCTCTAAATATCTGGGTTATTAAGCCCCCAACAGAGAAATGTTTTATTCATGCACATTATTCTAAATAGTAAATGAAGTAAATAAACATTTAATTATATTTTTAAAGATAAAAAACATCAATCTTTCATACTGTCTTTTAGAGTTTGCAAAGTTGGTTGTTAGATTTTGGTATAAACACAAACTAAAACTTACTCTGGAAAGACATCATTAAATGAAAGATTTTTCTTCCTAATATAAAATTATAATATTAGAGGTAAACAGGACAATGAGAGACTCAGAAATGTTTGAGGAAATAGGATATTCTAGAAAAGCCCACACACTTTGCTTTAAATATGCCTGACATAGTATCTGAGAGACTTAATGATAAAACGTTCACTCCACAACCCCTATTAGCACCAACCACTTGAAAGAGTTATACACCATCATTTAAAAAAAAGAAATATGTATATGCATCCAAAATAAAGTATTGAGAATACTATTTTAATGAAATAAAAACACTTTGCATGTTCACTCAAACACGAATGTTTAATCCCCCTAGTTTCTTTAAATCGCTCATCTCCTTTGGGAATGAAATAACTTCAGGGCTCAATTTGTACTGGTAGCTTAATGATTAAAGATGAAAAAATCTTTGCCTATGCATCTGATTTTTATATGCCTTGTTTTACTGCAAATCCTATTAAAATAAACTCTGCTTTTAGTTGCTGTGAGTAATTGGATCCAGTGCTTCACAGCTGAAAAATGTTGGCTTCAAATTTTAATCTTTTTTACTAAGAGGATGACACTAGAAAACGAGAGAGTTATAAGAACTCTATAAGATACACTTGTTGAGAAAAAATAATAAAATGGTGCACTAAATTTGTAAGTTGTGTGTGTCTATATGTTAAGGATAATTCTAAATCACTTGAAATAGTATATTTTCTTTGTTATCAACAAAATGATCACTGTACTTTCTGTTTAAATTGGTGCCAGTAAAAATATATGACATTTCTAAGCCAACTGTAAGGAATGTAAGGCTGATGCTTATATATTTTACACCCAAAGAAGTATCTTGTTTTAACTTAAGTTTGTAAGGTTTATAAACATGAGTGCCTGTGTGATGGAGCTGCAAAGGTGGTATGTGAACATAGCACTGGTAAGAGGGAAAACTCTACTCAGTTTGCTCACTATAGGCATCAGAATTTGACAACTAGAATAATTCTTTGTTGGGACTTTTGTGAAGCTGAAAAACATATTTATTTTGTGTGTGGAATTCTGGGGAATGAACCCAGGGACATTCTTCCTCTGAGCTACACCACCAACCCTATATTATTTTATTTTGAAGCAGATAGATGCTAGGTTGATGACGGTATTACTGCTAGCTTAGGCTTTTTTGAAACCTGTTGTCCTCCTATTATAGTGTCCCAAGTACTGGGATTACAGGCATGTGCCACCACGCCTGGCTACACATTTGTTTAAGATGATTGAGCCCACAGGCTGTGAACAGAAGTTTCTATAATTTGCTGTGTACCAAACAATAAGTGATGTTCAGTTAATTATTTCTCTTAACTTTTTTTATTGGTACATTGTTGTCATACATCTTAGTGGGGTACAAAATGGTAGAGGTATTCATATACACATCACTATTTAGCCCTTCCCTGGTTCCCTCTCCATCCCCTCCCCACGTTTGGCTTCTCACGTTTGGCTTAGTGATTCTGAAAGCTCCAATTCTTTCCCAGTAAGAAAGCAGGGAACCATCCTTCTAATTTACAAGGGAATATTTTAGGTTCTTTCTGGTTTGATATCTATTAGGTGCATTCTTTGATTTCTTTCCCATTATCTTTTCTTCTCTAGAGTAATCATTCCCTGGTATCTAAACTTTCCTACTCTAATTTTTCTTTATATATTTACTCTTACTGAGAATTAATTTTAAACAATGAATTTCTCATTCTCTTTGCTTTTTTAATTTTTTTAAATTTTTATTTATTTTTATTTTTTATTTTTTTCACCAATAAATATTTATTAAAAAAAATAAAAGTAGGCTGAAGCAAAGCTAAGGGGGGCTGTTTGCTCAGAGCTGAAGAAGCTGGAAATGAGAAGCCTGTCAGTGATAAGAGCAGGCAGCCCCTTCCCACCAGTTCTGAAGCTCTGAAGACCAGTGACTTGGCTTGTATCCAGTGCTTTATTAAAGATAAATAGTTTCATAGGAGAAGAAGTAAACGTGTCCCCAGGACAACAGAGAGTGCATGTACTTGTGTGTGAGAGAATGTGAGGTCCCTGGTCTGTGTTCTGAGGGGCGGTCAGGCAGGCAGGGCCTGGGCTAACCAGGAAGGCAGATGAGGGTCCCTGTCCCGGAGGACTCACTGCTCCTGGGTGCCCCAGGAGATGTAGTCTGGCCGTGTGGCTGCATGGTACTCATCGATGAGCTGCTGCACAATCTCCCTGGATGTGTCCATCTCATCAAAGTTGTCCTTGAAGATGTCCTCTTTGCGGAACTGCTCCATGAAGGCCTCCCACTTTCGCAGCTTGTCGAACTGGTGACAGGTTCGCTCAAAGAGCGAGGAGATACTGGTGTGGTTGGCCATCATGAGCCCGCTGACTCGGTGGGCCGAGGGCAGGTAGAGAGACTTCCTGGACAGGGCCACCTGGATGCTGGCTGGGCGCCAGGGGATGAAGTTGGCCAACTTCCGTTCCCGGATCCTCTGCAGGCTCTTGTGGACCTGGGTGGGGTCCACCTCCCCCTGGATGATGTTGAGGATGGCGATGTAGCAGTGGTTGGTCTGGCGGTCTCGGCCTGTGGACACCATCACGTTCTTGGGCTGCAGCAGCCGCCTCATGACATCCAGGACCGTGGTCTTCCTCACGCTGGCCACCGCCTGGTCCGTGGTGAGGGGGGTGTAGCCGGTCATGAGGAAGTGGAGCCGGGGTGTGGGAATGAGCGAGGCGATAAGGCCGATGAGGTCGTTGTTCATGTAGCCAGGGTCGCGCAGGGTGGTGGTGCTGGCCAACATGATGGTGGACACCAGCTGGTTGATCTGGGAGAAGGACGGGTTCTGGATGTGCAGGCGGTCTGTGGCGATCAGATTCAGGGCTGTATTGTCCAATACCACCACGCAGTCTGTGTTCTGGGTCAGCCTCTTGAGCGTCAGGAGTGAGTTGTAGGGCTGCACCACCACGTCGCTCATCTCGTCCTGGTTGGGAAACACTGAGTACGTCTGCACCAGCTTCTTGGGGTACCTGTCATTCAGTCGTTCTAAGAGGTAGGAGCCCAGGCCGGAGCCCGTGCCCCCGGCGATGGAGTGACAAAGCACAAAGCCCTCTAGACTGTCGCTGCCATCTGCCTCCCGGTCTATGATGTCAAAAATGTCCTCGTGGATCTTCTCTCCCTGGGAGAATCCACTGGCCCAATTGTTGCCAGCGCCTCCTCCGTGCTCTGACAGGTAGATGTTCTCTGGGTTGTAGAGCTTGGCATAGGAGGAGTTGAGGATGGAATGGATCACCCGGGGCTCCAGGTCCAGCAGCACTGCCCGCGGGATGTAATGCTCATCGTCGGCCTGGTAGAAAAAGACGTCCTTGAGGTCAGTGCCCTCGGTGGCGAACTCCTCCACGATGCCATCGGGGCGGATGCCATGCTCGGCGCAAAGCTGTTTCTAGAATTCAAACCCAATCTGATTGCCACACTGGCCCAACTGTAGGGTGATGATCTCCCTTGGCATTGCTCCTCTGGCATCGGCGTAGCTGCTGCTCTCTTTGCTTTTTTAGAATGTGACATTGTTTTTTTTAAATATATCTGTATGATAAAAGGGGGAAAAAAAGGATACATCAGACCCCCCCATTCAGAAATAATCATCATTAAGTTTAAATCCAAAAGGAATGATGCATGGAACACAAAATAGATCAGCACTTCTCAAATTCTGGATTTCAATGACCTGGGTATCCCTGGGATCTTTTTTAAGGAATATGCAAGGTCAAGGTTATTATTATAATACTGAAACAATATTTGCTGTTTACTCTGCCTGGACACTGCAATGATGATATTAAAATAGGGGTCAAAAATCTGCTGTTTTATTATCACAAATTAATGCAGTGTCAATTGACAGTATTTATAATCATTGCATTTTGCAAGACAATGAACAAATTGTTAATGCAAACAAACAAAAACAGCCAGGTTTTCTTAGGAATGTTCTTGAAAGAGATTTAAAAATTATCAGTTTTATTAAATCTTTGCCCTTGAGTGCACCTCTCTGTAATATCAGTAAAAACTTGAATATATGCATAAAGCATTTATGTTATTCACTGAACATTCTAGTTATCTGGAAGACAAATTTTGCCTACTTCAGTTGTGTCCTAATTTATCCAAATTTATCATGGCATTATAGTTTTGTTTAGATAATGGTGGAAAAATTAATTATCTATTTGGGTATTTGGCAGACATTTTCTAAAAATTACAAATAAAATGTGTTGTCCTCTCAAAAATAATGAAATAATAGACAACATTTTCTTTAACAAAATTTTAGCTTTCAAGTAAAATATGGGAATTCACAAAACTTCATATGT
The DNA here is from genome assembly GCF_963383645.1 of Muscardinus avellanarius. Lineage (NCBI taxonomy): Eukaryota > Metazoa > Chordata > Mammalia > Rodentia > Gliridae > Muscardinus > Muscardinus avellanarius. The sequence continues at coordinate 165,023,454 of NC_137787.1, forward strand.
GCCCCTGTGAAACTGACAACACATAGGTACTTAATGATATCTCTCATAAACCGGACATAGTGATACATGCATTTAGTGCCAGTTCTTGGGAGAATAAGACAGGAAGATCTCCGGTTTGGAGTCAGCCTTAGCAACTTAGTGAAGCCATTAGAACCGGGGCTGGAAGTGTTGCTCAGAAGTAAAATGTTGGGTTCAATCCCCAGCAACACACACACATGCACATGCACACGTACATACACGTACACACACACACACACACACACACATACACACACACTCACACACTCACACACACCGTATCCCTTATAAGAAGAAAGGTAAATTAGTGTAATTTATTTTTATTTTGTAATATAGTGTCATATTTTGTAAGATATAAATAACTGTGAAACCAATATATTCCACTTGATCAATGAATGCAAAATGTTACAAAATAATGCACCTCCCTTCTTCTCCCATTTGGCATAGTGATTGACTTTGATATGTTTGTGAATGTACATAAGGGAATTTATCTCTTCCTCCTCCCATGCCCCTCAGTTAGGATACCTTATTTGCTCATCTATGGTTTCTCCTTCCTCGTCTAAAGTTCCTCCTATGATCCTTTTTTTCCTTTCCTCATATTAGGGAGAACATCCAGTTTTTTACTCTTTGTGACTAATCTCACTTTGCATAATGTTCTCCAGTCCCATCCATTTCCCTATAAATAATGTAATTGTGTTCTTCTTTATGGCTGAGTAAAATTCCAAATACCCCATAGCTTTATAATCCATTCATCTGTTGATGGACGTCTTGGCTGGTTCCATAGTTTGGCAAATGTGAATTGTGCTTCTATTAACATAAATATGCATGCTTAATTTGGGTAGTTTTGTTTCCATTCTTTTGGGTAGATACCCAGAAGTGGTATTGTTGGATCATATGGTAGATTTTTTCCCATTCTTCTGAGGATCCTCCATACTGTTTTCCAAAGTGGTTGGACTAAATTTTCAGTCCCACCAACAATTTATTAGAGTTCTCACTTCTCCACATCCTCGCCAGCATTTGTAGTTGTTTATGTCGTTAATAATGATTGCCATTCTAGTTGGTGTTAGGTGAAATCTCAGGGTAGTTTTAATTTCATCTCATGAATTGCTAATAATGTTGAGCATTTTTTCATATATCTACTGGCCATTTGAATTTCATCTTTTGTGAAGTGTCTATTTAGTTCACTTGCCCATTTTTTGATTGGGTTATTTGTTTTCTAAGCTTTGAGTTTCTTCAGTTTTCTGTATAGTCTAGATATTAGTCTTTCATTGGAGGAATAGTTGGTAAAAATTTTTTCCTATTTTGTTGGCTCTTTTAAGGTTCTTGATAGTTCCTTTTGCTGTACCGAAGCTCTTCAGTTTAATGCAATCCCACATATTGATTCGCCTTTTAGTTTCTTGTGCCTTTGGAGTCTTGTTGGGAAAGATTTTATCTGTGTTGGTGGGTTGAAGTGTTGGACCTATGTCCTCTTCAAGAAGCTCTAAGGTCTCTGGTTTGATTTCCAAGTCTTTGATCCATTTTGAATCGACTCTTGTGCAGGGTGAGAAATTGGGGTTTATTTACATTTTTGTGCATATGGTTGATGTTTTGCCAGCACCATTTGCAGAAGAGGCTATTTTTTTCCCCAGTGTTTTTGGCATCTTTGTCAAAACTCATTTGTCCATAAATGTGTGGATTTGTTTCTGAGTCTTCTATCCTTGCCCATTGGTCTATGTATCTGTTTCTCTGCCAGTACCTTGCTGTTTGTATATATAATATATTAGTTCCTAGTATATATTGCATATATATTAAAACATATATTTTTATTATTTTAATATCAGTATTCTTTTTATATTGCCTTACAATCTCCTTTTGATCTCCATTCTTTTTTTGGTTTATATTTATCGAGTTCTTTGTATTGAATTATCTTTATTATGTCCATCTAAATTATAAGACATTATTAGAGATTTTATTCTCATATTGGTGATGTTTTCTTTACAACATTGGCAAATGTTCTTTGAGTATTAGATAATTTCTTCTCTTCCCGCTCCCACTCCCTCTCACCTTTCACCCTTCTTCCTCTTCTTTCTTTCTCTTCTACTATCAAATCATATATTTTTTTACTTTAAAAATAGACATAGAGGCTGGGTGTGGTGGCGCACGCTTGTAATCCCCATGCTTGGGAGGCAGAGACAGGAGGATCGCGCAGGTTCGAAGCCAGCCACGCGTGCTGGCTTAGGAGACCCTGTTTCCAAATAAAAGTGTAAAAATAGGTCTGGGAGTGTAGCCCGGAGGTAGAAGAGCTTCCAGGAACCCCAGTACCACCAAAAAAAAAAAAAAAAATAGACATAGAGAACAGGCATTTCTCCTGGCTTCCTCAAGCTTCACTGAGGAATGTGGACCTAGAAACATAGTTTACTTGTGCTGTATCCTGGGAATTCACTGGCTCCTCTTCTAGGCCAGGCATTGGCAAGCCCTGCCCGCAGAGAGGTTATTCTAAGTGTGACTTCCAATGAGGATTCTCCAGATTAGATAAAACAATCAACCAGATTAGACCCTATACCAGAAAAAGTGATACATGAGATTTACCCACTAGGGCTTTGCACTGCCAGCTACCTGAATTAATAAACCTTGCTAGTCATGATATCCATCAAATTGCTGGATCTCAGAAAGCTACAGGTTGCTGAGAAGGCTTTCTGTCTTTGTTTCCCAATCAATCTGTAGAGGATCTTTTCAATGCCTTAGTGGCCTGAGTACATTTATCCTACAACCTATAAATATGTCAAAGACACCATGAGACTCCGCTACTCTGTCTCTCTGACTTTCTAACAGGTGGGACTTTGGAGTCCTTATTTTTCTTAAATTTTGAAATGGGCTTTTGCTATATTACCCAAACTGCAACCACGTTCATGGGCTCATATGATCTTTCTGTCTCAGCCTCCTGAGTAACTGGGACTATAGGCATGCATTTCCATGACTGACTTCTTGAATTATTTTAATTGTGCATCCACTGAAGAGTTCAGCCCGGAAATCCAAGTGCTGAATGCACAGAAACTGAGATTGTGCTGTGATAAAAGAATGAAATGAACATGCTACCAGGGAAAGTTATTGAACTTTTCTTCTTGTTCTTATGAAATATTGATAAAGAGTCCAAATTCTGGAGGCTGGGAGGACTACCGAGGTTGAGTTTCTTTTCTAGCCCATGCTAAAAGAACCTGAACACTGGAAGGTGCTTGCCCACATTTGTAAAACAGAACTTATTTACCTATATTAGCATGTTATAGTAAGAATTAAATGAGATTATATAAGTAAACACTTTGAAAATGCTTTTCTGGTTAGTAAGTTCTTAATAATTAATAATTATTGTTCGTACTCACTCTCCTCCATTAATCTCTTATGATCTTACTATGATCTTTCTGCTTTTCAGCACCAATAAGCAATTTGTACACATTGAATGAATGTAGGAAAAACTGTAGAAAACAGCCAGAGAGGACTTTGAGAGTCAGTTACATTTGAGCAAAATTATCTTTGCTCTTCTGGTTTTTTATATTATCTATTTACTCCCTTAGTATACAGATGGCTTAGGTGTTTCTTTTGAATTTAATTTTATTTTTTGTTAGATCTATTCTCTAAACAAAATTTTAAGTAAATAATACAATATGTTGACTGTAAGTACCATGTTTTTCAGCAGATCGATTGAATTTGCTCGCTTGCTTAACTGGAACTTTTGTACAGGCGCTGGCAGCCACCATTCCACTCACACTACGAATTTGATTATTTTAGATATTTCATGGGAGTGGCCTCCTGCAGTGTCTCCCTCCTGTGACTGGCTTATTCCACTTAGCATAATGTTCTCAAGGTTCACCCACATTGTTGCATAGAGCTGGATGTCCTTCCCTTTTAAAGCTGAACAATATTCCATTGTGTATATATGCCACATTTTCTTTATCTGTGTATCCATTGACAAGACACATATTGTTTCTACATCTTGGCTGTTTTGAATGGTGCTGTGATGAACATAAAAGTGCTAGTATTTCATGAGATGCTGTTTTCAATTCTTGTGGATATGTACATATAAGTGAGATTGCTGTTTCATATGATAGTTCTATTTGTAATTTGGGGGGAAAATCAGTATTCTTTTTGTATAGCAGCTGCCTGATTTTGCTTTATCTACAGTGCACAATCTTCCAGCTTCTCCACAGACTTAACAACACTTGTTCTTGTTGTCTTTTCTTCTTTTTGAATAGTAGCCACCCTAGCAAGAGTGAGGAGCCATTGTGGTATTGATTTGCATTCCCCAATGATAGTTAAAGTTCCACATCTTTTAACATATCTGTCAGACACTGACAAACAGTCTTTGTTTAACCAAGTGTTCCTAAGCCTCCCAAACCTCTTTCTAGGTCCATCTGTTCACTTTCTTGTAAAATCCAGGTTCAGGAAAAGACTCTGTTATGTCAGTTTGGCACACGTACGCGCACGTGCACACACACACACACACACACACACACACACACACACACACACACACACAGAGTAAACCTCACCCTTAATATTCAGTCACCCAGACAAGCATGGTAGCACACACCTATAATCCCGATACTTGGGAGGCTGAAGCAGGAGTATTCCAGTTCCAGGACAGCCTCAGCATGTAGTAAAACTCATCAACCTAGTGAGACTCTACTTAAAAAAATAAAAAATATGATAAAACAAAAAATAACATTTAGAGTGTAGCTCAGAGGTGGAATTTTTCTGGGTTCAACTCCCAGTGTGAAAAAATAGTAAAAATATTAAAAATCCAGTCACCCCTTAAAGCCAATCAGTTTCCTCAGTTCTCCACTGTCTCCTCAGGTGACTTCTAATCACCGTGGCTGATCTTCACCAAGAATACTGTTAGGTCAGTTTACACCTGCTAATTCCTCTTAGTAATTTTTAGCACAAAGACCAGTACCCTGACTCTTGGTTATAAATTGCCACTTACTCATCTGTTCTGAGTTCAGCCTTATCTCTCCCCAACAGTTCCAAATCCCATTGCAGTTTCATTAAAAGTATTGAGATGGTGCTGAATAAATCCTTTTTTACCATGTTTTAACAAGCTCACTGAATATATATATATATATATATATATATATATATATATATATATATAATTCTTTCTCCATAAAAGACAAATGATGTTAAAGAAAAAAAAATATATATATATATATTTTTTCTTTAACATCATTTGTCTTTTATGGAGAAAGAATTATTCTTTAGCCCATTTTAAATCAGCTATTAGGGGGTTTTCTGCTATCAATTTCAGGTATTTGTTATGCATTTTGGTTATCAACCTCCTCATCAGATATATGTTTGGTAAATATTTTATCCTAATTGATACATTGCCTTTCAAATATTTTTTATTTGCTTGAGAAAAAGAGTTCATTTCATATATTTCTACTTGTCTATTTTTTTGTTTTGTTGCCCAGTTTTGATGTAAAATCCATGAAAATATTGCCAAAAATATATCATAAATATTTTTCCACAAATTTTTGAATAGGGCTCTCACAAAGAAATGTCTTTTATTAAATTTTAATAAATTTAATTAAGATGTGTATAAAGATAAGATGTAATCTAATTCTTTTGCATTTGGGTATCCAGTTTTTATTAGTTTTTCCAAACTAATTTGTTGAAAAGCCTATACTTCCTTCATTGTGTATTACTGGCCTTCTAACAAAGATCAATTGGTCATATGGGTATGGATTTATTTCAAGACTATATTTCTATTCCATTATATCACTACCACACTGGATTAATTACTATAGTTTTGAAATATTTTATAAGCAGAAGGTATACTGTCTGTTTATTCTTTATCAAAACTATTTTGGCTATACACATTCTTTTGTGGTTGCATATGAGTTTAATTTATTCACTATTTTTTTAAAATAAAAGATGCTACCTGGTGTGGTGGTCCATGTCAGGAACCAAAGTACTTGGGAATCTGAAACGGGATAACACGTTTGATGCCAGCCTCAGCAACTTAGTAAGATCCTCAAAAAATTGAGACCCTGTTTCAAAATTTTAAAAATAATAAAAATATTTGGGGAGAAGTTTGGAGGTATAATACCCCTTGTGCTTAGTCCTCAGTTCAATAAGTAAGTAAGTAAGTAAGTAAATAAATAAGTAAGTAAATAAATAAATAAATAAATAAATAAATAAATAAATAAACAAGGTTTCATTGAGAATTTCAGAAGGGTTGCATTGACCTTATAGACTGCTTTGGGTTACATAAATATTTTTACAATATTTCATCTCCTACCCATGAATAGGAAATGTCTTTTCATCTTTGCTTCTTTAATTTCATTAGTGATTTGCAGTTTTCAGTATATAAGACCTTCATATCCTTAGTTAAGATTACTTTTAAATATTTTATTGTTTTGATGCTAATAAATTTTAATTAACTTTCTAATTTTCTTTTCAAATATTTTGTTGTCAGGTTATAGAAATACGACTGACTGTAAGTTGATTTTGTAACTGTAACTTTTCTAAATGCACTTATTACTTCTTGGTTTTCATGGAGTCTAGAGATTTCTATGTATAAGATCACTTCACCTGCAAGCAGATAATTTTCCTTTTTCCTTTTTGATTTTGGGCATCTTTTATTTCTTTTTCTAATTTCTCTGGTTATTATTATTTTGAATAATGTGGCAAGTGTTTTAGTTTTTCTTTGCTCTCAATCTTAGAAAAAAATGCTTTTAACACTGCCATCGACTATGATGTTCTTATGAGATTTTTAGTATTGGACTTTACTATTTTGAGGTACTTTTCTCTAATATCTAATTTGGTGAGATATTTTGTCATGAATTCATGTTGGATTTTGTCAAGTGCTCTTATACTTCTATGGAGATAATCTCGTAATTTCTATCACTTATCCTGTTAATGTATTATATCGCATGAATTTATTTTTGTACGTTGAATCATTCTTATGCCCCAGGGATTAATTCCAATTGGTTATAGTCTCTGATGCTTTCAATGTGTTGTTGTTGAACTTTGACAGAATTATTTGGGGAATTTTTGCATCTGTATTCATGGAGCGAATGAAATGTGTTTGGCATTACAATCAAGGTAATGCTGGGCTTCATGAGTTTGAAAGTGTTTTCTACTATTCCTATTTGGGATGTGCTTGAGAATGATTGGTATCCATTCTTCAAATGCTTTGCAGAATTCACCAGTGAACCATATGAACCAGGGCATTATACTGTAAAGGTTTTTGATTATTAACTCATTTATTAACTCAATCTTCATACAAGCTCTATATTTATTCCCACTTTCTATTTATTCATGGTTCTATCTTTGTAGTTAATGTTTCTAAACATTTATCCATATCTTCTAAGCTATACAATTGATTGGTATACAATTACTTAAGATTTTTTTCTTAGAATCCATTTTTTTCCCTTTTTTCCTTTCTTTTTTCCCTTCATTTTGCTGGGAAATAAACTCAGGGACATGCTACCTCAGAGTCACATCCTCAGTCCCCTCTTTTAAATAAATGGTGTCTCACTAAATTGCTGAGGGTCTTTAAACTACTGAATCTGAGCTGGGCGTGGTGGTGCACACTTGTAATCCCAGCACTTGAGAGGGTGAGACAGGAGGATTGCACAGGTTCAAAGCCAGCCTCAGCTACTTAGTGAGGCTCTCAGCAATTTAATGAGATTCTGTTTCCAAGTAAAGCATAAAATAGGTCGGGAGTATAGCCCGGAGGTAGAAAAGCTCCTGGGTTCCATCCCCAGTACCACAAAAAAATTATAAATTACTGAGTCTGGCCTTAAACCTACAATCATCCTGCCTCAGGCTCACAAGTACTGAAATTATAGATACTTTGCCACAGTATCCTGCTATATCCTTTTATTTCTGGAGCATCAATTGTTGTCTTCTCTCTCATTCAATTTTATGTATTTGAGTCTTCTCTTTTATTTTTCTTAGTAACTCTGGAAAGTTGTGTCGGTTTTCTTTCTGTTTTCAAAAAATCCTCCTCTTAGTTTTATTGATTTTTCTTCTACAGTGTCACTTTTTGTATTAGGACACCACATGAGTGTCCTAATTCACAAAGCAAAGGCTTGTCCTGGATACAGTAATGTTCAGAGATAAGGCCTTTGGGAACCAATTGGATCATGAGGGCTCTAACTTCATCAATGGACTAAGCCATAGAGGCCTTTATAGATAAATGGACTAGGAAGTGGTGGAAACTGTAGTAGGTGGGGTATAGTTGAGGGGCCCAACCTTGGGAATTATATCTTGCCCTTCCACAGCTACAGCCTTTATCTTTTCTTTTTCTTCCCTTCCAAGCTGCCATGAGGTGAGCAGCCTCCTTCTTCACCAACTTCCTTTTCTCCTTCTGCCATAATCTTCCACCTCACCTGAGGCCCAGAGCAGTGGACCCAGCCATGCCTGGGCTGACACCTTTGAGATGGGGAATTGTGTGATGTTTTCAGTTGTTTTTCTCAGGCATTTTCACAGTACAAAAAGCAGAGTAACACATATAGCTCGTTCTATTTTTGAATACCATGGAGCTTACATAAAATATATTATAGACTATTTGAAGGTCATAAAACTTAAGTTGACTGGAATACAAAACTTGATACTGGAAGCTCTCTCCTTCCCACATTTTATACTATTATTGTTTCAATTTACGTGTATTTTTAGAGAGCGTCTATTGCAACATTTTATTTATAGTTATTTTAATACTTTTTTCTTTTAACTTTTAAACAAAAACTAAAAGTGATTTTACCTAATACCATTACTGTATTAAAATAGTTAGTATAACTCCATACATTTACCATTAGCAATTTGTTTTTATGCTTTCATATATTGTCATGCTTCTGTTTAATTTTCTTTCTTTTTGATTTGAAGAAATGCCTTTAACAAATCTTGTAAAGGAGGTCTAGAGGTGATAAGTTCCTTCAGGTGTTGTTTGTCTGGGAAAAACTTTATCTCTCCTTCATTTTTTTGAATTTTATTTGTTTTATTTTAGTATTGGGAATTTAACCAACCCAGAGCCTTTAACATGCTACCATAAAGGTATGGAGCCCTGTCCTTCACCTTTTTATTTTATAGTTCTTCTTTCTCTTTTTCTTTTCAGTACTGTGTGCTCACGTGAGAACACATGTACACACACATACACACATACACACACACATACACAGTTTTCATTTTGTTCCATCCATATTTGATTTGCATTCTTTTGCTTTATTTAGATAATTGTGATGCCATATATTGTGTCTTGATTATGCTTAAACTAAGAATATATATTTATTAGAATGTATTTGGTTCCTTTATCTTTCTGAGACAAATTTATTCCGAAACCATTATTTTTACAGACTGATGAAAACCTCGTCTGAAGGTTTGAATCTTCTTTTTCTTTTCTGATATTACTTATGAATCATGAAATTATAAATTATTTCATAATATATGGTTATAAAAATGTGTATACATTATCTGGTATTTTAAATTCTATTATGTGGTCTGTACCAAATTTCATAACAAAATACTTAGAATTATTAGCTGTTACTTAGAATTATTAATTGTTGCTCTTATTTTTTTCATTTATTTGTGATACTCCGTATCCTATACTTCCATTAATGAATATAAAGTTAGGTTGGTCACATCCCCTCCTCTATCAGTGTCTTCTGTCCTCTGGCCTTTCCCTCTTCCTTCAAGACCACAGAAGAAAAAGTAAGAATGTTGATGACTTTCTAGTTTCCAAACTAGGGACATCAAGGAATGAAGAAAACATTTCATGATTCTTGTCTCTCTAATCCTTACTCTGAAAAATAAAGTTTAGGTTGAAAAATGAGATTTGTCTCTTGAAACAAAAATCTCCTATTTCTTTTCCTGTAGTCTTCGAAGTTTTACATCATGAAGTTACATGATTTCTCTCCTGGATACTGCCGATGCTCCCTGAACTATTACCACACAGTACAACTTTTAATTTACTCTGTTAGATACTGAAACAAGACATATTTATGACCCAATTTATTCTTCGAGCTTTCCTAGAAGTTTTCTCTCAAACTATGAATTAAAAATTAATTTTTAAAACCTTAGTTTCAATTGATTTAAAGCACGGATTATTGCCTTTAAAAAGCAAAACAAAACAAACAAACAAACAAACAAAAAAACTCGGCCGGGCGTAGTGGCGCACACTTGTAATCCCAGCACTTTGGAGGTGGAGACAGGAGGATCACACTGGTTCAAAGCCAGCCTCGCTGGCTTAAGAGACCCTGTTTCCATTTAAAAATATAAAATGGGTCTGGGAAGATAGCCCGGAGGTAAAAGGGTTTCCAGGAACCCCAGTACCACACACACACACAAAAAAAAAAAAAAAAAAAAAAAAAAAACTGGAAATGAGGTAGGCAAAGTGGCTTACATTTGTAATTCTAGTCATTGCAAAACTGAAACAGAAGGATTGCGGATTGCAGGTTTGAGGCCAGCGTTTCCATTCCACAGTACTACAATTAATTAATTAATTAAACTAAATCTTGAAGATTTTGTTATTGGCTCTCCAACTTCAGTGCTTCATGACTCTTGGGTATTAGGGCATTGTTGGGTCATTGTTCAATTACATCAATTTTATTTATAAGTTCATATCATGGGACATGGATTGAGCAAAATTTCTTTAGGAAAAAGACTATACTTCTTCCTCAGCTTACAAGATGAACTAAAGAAGATATTTTAATTATACCAGCAACATGAAACATACCATATAACATTTTCCCATGTAAATCTATAAATGTCAATAACATATTAAAATAAAATTTCAAGTTTTGCATGTGTACTGAATGTACACACAGGATGTAAATAGCTTATGCCCGAATGACCCGAGTTTTCACATATGCACAGAAAGGTACACACAATCTTAAAATACTTAGCCAATTTTCTTTACATATCATGCTTTCATTTAGGACTGTAATGCACAAGTTTGGTTACCAATCGTACCCATTTCTATAACTTACTGTATATATTTACAATTCATTTTGCTAGGTGGTGACACCGTTTCAAGGTCTAAAAAATACTTGGATGGGTGATCATATGGTTTACACTTATAAAGTAGAATGTTAAAAATCTTGTTCAAGATTTTAAATATAAATTGGCTTTTGAAGCAATAAAATTACTCTGAACAGACTTAATATGGTACTTTTTAATGCAATAAGGGCCATATATATTTTGTGAAATAAATGTAGAATAAGCTTAAAATAAATATATGGTATCCATTTACAGTACTCCAGTGAAATACATGGGTGTTTCACCACGCATTTCCCTGACAAAAAATAATCACATAAATCTACACACAGCTGCAATTTAGTGAAATATGCAGTTTTCTGTTTTCTATTACTGTATACAGTATAAATTCTTCTGGTGAGAGACAGATTGTGACAAATTTGCAAACAGCATGTGTATTCATACATTTGAAACATTAATTTATCCAGCAATAAAAACTTTGATTTCCCAAAAGGAGAGCCATGTCTGAGAAAGAATGCCTGTTTTTGAGACTTAACTGAGTTTTCAATGTTAGTCATTTTCTCATGAGTTACGTGCTCCAATGGAAAAATATACAACTTAACAGCAAGTATAGAGAGTTAGAAGGGTCACACAAAACATAAATCTGTATGCCCAGTTTATGTATGTGTATAATTCATATCAATAAATTTTTGACTAGCTGCACTTTCCATTGTGGAAAATGCTTTTGTTAGCAACAACATCAAAGGAATAACAAGGAGAGCCCTAGAATATATATATTCTAATGCTGATGCACTACAATTTTTGAAATGATAGATATTTCTCTGGGCATAATAATGAAACTTTTTGAAGCAAAATTATAAAGCCTATGTTTATTGACCAGTTGCATAGTTTATTTTCAGAAATAATATAACAGTTAAAAATTCACTCTATAAAACAATGTAAAATTATAAAAGTTTAATTTTAAGTACCTATGATACTCCTTATTTAAGAGAAAATTCCCTAGACCCTTATCTATCATTCAAGGAGAGCCTGTTTCTATCAGTTTTATTAATGTTGCCATACATTATAATCATACTGATAAATAACTTCATTTAATAAATTTTTATTTTGTTCTATTTGTTGCTTTTGTTTCTTTCCTTATTATTTACTTAATGCATTCCTTAGCTCTTCTTGGGGTTATTAGATTTCTTATCATTCATCTCTTTCATTGAATAACTGCTTTATGAAGGAACGTGGCATCAAATAGAATAGTAAAAAATTTGATATTACTTATTACTACAATTTTCTCAGAAAACGACCAATCTTACCAAAACCTATGGGAGCAAACCTCTAACAGAATCCCACTCTGTCACAGAAAAAAAAATTTTGTCCTGATTTTTGTTGTTTTATTGTGTCCTTACAAACTTTGAAAATCATATTTAAATACATGCAAAGTGTTTTAAATGACATACTATGAGGTTTTAAAATTCTAACAGCTTTCTCAGCTCTTTGAATAGTGACGATCTGAAATCTGTATCCATGCTGCTTTTTTAATTAAAGTTTTACCCAAAGGAAAACAGTATTTAACAGTTTGTGAGCTTACTCTCTCTAGAAATTGTACAGTGACTTGTTTGCTCATACCATAAGGTGCTCGAGTATCTGGGGCTTTTGCTTAACTGTCTGATCTTTTATTTTTTTATTTTTTCCACTGCTGTTATACTTTTGACCTAATTTAATTGACAGAAGCAAAGGCGTTCACATTGTTTTCTGACTGATTACCTGAACAGGTAGTGAAAAAAAAATCCACTCCCCAAAGCTGGCTGGGACATTTATTTCAGTCACACTACTTAGGCAGAAAGGGAGTATCACTTAGGGAAAGAACCCAATGAAACTTTGCATGAAGGCAGTGTGACCCTGGAGAATTCTTCAACCTCCACGTTTATGAATTTCTCATTTTTAATTAATTTCCTCTTTCAAGTCAGTACATTTTCATATATCATTGTCTCTGAACTGCTGTAGGGATGGAAAAATCTGAATTGCTTCACTGTTGACATACGTGTTAGGTGTGCCGGGCTCTCACCTTCGATACCTGAGGAGAAGGTAGTATTAGTGTCTTGTTTTAAAAACTTATCATTCATCTGTCTTCACTGATTTTTCTCTTACTCTAAAAATCAAGTGTTTGTGAGGGGTTTGTTTGTGTTTGATTGGTTTGGGGTGGTATTTTCTGCTTTTGACATTCTTGATTTATAGTCATGAAATTGGAAAATTAACCCAACTGCACTGGCTCTTCATAAAATTTCAACTAATTACTAATATTTACCTCACTTAGTGCATTATTTATTTTCTCCAGCTTCCTTCACTATGGCAACAACCTTTTCATAATTTTCATTTCACTAATATTTTAATAAATAGAAAATAAAACTATATGAATTTTAAGAGAGCATTTTATTATTTAATGATGGAACAAAACTTTATTAATCTATTCCTTGAATTAGCACTGATGTATGTATATATTAACAGACGTTGAGGACCCCCTAGGAAGGTGGAATTCTTATCTAAAAACCTGTACTGTACCACAGCTTTCTATAGCTGCATTGCTCTTCATGAAAGTAGAATTTATAGGAGCAAAAGTTCTATAACCATTCTACTACAACACACATCAATTTGACAAACTCCAAACAGCTAGATTTCCAGAATGTCCTATTAAATGTCTTCAAGCTCAGGTCCCAGGCAGGTTCAGACTTTCCACACATACCTCTATATGACCAGACAGGGTTCAGATACCTAGACCAGAAGGAAGACCTAGTGGGTGTTTGTGTGAAGGAAGATGGAGGTCTAAGTCAAGTTAGAAAGTCCTTATGAATCTACAGGAGGTACTCATGGTAAAGGAGTAGCTAGAGGTAAATTCTGTGCTTAAGCCCTCATGATATATAACTTGATTTATAGCCTTATGTATTTAGTCACTCAGTCTATTGGTTTCCATTTATTGAGTTGACAAACTTTAGAGTAAGGAGGCCAGACATTGCATCTATATTAGGTCATGTGTTTTGACTGAGGCACAATTCTGTAACAAAGAAACAGTAAGTTATCCTATTAAATGGATTTCAGTTAAGGTGATCCCCCAATATCTTCAAAATTCTATATCAAGTTTAGTGAAAAATAATGTACTTATTTATTTGTTTTGTTTTGGAAACATGGCTGGGGTATTTTCAGTGCTAAAATGTTAACAATTATTAATAGTTGTGTAGTATTAAATTAAAATGAGCTGAGAGTGGTGGCGCATGCTTGTAATCCCAGTACTTGGCAAGCTGAGACAGGAGGATTGCAGGTGTGTGGAAAGTATCACCTACTTAGTGAGGCCCTCAGCAACTTAGTGAAACTCTTACTAAAATAAGGAATTTAAAAATGGGGCTGTTGGTATAGCTCAGAGGTAGAATGCCCCTGGGTTCTATCCCTAGTGCTGTAAAAAATATTAAAATATGAAGCAAGTTTTCATTTTTTTAATGCTACTGTAATAATAATGAAGAGCCTAACAATAGAGTTACACAGCACTGAAGGAAGGAATGGCATTCTCTCTGTATATGTGAGACAAGGAAGCAGAGTCAATGAAAAAATGTTAAGAGTGATATAACACTGACCATTAACACATACAGAATACGTTTATGATGAGGGAAAATACTGAGTCTTGATGCAACCCTATTTATTCCATTAAAAATAAAGTATTTCCCACATGCTAATGAGAATTGACACAGATGGTTAACAAAATGTAAAGAGATGCAACAATTTTTATATGAGTACTTTTCTTTAATTTTTAAAAGTATGTGTGGCATTGGAAATTGAACCCAGGGGCATCCTATCTCTGATCTATACTCTCAACCCGGCTTTATTTTTTAGTTTAAAACTGTATCTCACTTAGGTGTTTAGGGCTTTGCTAAATTACTGAAGCTGACTTTGAACCTGCAATCCTCCTGCCTCAACCTCTGAAGTTGGGACCATAAACATGAGTATTCTTAAAATAATTATTTATCTGAGCCTATTTTAAAGAGATAAGAATGTGTTTTGATTTTTAAATGAAATAGGTACTTTTAATTTGATCACACCTAAAACCTAATATATCCCAGTTACAATTCTTTCTGATTTTCTCAAGAACTCATTTTTAATTTGCTCAAGCCAAAGTATTCCAAAACCAAAGCAATTAAACCCTCTCTACAACAATTACTCAGAACAAAATTAAAAAAAATATGAATTTTAAGTACTTTCATGAACAAAAATAGGCTCTGGGTTTTCTAAATATCTATCATCAAGGAACTATAAGTTCATAATTATTTCCTTACACATAGATTAAAAGGTGACTTTTATCAATGACAATTTAGAATGTCACATGTTATGAATGGACATAGGGGAAATCCTTTCCATATTTGGCATGCACATTCAGTATTAATACTTCAATTTCAAAGGTGCTATTTAAGAAGCCTTGACAATAACCTAAAAATTTGAAAGGCCGCTTTCTTAAGGTGGTTTTTGTCACTGGTTAATTTGTTACATGTGATCTTCTCTGTTTGCTCTTGGGCATCATGGTTTCACAGCAACTTCTTATAGTTTCTGGATGTTTTTCCCCTGTTTTGTAGTTTTTCTTTTCTATTTATTAATTTATTCTTAGGATGTGGTCTTTGCCAGAAGCAACGGTATCTCTTCAGTTTTAGAGGATTCGGGCTCCTTGCAAAGAATAATGTGGTCATAAAGCAAGGAAGCCAAGGTGACATCACTGTTCAGAACAGACTGGGGCTGGAATAGCCTTTGTGCTCAAAATCCTGAGTACCTTTCTTCCAGGCATCAACTCATATTGAACCACTGTTATCTTTAGCAGGAAACGTTGAAAATGCACCGATTGTTGAAATCCTATGTTACTTTTTTCTCACAGACTACACCCTATCACTGCTATGAGTCTTTCTTCACTATGGAATCAGAGTATTTTAGAAGAACTATTATGATTTCTCTACTACCAGGGGAAATAAATAGTTCATTGTTTTCTAGAGGGACTGGATGAAACTCCCATTTGTTTTAAATTTTTGTCTTCACAAGATGATTCATTTCCATCACGTTATTCACGGGTAAGATTTAATCTTATATATTCACTTGATAATCAGTTTTTAAAATGTTTCTCAATTTCTGAGCTAAAATGCCATCAGTTCCTATTCCAATGACTCCTTTTCTTAAATTTTATTCTCTAATATTCTTTCTTACCACTACAGTATGTAATGTTTTCAGTTCTACACATATGCTTAATTATTTAAAACAAAACCATAAACTTCACAATGTTATCTTTATATCATGTTTATCTAAGAAAAAGCTATTAAAGAATATTATTAAAAGTAGATTGGAAGGAATATAAAATGACACCATTATTTTGAAAAACAGCTTATTCTTCAAAATGTCATCTATATTTAAATATATTCATATATATTTAAATATATTCATGTGCATATATTTATAAATTCAAATATATTTAACATATTCATATAAGTATATAATATACATTTATTTCTTTTTCCTTTTTTTGGTACTAGGGAATGAACTCAGTGACATACAATCTTTCAGCTACATCCGTAGCTCTTATTTTAAATTTCTAGCTTTGAAACAGGGTCTTGGTAAGTTGCTAAGGATCTTGCTAAATCTCTGAGGCTGGCCTTGAACTTGTTTTTCTCCTGTTTCAACCTCCCAATTACATAGATTACAGGTGTGTGCCACCTACCTGACTTAAGAATGCAATATACAGAGTTACAGTATGGCTCAGCAATTCTACTTCTAGCTGTGTATCCAAATACAAATGAAAACAAAGCTTTTCTCACCAATGTTTGTAGCAGTATTACCAACAATAGCCGAAAGTGGAAACAATCCAATGTCCAATAACTGAGGAATGGTTAAATAAAACTTGTTATATTCCTACAAAGAAACATTATTCAGATATAAAAAGGAATAGAATCGATCCACTATATAATGTGAATCTCCAAATATGTACGTGGCCACCACAAATGATACATAGCATATTATATAATTTTATAGGATAAGTCCAGATGAGGCAAATTCATAGGGACAGGAAACATATCAGCAATTGCCAGTTGCTACAGGTAACAAAGAATGAGGACCAACTACTAATGGTTATGGGGTTTGGTTGGAGGATGAGGAGATAATCTACAGTTTTATAGTGGTAATTTGTGCACAAGACTGTGAATAAAAATCACTGAACTGAGTGTCTAAAGTGCTAAATTAAATTATATATGAGCTGGGCGTGGTGGTACACGCTTGTAATCCCCGTGCTTGGGAGGCAGAGACAGGAGGATTGCACAGGTTCAAAGCCAGCCTCGCTGGCTTAAGAGACCCTGTTTCAAAAAAAATATATATATATATATATATATGAAAAAATTATATATGAATAAAATATTAAAAATGGAAGAAACAGATTGTATCTTGAATAAAAACCCAAATTAAACAAATTATTTAAATGTATAATAAACATATTGGCATGTGGATACTTATTAACTGGGTAGCAGTGTTGTTTTGATAGTTTATTTCATAGTGGCAAGTGGAGAATGACTTTTATAATTAGCTGATGATTCTGAAGAAAGCTTAGTGCATCAGCTGCTTTTCTAGCTTGTTTTCATTTACTCATTCAAAGCTTAGTGGGCCTGCAGATTTTTTTTCAACTACTAACAGTTGCATATTATAACTATTCAGTTGTAACACTGCTAAGGGATAGGATATTATATTAACTGATTTTTCCCTAAAGCTAATAATCTAGATACTGCTTATCCTAAATGTGCTGTGAAACCTATTAAAATAATACCCAAACACAGTTGTTGTAGAGTTCTACCTATATTGTACTATTTAAGAATTCTTTTTCATTTTGGAATGTCCATAGTCTCCCACATACTCTGGATTATGCAAGTTTCTACATTAGGATTTTCCTTTCTAATATAAAAGTTTATTGCATACAAATATATTTCAATGGTGTAAATACTGTGTTACACCTTACTATTATCATAACCACAAAACAATTTTTCTTATTCCTTTTTATTAAAGTATTTCCTAAAGTATTTCTTTTTCTATATTTTTATTACCCATATTAACAAGTCTAAGCCAAAACTCACTATTGCCTAAGTTATTGCTGCAATGATTTAGTTGATTTCTCTACTCTTCTTACTCTATTTATCAGCATTTTACTGTTATATTAAGCCAGTCAAGAAAGTGAGATGAACCCTATTGCCTACTACTTCATTAAACTCAAATTCCTCTTTTATATTTTCTAAACCTAATACTTGGTTCTAGAATTGAATATTAGTTATATCTCCAATTAAACTTTGTCATGAACTATTTCATTTGCTTCTCAGTCATATTATGTTCATTTTGGGGGCTTATAAGAATACTGTCTCACTTAAATGTGTATGTATGTTTTCATTAATAAAATGAAAGATGGTCTTAGAGAATATGGTAGGTTCTGATGTGCTCCCAAGATCCCATTTTAGAAGGGAAGACGTCAGTCCTCAACTGCAGTAAATATGACAGGAAATATTCTCAGGTATCAGCCTGTTCTGGAGATTTCCTCTAATGTCATTTGTCTAAAGTCACACCATCAGTGGCATTCAATGGCTTACCACAATGAGTATATTTAATCTTGTTTCCTTTTTCCCAATTTTATAAAAGTATGAAGTCTCAAACTCCATATAAACTTGGCTGATTCCATCATGGGGAATTCATCAAACTCAACTTTTTTCTCTACAAAATACTGATTTTGTCCTTTCCTGTTCATAAAGGCCATTTTCTAAAAAAGGTCCTGTGATCTAGTGTATATTTTGGACTCTGCTGTGAGAAACGAAATATAGCAGAAATATTAGAATATACGTGCACAGTCTTGACACTATAATTTTGAGTATTCATTCCTCTACAGATATTCCTTCACTTCTCTTTACATATTCATTTTTTTCTTAGTCCTTACAAATTCAGTCAATTCAAAATGCTTCTCACTTTTAATATATTCAAATACTCTTATACAAATGGATGTTTGTATTTTTGGACTATGATTGTTCTTAAGGTAAAGACCTCTATACATAATCATTTTATTTTTAATCAGCATGTCATATCCCATTAATTTTGGAAAATAAATATAGTTGAAATTGTTTTATTTTTCTAGTGACAACTAATAAACTCACTACTCCCATTGCTTCTTTATGTCATCCATTAGTTCTATAAGCAAGTCATTATTAGTCTTGAAGTCATGGAATTAATAGGAAAGAAAGAAAGGAGGAAGGAGAGAAGGATAGAGGAGAGGAAGTAAAGATAGTTCTCAGCCAATCAGGCATCGATGCTGTCTGATCTGTGTTGACCATGAAAACCTAGTTCCTAAATAAACTCCTGCTCCACTTTGAGGAAGAACAAAGTACTTTCTGGAATCCAAGCTCAAATTACGAGAATCCATACCTGATATTGATATTCTGGTGTTTTTTTTTTTTTTAATTGCTCCACGGAGCTGAAGTGTAGGCAACAAGTTCTGATAGAATTTTCAATATTGGAAAGAAATGTATGTGTCCATATTCATATACACAGATCTTTGTTTGAATTTAAAGAGTAGATAAAATTATTTAATTTTGTGGGATCAGTACTTTGTCCTTGCAAGTGAGCATTGGTAAGGAATACTCTTTTCCATCACACTTATTGGATGACAGGACATTAACTTCTGTAATCTCTGCCCCCCCCCACAGAGATCAGCTTTGCCAAGGAAGCAAGTCAAGGATTATTTATCTTAATTAAATACAAAATAATTGATGATTTACTATTCCAAGACATTAACAGTTTATTGATCCTTTAATAAACTAAACATTTTATATAAATGTTATAGATATTTAAATTAAGTTTCTTCAGACTCTAAAATGAAATGATTTATGCCTTGATAAATCTACTTATTTACATGAAGCTAATGGCCATGCTTATCCCCATTTTAGGAGAAAACCAATACTGAGATGATCATATAATTTATTCACTGTTATCCAGCTAGTATGGAGCATAAGAGTACCTGAGTCTAAAATATTAACTCTTTCTATTATTACATACATAAAAACACAGCAAGTGAAGGGACATGAATATGCATTCCAAGTAATTTGATATGTGAAGTTGCTGTCAATAGTAGTGTAAATGACATTTGAGCATTCATTTTATGACTCTCTAATAAGAAGAGTTTACTTTTTTGAATGAGTTTAAGAATTCTACTAAATAAGAACATAATTCATGTTTATAGGAAAAAGAAATGTTTTGGCTTCCATACTGACAAACTGCTTTCTGAAAGATAGATTTCGTAGCTGGGCGTGGTGGTGCACGCTTGTAATCCCAGCATTTGGGAGGCTGAGACCTGAGGATCGTGGTTCGTGGATAGCCTCAGCTACTTAGGCCCTCCGCAACTCAGTGAGACCCGGTTTCAAAATAAAGAATAAAAAGTTGGGCAGGGGGTGTAGTTCGGAGGTCAAATGCCCCTGGGTTCCATCCCTAGACCCACACACACAAAAAAGATAGCTTTCTTTTCTTTGCTTACAAGACAAACAAGATGTGAGGAAAAAGAGATCTGGATATTGTGTACCTGATGTTTTACTTTCTCCGAGCAGCCCTTGAAATTCTGTCATTAGTCAACCATCATATAAAATTTATTTCATCTTGATATCAAGATTCATCTGAAGATAAAATTAGAGAAATATTTAGCTAATTAATGTTTATTCCAAATTAAATATAAAATGAAAGCATATTTTAACCATTAAATATGTAGTACTTTTATTATAAAACCACATTGAATAACTGAACAACAAAAATAATTGTTCTAAGTTTTTGCTTTTGTTTTTTTGTTTTTGTTTTTGTTTTTTGGTGGTGGTGGTACTGGAGTTCCTGGAAGCCCTTCTACCTCTGGGCTACACTCCCAGACCTATTTTATACTTTTTTTTTTATTTTTGGAAATAGGGTCTCTTAAGCCAGCGTGGCTGGCTTTGAACCTGTGCTATCCTCCTGGCTCCACCTCTCAAGCACGGGGATTACAAGCCTGTGCATATATATATATATATATATATATATATATATATATATATATATTTTTTTTTTTTTTTTTTAAGCAAGAAAGGAGCTACTTTACTGCCACCAACAAGACACAATTTTTACCTGTATTAGTCAGCTTCTTATCATCGTGACCAAAATGTTTAACAAAAGCAACTTAGAGATAATAATCATTTTGGTTCATAGTCCAGAGATCTCTGTCCATGATCAGCCAGCTCCATTTCTCTGAGCCTGAGGTGAGGCAGAAAATCATGGGAGAAATGTGTAGCAGAGGAAAGCTCATCAGTTTATGGCAACCAGGAAGCAGAAAGAGTAAAAGGAAGGGAGTGAGAAGAACATAACTCTCCCATGGAATGCTCCCAGTGACCTACTTCCTTCCTACTTTCCAACGGGGTCTCACTTCCAGTAGTCCATTGAGTTAATGGATCATATAGATGAATCCACTGATGATGTCAGAACTCTAATGATCCAACCACTTCCCCAAACCTTGCTTCATTAAGGACCATGCTTTCAACACATGTTCTGTGGGGTACATTGCAGATCTAAACCAGAACAGCATCCTTAATTACTTCTTAGAGAAAAAAAAGTTTAAGGGGAAAAGGTAAGGAAAAAAACAAATGGAGGAAATAATGAGGGAAGGAAGGAAGGAGGAAAGGAAAGGAAAGGAAAGGAAAGGAAAGGAAAGGAAAGGAAAGGAAAGGAAAGGAAAGGAAAGGAAGAAAAGAAAGAAAGAAAGAAAGAAAGAAAGAAAGAAAGAAAGAAAGAAAGAAAGAAAGAAAGGTAGTTCTCTGATCTTTGATCCTAGCTGCATAGTGATTCTGAATGTTGGTGCACATGGTACAGGAAGGGATGCCAGTTGTTGTAACGGGTGTCATAGGAAATTGGTAGTTCAGCGGTCACTATGGTATACTTCTCAAACTTCCTCATCAGGAATAAACCACTCATTTCCTGGCTTCTAAAAGTGTTGCCTGCTGACTTCTGATTTCTGATCCCTTCCCAGGAATTTTCTTTCTGTCAGGGAACTGCTTCATACAAAATAATTACCATTCCCCAGGGGCAGCTTGCCCTTTTCTATTAGTACAGTATCCCATGGTCAGTTTTCTTATCTTGCATATGCATTTATTAGATAGATGGATGGATAGATAAATAGGTATAACCATAGATATTATTAGCAAGCCTAAAATTTAAGTCAAAATATAGTTAAATATATTTTGACTTTTGAATGTTTTACTTGAACTTCTTTTATATTGAACTGGATCTTCTGCATCTATCTTTTCTACTTTTCTTTCTCTCAAATTTAAAGGATTGGGTTAAATAGTCTCCAGTCATTACAAGTTAATGCCACCAAAATATTGCACCAGTTAGCATACAGTCAGGAAAAAGCAAACCATTGTACATCATACAAGAGGTTGGTTGTAAGGATGTTAAAAGAGTTGCAAAATCTCAAAGAAAAAGGAGGTTAAATTTAAATAATAGAATATGCATAATCTCTTGCAGAGTAGCCAGGAAGCATGCTCTGAACTCATTTTTTTTGGAAGCGTCATTACATTTGGTTTCACATATCATGACTTCCCTCTCTCTCTAGTAAATAACCACTACAACACACTTGATCTACATTCTCAAATACAGTGTGTCCTTATGAAATATGTAATATTGTGCTATTAATCTACATGCACTAAAATTTTATTTCAGTCGTATCTTTGTCTCATATTTTCAACATTATTTCTTATAATCTTGCCAGTTCATTTAATGTACATTTACTTCACTATTTCTAACTAATTCATAGAATTTCATGTTTTATAATTATATATTTATATTTTATTCATCTACCTCTTTTGTCACATATAAATGGGTCATTTTCAATCCACTGCTGGCTCAAAATAATGCTATAAATAAACACTTTCATATACATCTACTCTCGGATAAATATCAAGCCAAGGGATCAGTGAACCATAGTGATAAACATAATTAATTTTAAATTGCTAAAATACATTCCAAAATGGCTGTTCCAGCTTACGTTCCTTAATAGTGCATGAGAATGGCTACTTTCTCTCTCCACATCATCAACCTCTGGCATTATCCAACTTTCTAATTTTGGCAATCTCTTTCATGGAAATCGTTATTTTACAATAGCTTTAATTTGTATTTTACCAGTTAATTTAAATATCTCTTCTTATATTTGTTAACCACTTGAATTTACTTTATATAAAAACATGCTCATATTCATATAGTTTTTTTCTACTGAATTTCATGTTTTCTTTGTTGTTCATTTTCAGAACTATCCTATAATTTCATTTTTAATTTATCTTTGCAATCTTTCACTAATTAAATTTTTATTGAGCATGTTCCATGTTGTAGATATTGCTTTAAACACTTAGGCTGTACTGATGAACAAGAGAAACAGATGATCTTAATCAGAAGCTTTATTCTAGTGAATGGGGCAGGTGGTAGAAGCTGGAATGGTAATGTGTTGGAAACAATAAGGATGTGAATAGTAAATGAGAGATGTAGTGTGTTATGCAATAAGTGGTGACCTCTCTAGAAATATAGTACTAGAAAAAAGGGGAAATATAAAAGACGGTAAGGAGGTGGAAGTAAGAAGATTATAAGAATAAGTCGGATGCTTAGAATAAAACTGTGAGCAGATATCATTTAAATAAAGACTTGGAAAGGCCTTGAATACTATCAGTGAAACAATTTGGTTGAAATATTCCCAAAAATAGGTAATCAAAGAAGTTTAGGTAGCAACATAATGCAAATGTTTGAGGAAGAGCAAGAAGGATAGAAGATCATAGTAGTAGTATATCTAATCAGAGAATAAGGCTCTCAAATACTCAATACTCAAATGACAACTGGCGAGCAGAGGAATGACATGCCCTGGCGTATAATTTAAATTTTTAAAAATTGTTCTGGTTATTGTGTTGAAAAGAGAGGGATGAGTGAATGTGGAAACAGGAGACCAGCCAAGAAGCTATGGTAGAAGCATTTAGGTGAGGGAAGATTTGAACTGGGTATTGGCAGTGCAAATAGTGAAAGGCAATGAGATTCTGGGCAAATTGTGACGATAAAACCGAAAGACATTAACGCCTCATGAGTTTTTAAGACCTCTCATAATACCTACCATTCTATCACGTGGCTTTTATACTAATTCATAGCATACTTTGTTCAACAGATACATTTCATTTCAAAGTAATTAAATCCACCTAATTTTCATACCACAGACTGTACTTTTTATCTCAAGTTTAAGATATTTCTTCCATCACCAGTATTTTACATTTCTTTGTATTAGCTTTAGAGCTTGAAATTTTTTTATTTTGATCTTTAATCTTTTTAATCATTTATTTTTATAAAATGTAAGGTAAGAGTTCAATTTTATTTTGTTTTTCAGAAAATAAACCAAGCTAGGCGTGGCGGCGCACACTTGTAATCCCTGCACTTGGGAGGCGGAGACAGGAGGATCGTGCAGGTTCGAAGCCAGCCGCGCTGGCATAAGAGACCCTGTTTCAAAAATAGAAAAAGTAGGTCTGGGAGTGTAGCCCGGAGGTAGAAGGGCTTCCAGGAACCCCAGTACCACCAAAAAATAAAAATTAAAAATTAAAAAAATAAACAGACTAAACCAACAACTTCTACAAAGCAGCCCTTATATTTCCCTATTCATTTGTAGCATCACATATCATATATCATACTCCCATAAATACATGGGTGTTAGTAAGCCATGACTAGGTTCTCTTTGCATAACATAGACACCGCAATTAGTTATATATTAAATACAAATTTACAACTTCTGCCCCAAAAGTATACAGAATATATAATTTATTTAAAATTTTGTCCTTATTAAGACCAATAAATCCCAATAAATATTTTCTCTAGAAGTCAAAATGTTTGGTTTAAAGTTAGATGTGTTGCTGCATACCCATAATCCCAGTACACGGGAGACTGAGACAGAGGGGATCACAGGATTGAGGTTAGTCTCAAAACTTAGCAAAATCCTCATCAATTTAGCGATATCATGTTTCAACATAAAAAAAAAAATAGAGCTAGGGATATAGCTCAGAGACCTGCCCCTGGGTTGAATACAAAATTAAAAAAAAAAAAAAATTTGTGTTATTCTTTCACTTAAATTCTCTGATAAATACACTGATACACTGAGACAAAAATCTATTTCTTGAAACACTTCAATAAAAGCAGGTCAGGTTAATAATGTACTTTTTTCTTAATAAAAAGAGTTTATTACAGACAGCACATAATATTTGAAGATAAACATTTTCTCCGTTTTTTTTTTTTTTTTTTTTAGTCACCAGAATGATCCCAGTTTGATATTAGCTTCACCTCTTACTATTTGGGGTAAATTTTCAAAGTTATATAATCTTCAGTTGACCTCTGTTTTAAATGAAAATAAAAAATATCCATTACTCAATTTTATTATGAGTGCAAATACAAGAATTAATGGAAATGGTTAATTAAATGGTTAATTAAATGGTTAATTAAAAAGAGTGATTCAGTGTTAACTCAACTCTAGAAGGAAATGGTGTTTTCTCTTTCCTTTGTTAGTTATGATTCACTTAAACACTCCACTCTAAAGTCAGGCATGGTGGTGTACACTTGTAATCCCAGCATTTGGGAGGCAGAGAGAGGAGGCTCTGGGTTCCTGGACAGCCTCAGCTACTACTTAGTAAGGCCCTTTGCAACTCAGTGAGACCCTGTTTCAAAATAAAGAATAAAAAATAGGGCTGGGGGTATAGCTCAGAGATAGAATGCCCCTGGGTTCCATCCCCAGCACCACAAAAACAAACAAACAAAAATGCTCCACTGTGAAACAATTTTCAGTAGTAAATGGCACACGTTATATTTATATAGCAGTTCTTTCTCTTTAAAAACAGAACCAATCTCCTGACAAGTTGGGGCAACAAGATTCTATTTGACTGACTACTGAAGTGTTTTTGGCAGTATTACAGAACTATGTTTTTCACATGAAAAACATTGCTTAAGCATTTTCTCCAGGGTGCTAGGTAAAATATGGCATTTAGCTTCACAAATTTATAAAGTACATTTATAAATATTCCCATTATAGGATTTAATTTCTGTTTTTTAAGAAAATGTCTTATTTGATTAAAAAAAAGATAGATGTATTCATTATCTTTGTTTTTGTTTTGGAATCCTGTGGAATTTTGTGTTTTGTTTTCTAGATAATAAATAAAGGTTTATCAATTTTTGTACACCAAAGCTATAATGATTAGAATAATCCTGCATGTATAATTTTTAAATAGCTATAATTTCACTATTGTTTGACTGAATTGTAAATATATTCTATTTTTTTTTCATACATGGCTATATTGTATTTCTATTGTGAATTTCTGGGAGTCTGTTTAATAGTAACCTCAAGCAGATGTTTGGCCTGTACACTGATAGCTTAACAGCTTCTGACATAAGTGTGACCTTCATAAAAATTAAAGCGTGGGCTGTCTAATATGGTATAAGTGTCCTTTTATTTAAATCTGAGTTGCAGGTACAGAGTCAATAATCATTGAGTATGAACCAAGTGTAATAACCCAAAGATGATGAGATAGTAGCTGCCCTTTATCAGAATAAGGTTACAACGGCTGTCAAGGTGGCAGCCGCTAATCAGTGCAACCTGAACAATTATGCCCAATAATCATTAAATAAAGGCAGGGAATGAGACTCCTGGGAAGACACAAGCATTTGGCAAAACATGATGCGCTTTTGTTAGGCGAATCACAGAATTTTAAGTTGAAGGTGGTCTCAAACACAAAAATAATGTCGAATTTCAGAATGCTTCCCTTTAGCATCATAAGAGGGCATTGGCACTTTCACAAAACTTGCAGCATTAAAAATTATGTACATTAGAGAAGTTAATTTCATAGACCCCTGGAGGGGAAGAATGCACATTATCTTTCTAAATTCTTTAGAGTGAGCATATTACTGACTCGAAATTTTGCAGTATATTCTGTTTTGTATGTGGATTTTTACAATATAGTAACTGGAGAAAAATCACATTGTTCTCTTTCTAATTGGAGTATAAAATAAAATATAAAATATTATTATCAATTTAAAGTATGGTATTTTAAAGTTTTCTTCAAGTGATTTGGGAAACTATTAAATTATCAAAAAAAATGTTACCTATCTTTCAAGTTGCAGCTTGGAAGTTATTCATCTTATTAATGTTTATGTATAACAGAATAATATGGAATATTCTATATTATGAAATATTGTTCTTTAAATTTTTTCTTCAAGTGTTTAGGCTGGATTGTCTTTTGGTATCTCTGGCATCATAGTCAAAGTTGATTCTCCCTTCAGTGCTCCACTGATAAATTTTTTTAACATGTCTGACATTATGTCATTTTACATCACTGATTAAACTAAACTTTGATCCTTCTAAGACTAAAGGATAGAAAGGAAAAGAAAAAGATCCTTTTTATTTTCCCCAGTACTGGGAATGGAACCCAGGGGCATCCTACCTCCAAGCTATAGCCGTATTCTTTATTCTTTATTTTGAAACAGGGTCTCACTGAGTTGCAAAGGATCTCACCAAATAGTAGCTGAGGCTGTCTAAGAACCCAGATCATTCTGTCTCTGCCTCCCAAATGCTGGGAACATTTATTTATGTATTGTATCTTTACTTTACCTTTTTTTTTTACATGGATTTGAAAATATTTAATATTTCAATTTGTATTTATAACCATGCTATAAATTAAGCCAGTTAAAAAGATGAATATATAATTGTAAATATTATTAGCTAAATTTTAGGAAATCAATTCTTTAAAATAAACTATTAAAGTAGAATCGATTTCTTCTAACTTTTGGCCAATGCATTACTCCTCTTCATACAAAGAATATTTTATATAGCAATTAAATACATTAATTTTTAGTGAATACTTTTGTCTCTGTAAATTTTTAATATTTAATTGTTTAGTATTGTAGTACACACCCAACTGCATTGTATAGAATATCCTATCTCTCTCTCCTCTATCACCATTGGAGATAAAGCCACTATTATTTCAGTTTCCAAAATAACATCTTAGAATCGATGTTTTCTCTTCATGATAATACTTCAAAAGAGTATTTTTTCTAAACTATTATATATGTTTATATAAAATTCTTAAACGTCTTAGAAATCATATTATTCTCATAAAAAATCCTAAATGTTATGTTATAAAAATTTTTAACATGTTAAATTCTTTTCTCATAGTTTTTACCCCCAGGGCCCTTCAAAGGTTTTTAATTTTTTACTTAAAAATTTTTAGCTGATAACTAACGATATAAATTTTGCATATTAATGAGATACCATGGGATATTTTTGATGTATGCTTGCATTTTATAATTGTTAACATAAGTCAAACATAGCTATCTCCTCAATCAGAAGCCTTCAAATATCATTTTGTCGGGGCCCACTCGGCTGGACCGAGGTGTCACCCAGGCTTGTTGCCAGCGTGGACTCAAGATGGCGCCTGGGCTTGCAGCCAAGTCACGAGGCTCACGAGGCTGGTGGTGCCCTGAGTCTGCGCAGTGAGCCCTATCAGGCGCCTTACGGATGATTAGTGACGCAGCGCCTCATGCTACCACCTGCCCACACAGGAGAAGGTTAAAAAAGCATGCATGCCCTAGCGGGCGGGGGCGGAGGGTTGGAGGAGTGATGAAGGAGGGGAGAGAAGACTGATGTTGTTTTTACCTGAGAGGGCGTTGAGAGAGCATTAAAGAGGAAGGAGCTTCATCAACAGAGTCAGCGTTCGTGTGTTTCTTCCCTAGGCTCTGCTGGTCAGAGCCCTAGGGACGCGACATCATTTCAGGTCTAAAAGGATATTTTTCTACTCTTAACCCCAAGCACCCCTCCTACCTACCTTTACTTTTTTTTTTTTTATGGTACTGGGGTTCCTGGAAATACTTCTACTTCCAGGCTACACTCCCAAACCCATTTTATATTTTTGTTTGGAAACAGGGTCTCTTAAGGCAGTGAGACTGGTTTCGAACCTGTGCGATCCTCCTGTCTCTGCCTTCCAAGCGCGGGGATTACAAGCTTGCACCACCACTCCCGGCTAAAGATAATCTTTTTGAGGAAAGTCATTTTCCTTCCACTCTGTACTCAGTCCTTTATTTTACACACTGCTCATTTTTTCACTGAACTTTGCACAACACAAATTAAATAATTACCTGTATAACCTCTTTGTATACTTTATAAATAAATGTGTTGATAAATAATCACAATACAGGCCTTTGTTTTTGTTTATATCTATTTTATAAGCTTACCTGCTCTTTAGCAGATAATTGTTTTCCAAAGACTGTTGTTTGAATTTGTGAATTCTTCCTGTCAGTCCTGCTTAAATAAACAATTTTATATAACAAATTGTCATCCAAGACAGAGCAGGTTAACAAATTTTCATTTCATGGATTCTGGGAGTCAGGAATCCTGAAATATCATTGACTCTAGCTCAGAGGTCAAGGTGGTTGTCAGACTGACTATGAGCACTGCAGTCATCTGAAGCCTTGGAGGTAAAGGAATCCATTTCTCCAATTCATTCTCATAGTTATCAGTATCCAACTCCTAAGGAACTGTTGTCCTCAGTCTTCCTGGTTGTTGTCCAAAAACTGACCTCTGTTCTTTGCCACTTGGGTCTCTTCTTAGAAAACTTCAGAACCTTGTCATTTTATTAGTCAAATGACCATGTAAGATGTTCCTGAGAGTGCATTCCAGTCTATGAAAGCCAAGCTCTTTCAGGACCCTATCTTGGATGTGATAGCTGATCACTTTTGTTCTATTCTTTTGAATAGAATCAAATATTATGTTCTGCCCACATTCAAAATGAGATTATCCATGGTGTGAATTACAGAAGAAAAATATTTTAGAAGCTACTTCCCCTAGGTCATGTGATCATAGCAGAATCATCTCATGATTGCACTTTGCATTCCACTCAGTATTTTTTAAGATTCCTCGCTTCTTGTTAGAATTACTACATGCACATAATCGGTCACACTGAAATCTAATTTTTTTAAAGTCAGAATTTGATTCTCATAACAATCAGCAAAGTCTCTTCAATATAGAAGAAACTCAGCAATTTACTGTCGAAAGAATTAACAAATGGAAATAAAATAACATTTTTTTTTGTTTTTAGAAAAAGTATATAGGAAATAAGTTTTTCTTACTTTTTTTAGTTAAAGTAATTTTTTTTGCAGTACTTGAAAGTGAACCCAAGGCCTTGCAAATGTTGGGAAAGTACTTTATCATTGAGTTACATGCCAGCCCAAGACATTTATTTTTTTAACATGAATATTATGATGTTGTTATGACTTCAAACTACATACATTCACTGTGTATATGCCAGTCACTTCTTTACATATTCTAAAAGTTTTGTGAGAAATGTGTTTTTTCTTAAAACAATATTCTGATGCCCCTGCTTTTGTAAAATAACATATAAATTTTATTTTTAAACCACTTATTCAAATTCTTTTTGGAATAAGTATTTTGGAATAAAGCTATGTTTGCAATGCTGAGGACCTGGCCAGTAAGCTGCCCTCTCAAGTGAAGCAACAGAGCACAATATGTTTGAGGCTATGAGACTTACTCCATAACTTCTTTTTAAAAAATTAATCCATCTTGCAAATTCTCAGATCTATTCCTCTAAGGGAAAAAAAGTGCTCAAATTTTGCAAAACAGTTGCCAATTCTTAAAAGACGATATGAGCGCTAATGAAGAAAACAGTGGGGAAGGGAACCCAACTGCCACCTGGAGGAGACAGATGTGGAGTAAGCACAACAGTTCTGCTCATGTCTTCTGAGAAAATACCACATTAGTTAGTGATGAAGATTTGCCTTATTCTATAGAACTCAAACAGTGGCAGACCATTTTTTTAAACATTTTGGAAAATGTGCAAGAAAAAAATCAGAGCAGTTGGGTTATAAGCTGAATTAAAGAAAAATACACGTCTCAAATTATACTATATTCTAATGATAATATCTACATTAGAATGAAAATAAAGCTGGCCAAAGAAACAGGATAAAAGAAACAACTGATACCTAACATACTTATCAACCTGTTTGGTAAAAAATGGGAAAATGGTAACAATAGAGAATAGAATTATTTGTTATTATTTGTTAAGAAGTAATATTTAAAATTGTTTAATAACTGTATTATCATATTAGTATTAGAAGTAATCTACTACTCCTAATACATTATTTCCCCAAAATATTAATTCAAATACTTTTTAATGAGCACTATTTATGCCATAGGCCTATCACACATAATACTGTGTACTATCAACTAGTATCATTCCCAGAAGTCATAATTCACTTTAATATGTCCTCTAATATGTCACCATATAGTCTCAGTGCTTCGTAAGTCCTTTACAACAGATAGTATTAGTTGACATCCTCAATGTATCACCTAATGATACAATGCTCCTCTCTCTTTTCTCTCTTCCTATATTCTCTAGTTTTCTTTCTCCTTTCTTTTTTATCATTGTTTTATCCTACTTTATTCTATCTTTTAAGAAAGAGTATTATGTGATGGATATGTGTCAGTTGGTACATATTATATTTGTAAAGCACATAGTGAATTTTGTGTTCATATTTGTTATGGTTTTGATCCTTTTAATGTGCAATTCAAGGTTTTCATTACTTTAATTTAGACACCATTATTATAATCGATTTTTATGATATTATAAAAACAAATGCACTACCCCATAGCAGTTACACCTGGTTATCTCTCAAACTTTCAGCCTCTAGTCCACCTTCAGTCTGTATGAAATTTTGTATTTCAGAAATTTTGTATTCATAGAATTAAGTCATATATAGTTCCTTGAACGTGGATTTTTCACTTAAGTTTTTTAAGTTCATCTATGTCGCATGAATCTACACCATTCCTTTGTCTTGCTGAATGATATTTTATTAGGTAGAAATACATTTTGCTTTTTATGAATCTATTCAGCTTACTCTCGATTATTTATATTTAGTTTTAGTTTTATTGGTGAATATTAACTATGCAGAACAGTGAGTTTCATTGTGGCATAATTGTGCATACAAAGCACAATAATTTGATCAATTTTACTTCCCTATTCTTTTCTCACTCTATTCATCCATGCCTCTGATCACTTCCTCTACCCAACTGGTCTCCCTTTTATTTTATTTATTTATTTATTTATTTATTTATTTATTTATTTATTTATTTCTATACTGGGGATGGAACCCAGAGGCATCCTTCCTCCAAGCTACACTCCCAGTCCTATTTTTATATTCTTTATTTTGAAACAGGGTCTCACTAAGTTGCAAAGGCCTCACTAAGTAGCTGAGGCTGGCCGCGAACCTGTATCCTCCTCTCAGCCATACTTTTCCTTCGGTCTAACTTACTTTACTCAAAATTATGGTCTACGGTTCTATCCATTTTCCTGCAAATGATGTGCACACATACATGTATGCTTGTATTTGGGTATTTTTTTCTTTGTCAGAGGAGGACTTGGCAGAGCTTTCCTTCCATTCTGCCAGTTGATAATTCTTTTCTTCACCATGGAGACACTCTTTAACTGGATCAATACATGCATCCCATGTATTGATTCTTTTTATCTTATTTCCTGAGCAATTGGTGTCATTTTCATGAAGCTTTTTTCTACCTGTATATATATATATATTGGAATATTTCTTCTGTATTTTTTTTTTATTCTAGCAGTCGCAAAGTTTCTGGGTTTTTTATTTTATTTTATTTTACTTTTGTTCTTGAGATTGAACTGAGGGGCATTTTTCTTCAGAAAACTACACAGGGTCTCACTAAGTTGCTGAGGGACTCACTTAGTTGCTGAGGCTGGTCGTAAATTGTGATATGCCTGTTGTCTCAGCTACCCAAATAATGAGATTATAGGTGTGTACCACCACACCCTGTATTAGATCCATTGTGAGTTTACTTTTGTTAGGGGATAGAGAGAAGAGAAGGGTCTAGTTTCATTCTTTTTGTTGTGTTTTTCCAGGACCATTTGTTAAAAAGACTATTTTCTCTGCAATATATAACTTTGGCAATTTTGTCCCAATTCAGAGAACTGTAGCTGTGTAGGTTTATCTCTATTCTTTTCTCTTTCATTTGTCTGTATGTCTGTTTTTATGCCGTTATTATATTATTTTAACTAAGATAACTCTCTACTGTAATTTGAAGTGAGGTATTGTGATGCCTTCAACATATCTTCTTTTAGATTATATGATCATATATATAAGAAGCCCCAGAAGTTGCAAAAGAGACAAAAAAGGATAAATATTGATAATTTTTGTTTATTAGACTATTATGCAGTCATGATTAACTTTGCAATATTTTAATATATACCAGCATATTTTCCATTTTCTTTAAAAATACTTTTTACTTCTTAATTTCTTCATTTTTATTTAATAAGCCAGGTAATTTAGGTAATTAAACCTTCATATTTTTTTCTGAATGTATTTTGTTAATTACAGGTGGTTTAAATGATTGACTTCTAGATAATATGTAATACCATTTCGAGTTTATTTTTCATCTCATTTAGCATAATGGCCCCTAGGTACATCTATTTTCATAATATTATTTCTCTTTTTTATAATACTTTATAAGTGCCAGGCGTGGAAGCACATGCTTATAGTCCTAGCAATTGGGAGGCTGAGATAGGAGGATTGATGTCTGCGGACAGTCTCAGCTACTTAGGCCCTCCGCAACTTAGTGAGACTGTGTTCCAAAATAAAGAATAAAAAATAGGGATGGGGTGGAGCTCAAAAGCAGAATGCCTCTGGGTTCCATCCCCAGTACTACAAAAAAAAAATAAAAAATAAAATTTAAAATAAAAACATACTTTATTGGTGTAGTATAGTTCCACATCATCCTGGGGTTCATAGTGATAGTGACACATGCACAGCTTTCCCCTGGCTCCTCCCCATTCCTCCTCCTTCCCCATAAAAGATACTGAGATTAACCTTTGTAACATATATACATACATAATGCCCATGCAGTGATTCCTTCACTGATCCTCATTCTTCCCCTAGACCACCTCCCTAGCTACATTGGAGTCTCTCCTCCATTATCTGGTGTCTTTGGTATCCAGTTACTTTTTAGCTTCCATTTGTAAGAGAAAACATATGACCCTTAACTTTCTGTGACTGGCTAATCTCACTTAATATAATATTCTTCAGGACCATCTATTTTCCTACAATTAACATGATTTTTTTCTTCTTTATTGCTGAGTAGAATTCCATTGTCTGTATATCCCATAATTTTATAATCTATCTGTTGATATATATACCCAGGTTGGTTCCAAAATTTAGCTATTGTGAATTGTGCTGCTATAAACATAGATATACATATACTACTATAATATCCTAATTTCAGTCCCATTGGAAGAACAGTCAGGAATGTTAGACCATATGGTGACTCCATTACCAATTTTCTGAAGAATAACCATGCAGATCTCCATAGTACTTGTAGCACTTATTGTTGTTCGACTTCTTGATGATTGTCATTCTGATTGGGGCTAGAATGAATCTCAGGGTAGATTTGATTTGCATGTCCCTGATTGTTAACAATGTTGAACCATGTTTTATGTATTTATATACCATCTGTATCTCTTTTTTGAAGTGTCTACTTAGTTGGATTGCCCCTTTCTTGATTTTTTCAATGTTGAGTCTTTAAAGAATCTTTTTGGTTTAACACTATTCACTCAATAATTTATGTTTTAATTTTCTGAGCTTTGGGGGGGTCTTATTGAAGAAAGAATCTACCCGTTCCAATACAATGAAGTCTTGAACCTATGCCATCCTCTAGTAACTTTAATGTTTCCAGTCTAATTTCCAGAGCTTATCTACTTAGTGAGGCCCTTTGCAACTCAGTGAGACCCTGTTTCAAAATAAAGAATAAAAAATAGGGCTGGGGATATAGTTTGGAGGTAGAATGCTCCTGGGTTTCATCCCTAGTACTGCAGAAAAAAAGGTAAGAATTTAACTTCACTTTCCTACAAATAGATAAACCGTTTTGTCAACATTTGTTAAAAAGAGTGTCTTTTCTCCAAACTGTGTTTGGGATCTTTGTCAAATATTAATTGGCTATATATGTTTGGATTTGTTTCTGTATCTTTTGTTTCATTGGTCTATGTGTCTGTTTCTGTCAATACCATCTGTTTTTCTTGCTAGCTCTGTAGTATAATTTAAAGTCAGGAACCGTGATGCCTCCTGCATGGTTCTTACTGCTGAAATTTGCCTTTTCTATTCTGGGTCTTTTGTTTCTCCATATGAAATTTATAACTGATTTTTTTAGGTCTGTGATGAACAAAATTGGTATTTTGATAAGAATTGCATTGACTCTGCAGAACATTTTTGATAGAATGGCCATTTTAATCATATTTATTCTGCCTATCCAAGAACCAGAAAGAATTTTGTATCTTCTAAGATCTTCTTCAATTTCTTTCTGTAGTGTTTTGTAGTTTCCAAGAAAGAGGTCTTTTACCTCCATGGTTAGGTTTATTCATAGGCATTTTATTGTTTCTGAGGTTATTAAAAATGGAATTATTTTCTAGATTTTTTTCTCAGTGGATTTATGGTTGAAATATAGAAAAGCTGCCAGGCGTGGTGACACATGCTTATAATCCCAGCATTTGGGAGGCTGAGACCGGAGGATTGCGGTTCACAGACAGCCAGCCTCATCTACTTAGTGAGGCTCTCCGCAACTTAGTGAGACCCTGTTTTTAAGGAGTCTATGCTAATCTGCACAGCAGCTAAACTAGTTTGCAATCCCAAAAGCAACGTAGAAGTATTTTAATTTTCCCACATCCTCACCAACATTTATTGTTATTTGACTTCTTTATAATTGCCATTCTGATTAGGGTTAGATGGAATCTAAGTGTAGCTTTGATTTGAATCTCCCTGATGGCTAATAATATTGAACAGTTTTTATGTATTTATTGGCCATTTGTATCTCTTCTTTTATGAAGTCTCTATTCAATTAAGTTGCCCATTCTTGATTGAGTTATTTTTTTACTGTTAAGTCTTTTAAATTCTTTGTATGTTATATATTATTCTTTTGGGTGAGTTTTTAGGTCTTTTAGTTGTAGGATCATGTCATCTGCAAATATGTTTAAATGCATATGGCTAGTATATTGCTTAGAATTTTTTGCATCTACGTTCATCAATGATATTGGTGTGTAATTTTTTTTTCTAGAGGTATTTTTACTTGGTCTTTGGTATTAATGTGATACTGGCCTCATAGAAGACGTTTTGAAGAATTCTATCTATTCAATTTTATGCAATAACTTGTGAAATATTAGGTTTAGTTTTTCTGTAAAGGTTTTGTTGATTTAGCTGGAAAGACATCTGGACCTGAGCTTTTCTTTGATGACAGACTTTTTATCGCTTTTCTATTTGCTTTCCATTGCTTAGTTTAGGATGTCTAGTCTCTTGATTGAATTTAGTGGTTGTATGTATCTAAAATTTTTTCAATATCTTTCATGTTTTTAAGTTTATTTGAATATAAATTTTCAAAATACCTGCTGCTGATTCTCTATATTTTCCCACTGTCCATATTGATGTCTCTTTTTTCTTTTCCTTTTTTTTTTTTTTCTTTCTTCATTATACTGGAGATGAAACCCAGGAGCAATCTACCACCGAGCTACATCCCCTAGCCCTATTTTTATTCTTTATTTTTGAAAAAAGGTGTCACTGAATTGCAAAGGGCCTCACTAAGTACCTGATGCTGGCTGTGAACCCAGATCCTCTTGTCTTAGCCTTCCAAATGCTAGGATTACAAGTGTGCACCACCACACCCAGCTTGATGTCTCCTTTTTTATTTCTGAGTTTATAGTTTGGGTTGATTTTTTTTTTTTTTTTGGTTATGTTAGCCAAGAGTTTGTCAATCTTGTTAATGTTTTCAAATAACCAGCTTTTTATTTTGTTAATCCTTTGTGTTTTTGTATTGTATTTTTATTCTCTATTTCATTAATTTCTCCTCTGATTTTAATTATCTCCAGTCTTTTACTGGTGTTGGAGTTACACTGTTCCTGTTTTTCTAGGTCTTTGAGGTAGTCATTAGATTGTTTATCTGGTGACTTTCTGTTATTCTTATGTGGCCACTCAGTGCTATAAATTTTCCTCTTAATACTGTCTCTATTTTTGTTTAATTTAAAAAATTTGTAATTTCTTTTATTTCTTTTCTGATCCTATCCTGATTCACGAGTGTATCATTTACTCTCCATGTATTTATAAAATTTATTTTGGACTTCCTGTTGTTAATTTCTACTTTCATTCTGTTGTGATCTGAAAAGATGCAGGTAATAATATAACATCTTTTGAATGTCTCAGTGCTTTCTTTGTGGCCCAGGGTGTAGTCTAATATGGAGAAAGTTTCATGGGGAGTTCAAAAGTATGTGTATTCAGCTGTTCCTGGTTGAAATAATCTGTGAATATCTATTAGTTTCATTTAGCTTTTAGTGTTCTTTAGGTTTGGAGAGGCTTTACTCAACTTTTGCCTGGAAGATTGATTTAGTGATATTAGTGGTGTGTTCAGTCTCTCAGTTTTATTGTATTTAGGTCTCTTTGAGATCTGATATCACAAACACTTCGATTTACAAACATAGTTACATCCTCCTTTGAGGCATATATATTTACTCTCATCATATATTCTTGCTGAATTGTTTCTTTTTTAATAAGAAGTGACCTGTGTTTCTCTTCTGATGAGTTTTAGTTTAAAGTTTGTTTTTTCAAATATGAGCATTGTTACCCTTGTTTTGTTGTCTTCATTTGCATAATATACCTTTTTCTATCCTTTTAACATTAGCATATAGATATTTTTGACTATAATGTGAGTGTCTTGAAAGTGGCTTATAGTTAGATTGTTTTTTTGGTAATTATCATTGCCAGTCTTTGTCTTTTAATTGGGAAGTTAAGAACTTTGACATTCAGTGTTATTATTGAAATAAAGATTGTGGTTTCCTGTAATTTTGTGTTCTATTTCTGTTTAGTGTAGTGTTAGTGTTATTTATCCTCTGCTTAGTTGTCTACCTGGTATAGTTTGCTTTTTCTCTGCTTCTGGAATTTACTTTATTTCTTTTTCTTTGCTTATTTCTTTTAGTATTTTCTCTAGTGCTGGCTCGTTAGTCATGAATTCTCTAAATTTCTGCTTTTTTTGAAATGTTGTATTTATCCATAAATTTTTTTTTGTACTGGTACACTCCAATACCTATTTTTATATTTTTTTTTTATTTGGAAACGGTCTCTTAAGCCAGCAAGGCTGGCTTCAACCCTGTGCGATCCTCCTGTCTCTGCCTCCCAAGTGCAGGGATTACAAGCATGTGCCACCACGCCAGACACTTATCCATCAATTTTTAATTATATCTTTCCTGGATATCAGGGTCTTAGCTAGAATTTGTTTTCTTCAAGGATCTCGAGTACATCATACCATTCACTCCTGGCATTCATGACTTGGGTTAAGAATTATGGAATTGTTTTCATTGTTTTGTTTTTGAATATCACCTGTTCTCTTTTTTTTTTTTGCTGCTTTTAAGAGTCTTTCCTTGGCTTCTATATAGTCATTTTAATTATTATGTGGGTGTGGAGCACTTTCTTTGTTCTTGACAGTGTTCTGTATGTTTCCTGTACATGAATGTCCAAATATTTTTCTATATTTGAAAATTCTCTGGAATTTTTTCTCAGAAAATTTTTCTGATACCCTTGGTTTGTGCTTATAAACCTTCTTCAATGCCTTTTATCTGTAAGTTAGGATGTTTCATATTGTCCCTTATTTTTGTTGTTGTAATGTCTTCTTTACATTGTTGACTATGTTTTCAGTTTTAAATAAACTGTCTTTCAAGAATGATAATGTGTTTTCCATGTGATCTAGGCTGCCAGAGTTGGATTCTATTGCTGTCTTTAATTCAGTCAATGATTCCTTCATTTTCTTTATAGCCTCTTTCTGATAACTTCTTAGAGTCTCAATTTCCTCCTCTATTCTCTGTATACTTTCTTTGAGGACTTTTATCATATTGAATATCAAAATTTGAAATTCTCCTCATTGCATTTCTTAGAACAGTATTGGCAATCTCTCGTGTTGATGAGTTGTAGTAGTTTATTTTTTTCTCTCTGTTCCTCTTTCTCATATTTTAGTGTTCTGAGCTTTGTGTTACTATTGTCTTGGTGTTTCCTTTCTCTTTGTGTGTAAGCCCTGTGTTTATTTGTTATCACTTTATAATAAGATATATTATAAATGTATATTATAAGGTATATTATCTGTCTCTACCAATCTGATGTATATAATCAAAGTTTTGAGTTTGTCCCCCTGAACCTCATTAACCAGATAGAGTTCTTAGTTCAGACAAATAGGATTCTCTGATTAGCTTCAGGCCACTGTGCTCTCCAAGCCCAAACTTCACAAGGTGAAAAACTATGATGTTCTTTTAAAGGCTGCAGCCTGCAGTTTTAGACTTAATATACCTCAGAAACCAGCACAACTCTTCTGATTGTAAACCCATAACACTGTATAATACTGACCTCTGGCCTCTGTGGCCAGTGGGCTTAGACTCTGCAAAGCTGGTAATTGCTGTGTTCTAAGCTTGTGGCCCAGCTTTCTGAGCTTTAATGATCCCTAGGACACCACTCCAGATCTACTTGTTAGGATCACATAAGGTACTGTTACTTACAACCATGCATGCCTGTCTGACACAAACTCTGCTGGCAGATAGAGTTAAGATTTCAGCCTGCAGCTGTAATTTAGTGAAATTCTGCCAGGCCCCTGGTCTATTGGTGCAATCTGGCCTAGATATTTTCACTGCCACTCTCTGCCCAAGGCCCAAAGTCTGGCAGGGAGAGATTGCACAATTCCAAGCTAGGGGCTTAGGTGGCTCAATTCCTTAGCCCCAGGGATACCACTGCTGCCCTGGGTGGCCACAATCATGCGTGTTTTTACTGGCTTACAATGCTGGGATTTGCAATGACCAAACACAGGTAGGTGCAAGTTGACTGATTTCTGCCACCTGCAACTCAGGTAGATTGGGCAATTTCTCTCCAGACATGACCAAAGATGGGAAGGGGGTATCCTGTGGTGATCCCTAGAGATCTCACAATGGCTTGCTGAACAAACTGCATGCTGCAGGTCCTTCCAGTTAGACTGCTTTTAAGAGTTGTCTGTTAATTCACACTTCCACTATGTCTGATAGTATTACCTACTCCCCCTCTGCAGGGGTATTTGCAAAATCTCAGTTTCCATGATTCTATTTTATTTACACACATATCCCTATGTCATTGCAGGGCAGTCTCCTACTGGGACAACTTTTTAACTTATAGTCTTGGTGAGAGTTATTCCAGCCCTACCAGAAAAGATGAGTTCAGCCATAGCTTTTTGGTCTAGCTGAGTCATCTAGGCATCAGAGTTCCTATTGAACATGGAGTGAAATGCTGACTGCTTTCTACAATGGTTTGTAGTTACTGACCTCAGAAAAATTCACAGGTTCTTAGATGCTAATTTTTTGAAATCATGGTTCTGGCAACAGTCAGCCCTTATGCAGCCTGGCCAAGATGGCTCCATTGCTGCTGATCTCCATTCACCAGATGAGATGTGAGGAAATCTTTACAGTCCTCTGCTCTTCTTTCTAGTTTTGATTCTGCTGCTCTTCAAATGTTTTTGTTTTGTTGACTTTTTTTGCTGATTTTTTCCCTTGATGTCCCAAAAAAGTTTGTTTTATAAAAGTTGGTGCATTTCCAGGTGTCATGGTGCATGCTTGCAAT
This sequence comes from Muscardinus avellanarius, assembly GCF_963383645.1. Classification (NCBI taxonomy): domain Eukaryota; kingdom Metazoa; phylum Chordata; class Mammalia; order Rodentia; family Gliridae; genus Muscardinus; species Muscardinus avellanarius. Next base: position 165,064,221 of record NC_137787.1, read on the forward strand.
CCAAGCATTTGAGAGGCTGAGATAGGAGGATAGAGGTACAAGGACAGCCTCAGCTACTTAGTGAGGCCCTTCACAACTCAGTGAGACCCTGTTTCAAAATAAAGAATAAAAACTAGGACTGGGGATGTACCTCAGAGGTAGAATAGTCCTGGGTTCCATCCCCAGTACTGCAAAAAAATAAAAAGAATTAAAAATAAAAAAATAAAAGTGAGTCGCCAATATTTGGGCTTTAAATATCTACTATCATTAAATCTTCTTGTTAGATTTTTATTTTCATTAGTAATATATGACACACTTTCTCTCCTCTGATATGTCTTAGCCTAAGTCTATTTTATCAGATATGAGCATTGCTATCCTTGCTTGTGTTCAGTCTGTAATCACTATATCTTTCTCGTTTCTTGGCCTTAAGATTGTGGATATTTTTGCCTGTAAGGTGAGTTTCTAGCAGTCAGCATTGAGTTGTTTTATATTCTTTAATCCAAATTACCAGTCTATGCCTTTTAATTGTGTAGTATAGAACTTTGACGTTCAGTGAAAGTGAGATAATTTTTGTTTAGTGTAATTTTTAGTTATGTTTTTTTTATTTAGTACATTGTTATTTATACTTCACTTAATTGACCTGCTTGTCAAATTTCCCCTTTTTCTGGTTCTGGTATTTATTTCTTTTTTCTTTCTTTTTCTTTTTCTTTTCTTTTCTTTTTTTTTTTTTTTTTTTTTTTGGCTTGGAAGGGTTTTTAATTTTACCCCATCAATTTTGAATAATATCACTGCAAGATATCGCAGTACTGAGTGGCAATTGTTTTCTTTCCTGGTCAAAAGTACATCATACAAATCCCTTCTGGCTTTTTGTTATATATTTACTTAAGATTATTTCCTTGGCCTCTATGATAGTATTTGAGTATTAGTAGTGTGGAAAAGCAAAAAAAATTATCTTTTATATTGTCTTTTTGATGTTCTGAAAGTCTCCAATGCATGTATATCTAAGTCTTTTTATATGTTTGGAAAAATGATATTATTTCTTGGAAGAGGTTTCTAATATCCTTAGTGTGTGCTTCTGGGCCTTCTTCAATGTCTATTATCTGTACATTAGTTTGTTTCATCTTATTTCATATTTCTTGGATGTTCTTGTCATATTGTCTTCTCTATAATGTTGATTCCATGGTCAGATTTAAATGAGCTGTCACTCTAGAGTGAGACTTTATTCCATGGGGTCTAGTCTTCCAGAGGTGGTTTCTACTGAGGTCTTTAGTTTATTTATTGACTCATTTCATTCAAAGCCTCTATAGTTCTTACTTACAGCCTCAAATTCTTTTTTCATATATTCTTTTAGTTCTTGTATATTTTCTTCTATTTCACTTCTGAACCTTAGACTATATTGAAAGTCAAAATTATGAATTCTTCACATGATATTTGCTGCAGCTCAGTGTTGGTGATCTCTGTTGTTGTTGAGCTGTGGGAGTTTAGTATTTTCTTGTTGGTCTTCATTCTCATGTGTTCAGAGTTCTCATGTTTGTAGTTCCTTTGTCATGTCATCTTTTTCCTCTTTTGTGAGAGTTCTGTATCTATTTGATATCCCTTTAGAATAAGGCATCTGTTCGGGGAATATATTTACCTCTATAGATCTGTCTCATATAATCAAACTTTTGAGTTTGTCTTCTTTAACAAGATATAGTTCTTAGTGAAGACAAACAGGGGACTTTGATGGGTTTTAGGCCACTGTGCTCTCTAGGTCCAAACTCAATAATTCCAGAGACTATGATGTTCCATTAAGAGCCTATGGCCTGCTGGTTGTGACTTAATGCCCAAGAGACACCATCAATTATTTGCTTGTTGTGAGTCCATAAAATCCTACAGTGATAACCTTAATTTTATGTGGTCACTGGGCTTATTTCCACTGGTCCAGTGATTACTATGTTGTGAGCTTCTCTCTTGGCTGGCAGAGTTTTGATGTTTCAGAGACACCACTACTGATATGCTGCTGGGATTACATGAAGCCCTGTGAGTCATGAGCATTTTTGAATGACAGACCCAAACTCTGCTGATAGAGAGATAGAGAGAGTGTTGCATTCCAAGCCTGCAGCTGTGATCAGATGAATCTCTGAGGGCCATGGCCTCCATACCCTCAAGACCCAAGCTTTGGAAGGAAGAGATTGTATCATTCTGGGCCTAGGGTTTGAGTGGCTCAGTTATTCAGCCTCAGGGATACTGCTGAAGTTCTGTCGGCTATTGAGACCTGGTTGGGCTCTGGTCTTGGTATTTATTCTTTTGTTTATAGTAAAAACCTCTAAATTTAGTAGCTGTAATAAATATTCCTGTGTATTTATTACTTCCATTCATTAAAAACAAAATTTAATTGTTATTATTAAAAATTCTATTTTAGGGTTTTAAAAATATTTCATTGGTGTATTGCAATTATGCATTATTGTGAGATTCCATGTATTTAAAACATAGTTTTGCCAGGTGTGGGGGCTCATGCTTGTAATCTCTGTGCTTGGGAGGCAGAACAGGAGGATCACGCTGATTCAAAGCCAGCCTTGCTGGCTTAAGAGACCCTGTTTCCAAATAAAAAATATAAAATAGGTCTGGAAGTGTAGCCCGGAGGTAGAAGGGTTCTCAGGATCCCCAGTACCACACACACAAATAAATAAATAAATAAATAAATAACATACTATTTTTCTTTGCATCCCACACTGTTACCTTCACTCCTTCCACAAAGAAGTCAGTGAAATGGGTTGTGATGCAGTCTAATATTGCTGGTAGTCTTATTTGAACTGTGTCCTTTCCCAACTTTCCCTTTCCCCTGCTTCTCACTCCTAACCCCCCTTTGATTACCAAACTGTCTTTGCATTATTTAAAGTTCTTTATGTTTTCTATTTTCTGTCTAGCTTCCACAAATGAAAAATAAAAATACTACCTTGACTAATACTGACTAATCTCATTTAACTCAATATTCACCTGTTTCATCTCTTTTCCTCCAAATGACTTGATTTTGTTCTTTTTATGGTTGAATAAAATTTTGTTGTGTGTATATACAACATTTTTAACCACTTATTTTATGCAGACACCTAGGTTGGTTTCATAATTTAACTATCGGAATTGTGCTGCAATAAACATAGGTAAGCATGAATCAAAATGGTATTTTGACTTTAGTTCTTTAAAAAAGATACTGAGGAGTTGTGTTGCTAAATTATATGGTATTTCCACTCCTAATATTTTGAGAAAAATTTAAACTGATTTTCAAAATGATTGTAACAATTTTCAATTTTAATAATAGCATATGAATTTATTTTCCTTGAACCTTCACAGCATTTATTGTTTGATTTTTTTGATGATTGCTGAAGTTCAGTGCAGTCTCAGCTTTATTTTAATCTGCATTTTCCTAATTGCTTGAGATGTTGAAGATTTTTATATACTTATTAGCCAGTTGTATTTTTTTATTTGAGAAGTGTCTGTTCATTTCTATTGCCCATTTTTTAATTTTGTTATTTTTATTACTATTAAGTTTTTTAATTTTTATATGTTCTAGATATTAGTAATCTATTAAAAGAGTATCTGGAAAAAATTGTTTTACATTTTGTACCTATCCTTGCCTTTTTAAAAATTTTTGCTCATTGCCTGTGTTATTACAGATAGAACTAATACTATCACATATTGATAAAATGTCGAGTACTATTATATATATTTTTAATGACTCTGATATTAAATGTTGTGTAATATTAAATATTGTGTAATCTCAAAATTACATTCTATTTAGGTGTTGTTTGCATTTTACTTATGTGCCTTTTCCTTTATAGTTTGAAATTTTCTTCACATTATTTCTTTTATGTTCTTATTTAAAACATACCTATTGCCTGACTTTCACATAATTTCAATAAAGTATGTTTATCTAAAGGAACATTTTAAATATATACACACACATATATATATATTGGGTTTTAGTCTATCAAAGGCTCAACCTAGTATGTAGTGTCATTTAGTAAATCTCCTGTTACCCATTCTTCTGTCACCAGAGTTCTTATTTCCCTCTCTTTTTCCAAACAAAATCCACCTTACTGATTTTGTCATTATTAACTTTCATTAGTTTTTCTAAAATGGTACATATTAGCTGGGTGTGGTGGCGCATGCTTGTAATCCCTGCGTTTTGGAGGCTGAGACAGGAGGATCGCACAGGTTCGAAGCCAGCCTCAGCTACTTAGTGAGGCTCTCAGCAACTTAGTGAGACCCTGTCTCCAAATAAAATATAAAATAGGTCTGGGAGTATAGCTCGGAGGTAGAAAGCCTCTGGCTTCCACCCCCAGTACCACCAAAAAAACAAACAAACAAAAAAGGTATATATTTGTATCAGCAATAATACATTTTTTTTATTTATACAAATGACCATAAATTATTTTTCCTTTTCTTTTTTCTTTTTCTTTTTTTTTTTTTTTTTTTTTTTGGTGGTACTTGGTTTCGTGGAAGTCCTTCTACCCCCGGGCTACACTCCCAGACTTATTTTTACATTTTTATTTGGAAACAGGGTCTCCTAAGCCAGCGCGTGTAGCTGACTTCGAACCTGCGGGATCCTCCTGTCTCTGCCTCCCAAACGCGGGGATTACAAGCGTGCACCACCACTCCCTGCTTGTTTTTTGTATTATTATGATGCAACCTCATTTTAAAGTTTACCATATCATGTGGCTATTATATAAAATTATGTATATTTTCTACTACTGTTAGAATCTTTTGTCCAATACAATTTTATTAAATTCATTTAGTGCATATTTTCTGGTGAACATATTCAAGAGATTCTACTAAGAATACAGTTGTTGAGGAAAAAGTTATAAATATTCAGTGTTATTATATAATAACAAAATTGGCTTTCAGAATTGTTAAATTCATACCTTTGCCTGTATAAGTGTTTTCTTTGCCAAGTAACCCAAGAATAAATTTTTATGAGTATGAAACACTTTTTATGAGTCTTGACTTTTTATATTTGTTATGATTTGAATTGTGATGTACAGATGAGAAATTTCTATTTCTCTTCCATTTAATCTTGGGATATGTACTATGTCCTTTCTCCTTATTGTGTATTTTCTTCTTTCTCCTTAGTAGGAGAAATTGCATTCTTTATTTGAAACTATTGACAACCAGAATTAAAAGTAAATTTTCCTGTGCTACTTGCATTTATATATACACATAGATTTAAATATATAAATAATGTGTAAACAAACAAACAAATGGAAACATGGTGCTGGTGGTATTATGAAGTCCATATGACATCCTTGGACTAAGCTCCTGGAACCTGATACTTTGCACATGAAAAAAAGAATAAATCTTTATTTAAACCCCCCAAATATCATCCATTTCTATTATAATAACTAATAGACTTTAGTAGATATTAAATATTAAATTAAATATTTTAAATAAAATTAATTACCTTTTAATTTGAACGAAAGGATAAAAGTCAAAAGCACGTGATTAGTGTGCGCAAGCTTCAATGTATCCCAGTAGTTGAAAAACAAACAGCAAACTGCGTAAATACAGAAAATGGATAAATCTGTTAGCAACTGAGAGTTACAGACAACAGCTCAGTAGTGTGTAGCTTATATCAGTGCCATTTGTATCGCATTAAATAAAGATCCACTTCAAGGATGCTGGTGAATGAAGTAATAATTTGTCTTTACTCTGGCAATTGGCTAGCACCTAGTGCATAATGTACAACTTGAAATTCTATATTTCAACAGGAGCATGAACACACTATGGAATGTTCAGGAGGTAACAATAAAAAATATACAGGATTTGGATGATATCTCTCTGAAAGACCTTTATTGTAAATGAGAAATTATTTACTGACTTAGGTTTGATATGTTAGTCTATTAAACAGAAATGACCAACTGTTAAAAAGTTTCAGACATAGCAGTTTGATTTTAATATAAAAAGGAACTGTAGAAAAGGACTGAGGAGTTAACATTAATTTCCTTTAGATATATATTACATTTTTTGTCACTGGTGGTGACTTAGGCCAAATAACCACATGGTGGAGATGTTGTAGAGGGAATTCAATATTCGATAGCTTGTAGGAATAGAGCATATTAAAGATTTTTTCCAAATTCTAGAAGCTATGAATTTATGGGGCAAACACACAGGGGGAAATGTCTCAAGTTTGTCATTGATGTAGTATGTAAATTTCTGCTTCTCAAAAGTTTTGCCCCTTAGCTTAATTAAATTATATATTTCTGTGCTGAATATATTTGATGTAAAAATATTTTTCTTGTTGAATACTGGCTTAATTTTGTAAATTATATGTTCCTCGTTATTATATTTATCTGGCATACAAAAGCTCTAGAATCAGCACAAATTGAGTGTTTTCATTTTACAAATGTACAAAATACATAAGGCTAAAATGGTATCGAAGATAAATATTACAGAGAACACAATAACCCAAAAATGGGTCAGCTCAAACTATCCAATTGATTAGATGCTTGCAGAAAACCACAGCAAATGGCAAAATCAATTCACCAATCAGCTTTGCGGTGTTTTATTCTAAACCCAGCCAGCTGGGCAATTAGGCATATCCTTGGTGTTTTTATGTCTTTCATTGAAGAAAGCATAATTTTCCTTTGGAAGCAGATGGTTTGCAACTATAGATTGACCAAAGTTCACTAAGGGTAGTCTCCTACAAACAGAGTAAATTAATGTGGTAGAATATGCTAGTTTGAATGATTCAAAAGTAGGACAGAGATTATGTAAGTTGATATTTGGTTATAAGTTTTTATGGTTAAGAAATTACATATATATGTATACTTTGTTTTTGGTGGTTGGGGTTCCTGGAAGCCCTTCTACCTCCGGGCTACACTCCCAGACCTATTTTATACTTTTTTATTTGGAAACAGGGTTTCCTGTTTTGAACCTGAGCTATCCTCCTGTCTCCGCCTCCCAAGTGCGGGGATTATGAGTGTGCGCCACAACGCCCGGCCTCAATTATATTTTAATGTAGTGATTCTCTTTTTATTTACACAATATTCTACTCTAAATTTACTTTTTGTAGGTTAATAACTTATGCTTTATCACAATAAATAGAATATAAAGTGGTTATTTTAGAATTTGTTTTAAAAAGAGATAAATGATAATTTATGCAATGTTTTGGAAACCTAACCTTCAAACAATTTTGGTCTGAGGTAAATTTTGTCATTTGAAGTTAATTTTTCAGTAATTTATGTTTACAAATGAATTTTTAAAACAGACAAGGATCACAACATTATATAATTGAGAATGAAATTAGAAACCATTTATTTTAATTCCTTTATGCAAATGAAATATATTATGCTTAATACTTTAAAAAATCACAAGAGATAGCATCAGATCTAGAACCCAAGTCCCACTAAGTTCAAAAGGGCTGCTGTAATCCTATAAAAATTTATATCCCTACAAACAATAATCATTAATAGCATACTAAAATTTTTTGCCTGATGAATGATAAGTTTATTGGAACCATAGCTCATTGAAGAATAAGTACACAAAATGTATAAGTCTTGTTATGCCACTAAACACGATGACTTTTGATTTCACCATCAATTGCAATTGGTCGCCAGTCTGAGGAAATATCATTTTAAGTGCTTGATAGCTTTCTAGTTAAATAATCCTCAGAAGTTGGACAATACCTTCTTTTCATAAGATATTTTTGTAGAATTTATCTAATCCCCTAGTATCAAAATTTAATTTTGAGTATGAATATAGGATAGGATTTAGAGAGATATAAAAACAAAGAGATGCATCTATTAGATACATTTGAGTGGTAGGAAAAAATAAGAGACAAAAAGCAAATTAGTCATCTTACAAATGACTAATATTTTTCATGTATAAATAACAGAAAATATAAAAAGCTCAATAGAAAATTAAAACCTGAGTAAAGAAAACAAGAATAAGAAAACATGACTTTTGAAGAATAAAAATATGCACAAACTCATTATGTACTGAGAGAATTTCTAAATAAACCCATACTACTTATTTTCATCTTTAAGACAGAAAAATAAAAAATATGTTTAATAAAACCCCTCTGGACAGCACTAATGAAACAAGAAATTAGTCCCATATATTGATTTTGACAATTAATTTGTTAATATTTGTTAAGATTATATTTAAATATTTATTCTCTTTGACAGAGTAAACACATTTGGAAAGATTCACTTTTAAATATGAGAAATGTTGTAAATAAAATTTTATTTATTACATTATTATTTGTACAAACAAAATATTGAAAAAAATAAATATTTATCAATGAGAAATGAGTTAATTAAATTACATTATATCCATACAAATACATACCATGCATTTGTGTCTAGTGAGAGTCTTTATGTATTATTTTATTAAAATCTTATGCGACTTCATAGAAAAATCACCAGGAACAGAAAATAGTTTAGGAAACAAATATGTGATACTGTAATTATTAAAATGTGGATTTACATATTATATGAATGTTATATAATGTATATTATGGCTATATGACATATTAGACATATGTGACATATCAGACACATGACTAAGAGTTGTTGAGTTCATATCTTGATTCTTTATCTGAATGATCTGATGTAAGATACTAAAACTTTTTCCATTTTATTTATATTACAAGTAATAAAAAGGAGATAATAATTATAGTACCTATAATGATAATTAAGTTCCTAGCACTGCTCTAGATATAGGGGCTATGTATGCATTACTTTCAGTATAAAAATAATTATTTCTTATAACTTTATAACATTTTATTGTGTATTACATAATTGTCCCTAGTTATGTATATAATGACTATAGAAATATATAATAGTGATTATGTATATTATTGTTATGGATGCATATACATGTGTAGAAGTATAAATCAAGCTGCTCGTGTTGGCGCAGGCTTGTAATCCCAGCATTTGGGAGGCTGAGACAGGAGGATCAAGGTTCACCTACAGCCTCAGCTACTACTTAGGTCATTTGCAACTCAGTGAGACCCTGTTTCAAAATAAAGAATAAAAAATCAGACTGGGGGTATAGTTTGGAGGTAGAATGCTCCTGGGTTCCATCCCTAGTACCTCCAAAAAAAAAAAAAAATTCAAATGGATTGAAAGAAATGCAGAAATAGAAAAATATAGAAGCTGAAATCCTGAAAACATTCTTTGATTATTTACTATCAAAAACTGTCAAAACAGAGTTTATATCACCATTATCACCATGAAGATTTATCTAGAAATTCAAGACTATAAATATATAAGCAATAACTACAAAATTATATATTTATAATTATTAATGACATTTTTCTTCTGCTTCTGCGTTATCTGTATTTTCAAAATCAAGAAATATCTTGATTCTATACTTCTCTCTCATTTTAGTTATGTCCTAAAAAGAAGATAGAATTCCCTAAAACTCTTAAGATTAGAAAAAGAATAAAGTTTTGCAGAGTGTTAATAGCTTAATGTACACTGATAATTAATCAGTAGATGTTTGATTAAAGACACTAAAACACTAACAGGAAATGAAGTTCACTCCATTTTAGTCTTTTTAAAATTTTAGTGAAATAAATATTTATGAACAAAGTCTTAGCTTTACAAATGATTTCACCTAAGCTTGCTAGTTGTGCTGCTTTCAGTTCTTTATTTTTCCATTTGCCCTTTGCATTTCTTCCACCAGAGGCGGGATGTAATTTCTTGTTCCACTGACGTACTTGACTGGCTTTGGCTAACAGGATATTATTGGACATGTGTATACAGATGCTTGAAATTTTCTTACACAGTTGAACTGATCCTCGTGATTTTCTAGTACTATTATAAGAACATGACTCCTGTAGCCTGTAAGGATAGGGAGTGTAAGAGAATTCAAAAGCAGCTTGGTGTCAAAGCCCAGCGAAGCCCAACTAAATTAATTGAGTCCAAGCTGACCCAAAGATGCTAGAATAAAGCAAACAAATTTACTTTTACAAAAATAAATATATTTGTTTCAAACCACTGGGATTTGAAGTGGTTTATTATGCAACAATATTGAGGTAATAGCTAATTAGTACATTGCATTTTGCAAATTTTTATTGATTCTCACTAAAAGTAACTCATTTAAAATTTAAAAATTATACTTCATATTTTTCAACTTTTTTATCTCAAAACTACACACATAGGCAGGCCATGTGTGTGTGTGTGTGTGTGTGTGTGTGTGTGTGTGTGTGTATGTGTGTGTGTGTGTGATACTGGGAGGTGGAACCCGGGAGCTTTCTACCTCCGGGCTATACCCTCAGCCCTATTTTATAATTTATTTGGAAACAGGGTCTCACTATATTGCTAAGAGCCTCACTAAGTAGCGGAGACTAGCTTCGAACCTGTGTGATCCTCCTGTCTCAGCCTCCCAAGTGCTGGGATTACAAGCGTGTGCCACCACTCCCGGCCCTATTTTTCATTTGTGTGAAACAAGGTCTCACTAAGTTGCGGAGGCCTCACTAAGTAGTTGAGACTAGCTGTGAACCTGCAACTCTCCTGTCCTAGACTCACAAGTACTAGGATTAGAGGTATGTGCCACCACACCTTTTCATTATTTTAAACTTTTGAAAAGACATTCTTAGATATAGATTCTAGCTTTAGAATAGCTGCTTTTTAGAGAAAAAAAAAGAACAGAATATCAAATATGCAGAATCACTGCATATTTGATGTAAAACCAGTCATTTGGTTAAATTTATGTCTCTACTATTTCGAAAATAACTAAAACATGAATAATCAATATATGTACATTGACTAATTGAACAAAATAATGATAGAAATAAAGAAGTAAAACATTAAATGGACCCAATTTCCTTTTGGCTACAAATATTTACCTCTCCCCACATTGATATATGCAGATTATCTTCCTTCCCTTTGTACACTATATATATATGATAGTATGGACCAATAGAAGATGGAAAGACCTGAACATATTATTTTAAGCAAGATTCTCCAAGCACAGAAGAAGAAGGGACATATTTTTTTTCTAATATGCTCAAGCTAGGGAGTACTAGGAATACCAGAAAGACTACAGATAATGGAGGGGAAACCTCACAGAAGCCAGGAAGGAAGGGTAGGGGAGGAAGAAGGCTGAGGTTCATTCATGGTAAAGCTACATCTGACTATGTGATATAAATATAACATTGTTAATTTGGACACTCAGTATTGGGAGGGAGGGAAATGGGGAAGCGGGAAAGGGGGACCAAGTACTGTGTGAATATATGCCATTGCCAACATAATCTAAATTATGATGTGAGACTATAGTGCATTGATACAATTAAAATTAAAAAAAGAATATGGTAGAAATGATAATATTTTAAGTATGAAGTAGATTCTTATGAACCTATGACTTCCACCTTCCACTTTCATGGACATAGAATGCCCCCACCTGGATAACAATAACCATGTTATAAGGAGCCCAAGACACACACACACACACACACACAAAAAAAAAAAAAAAAAAAAAAGACCACATGGTACAGAATGGAAATATTCTGCTCCACATTCCAAGCTGAACTCTGGATATCCAGAGCCAGCTACGAACTCTATGGCTGAGCCTTCTGGGACCTTTCACACCTATGGAGCATCCATGTGATTGCAGTTCATTGCAAAATGCATGGAGCAAAAAGCTGGCCTCAGTGAGCCCAAGCTACCCATGGATTTGGAGAAAACACTAATATTTAAACCACATAAACAAGACTTTGTTTTAAAGCAGGATATAACTAAAACCCTGATAAGTAAGCTAATTCTAATCTTTGAACTAATTATTTCTTATATCATTCAGTGTACTCCCATATTACTTTGTAGAAATATTATTACTATGCCTTCTGCTATCACAAGCTGGGATTTGACTCTTTTCTGTAATAATTGCCCTAAGAACATTGCTTTCTGCTCATTTGTTGTGGAAATTGTAATGAATGTTGGGAAGTCCTGTCTTTAGAGGTCTCAAAGCAGTGTGTGCTGAGCTAGTGTGACCTGTAAACACCCCAACATTTAGGGCATGATTTTAAGTCCACATGGTTTTCTTAAATATGTTAACCAGTTGAAAATCTTTAGAAATCACATTAAATCATAACAATTTTAATGTGAATTGCATTTCAAATAAAATGTACATGCTTATCTTATTTTAATATAAATTCTTATAAATACTAGAATTTAATATAAATTCTTATAATATAAATACTTATAATACAGCCCTAGTATTATAAGAATTTATACTAAACTATATATATATATAAACTATATATATATATAAACTATATATATATATATATATATATATATATATATATCCATGCATAAAGCTGATCAGAAGCAACCTGATTTATATGAACCATCTTTTTGCAATTCATCTCAATATTTACTAGGTCTAATTGTATTGTATCTGAACCCTTGGTTACAAAAGATAAACTCGAATATACATTTTAAATATTAGAGATTTTTTCTTTGGAAGTAACTGAAAAGTTCTAAAGTGGTATTATTTTTTAGGAGTGACTTGTTCCTGAGACCAGAAAAATCCATTTCTATCAATACCTGGTTTCTCTGTTCTCTGTCATGATTTACTTTTAAGGCTCCACACCTACCTCCTAAATCAAGAAAAGTCCTCTCTTTCTACAGCCCCAGTAATGACATGTTATTTTTCTCTTTCTGTGATTAGGTGGTGAGCTCATCCTTAAACTCTGGTCAGAAATTTCAATGGTTATTTGGCCAGGCCTCAGAAAAAAAGAGGAACTCCTTTTGAACAAAAGTGAGTAGATGTCAGAAAGAGTGAGCACAAGTCTACTTCACACATCTTAAGTACTTCTGTTAACGGAATCTATCTCTGAGCTATTTTACTTTGACCAACAGGACAATTTCTCATATATCATTCTCTTTACATATATCCTATACCTTAAAACTGTCATCTCGCAAGGCAATATTTATGACTATAAATATCCACCATACTCAAATTCAATTTTAATAAAAATATTTTTAAAATTTGCAAATAGTTTTCTTATGAATATACAATTACACATCTTAAATAAAGGATTGTCTCATAGACCACAAGTTGTTTTTTTCTGGATGGTTTCTTCTCTTCTCCTGCTATCTAATTTCACTATGCATTTATCTTTGGTTCATGATAAAATTTCCTATTTCAATAGAAGTAGTATACATTAGTTCCTAGTTCCTACTCTATTCAAACTGAACCTGTGGATGATTTCTTCTGTTTCTCCAAACTGTGGTTAAATCCTTCATCATCTGATTTTTATCTATTCTTTGTTCTTTTTTCATAGTTTAGCTAAATTATATTTTATTTGTTTTTTTTATAATTTCTCATAATTTGTTCCTATTTTTTATAATTATCTACTGAGTTATTATGATAACTTGGTTCAATTCATGGCTCACCATTTGGGTTAGGGCAATTTATTTTGTATTATCATGGCCTTTCTAAAAGATTGCATAAGAGACTAGGTCCTTAGCCCAGATTTTTCACAGTACTCACACAGCCTGGCATACTGATAGTCCTGTCATACTGAAATGGAATTTTGTACCACTTCATACAGTATAGAAAATAAAAGACTAAATTCTTATTTTTATACTTTTTTCTGTGTTCAGATTATTGTATAATTAGTTGCTTGATAGTGATATGAAAATTACCTGGATATTTTGAGTATGTAACTCCCAGGTGTCCTTAAGTGTAGGTTGGTTTAAATGGTTCATGAAGAAATTTAGTGAAATCTTGCCCACATATTGCAATTGTGAAAGAACTAGTAGCTAAGTTCACAGTCAACTGAGCAAAAATGAGGATTTCAAAGCATCTGAGGACTTTGAAGATGGGAGTGCTGTCATAAGTGAATCGATACTGGAGATGAATCTCATTTAAGCTACTGCACACCTGCTGGACCATTTCCTGAGATATTGTATGAAGCAATTGAAGATGGCGTGGTATAATGTTGAACAGTAATACTCAACCATTCTTTATTACAAAGAATTTTCAAAAATGTAACAGATAAAAATTTTGTCCTGAGTATATATGGCATGATTTTCCTGATTTTTTTCCTCTACCAGTAACTCCACTGATGCTTAGTTGTTCCATTTAAAAATGTTCCTATATAAGTGGTATATGTTTCTTATGTAAAAAAATGCTTATAAAATATTTAATACATTTATATATAAATAAATGTTGCCATAGTAAATTTATAATATGGTGAGATTTGAAGGCTATAGTACAAAAACACTATTCTGTTTTTCAAATATCAGAATAATTTAACAGCATTTATCCTAAAATAAATAAGTAGTAAGAAATTAAATTAATAAATAAAATAAAGCTTGCATACTGCTAGATGTAGTGGCATGCACCTATAACTCCAGTACTTGAAAGGCTGAGATAGGATTGCAGGTTTGAAGCCACCACAGTGTAACTTAGTAAGACCCTCAGGAACTTAGTGAGGCAGTTTCAAAACAAACAAACAAAACCCACAAAATAATTCCACAAAATAGTGTGGGGGTGTAGCTCAGAGGTTCACCACCCAGAACCACAAAATAAAAACAAACAATAAATTTACATATTTTCTTTAAATATTATTTTATCCCACCTGGGGGGGAAAAAAACATCTTAGCATTCAGTAGATGCAGCCCTAAAGTGGTATCCTTTTCTCTCGTGTTGATTTAGATTGGAGTGGGTAACTTTGAAGATTTACTTTTTAATTTGTCCTGATAACTCATATAGTTTTAGTTTTGTAGAATGGGTCAGATAGCCCTATCTATTGCTCAGTTTGCCATGGGCACGTGCAGTATTAAAAATGTAGGTTTTGTTTGTGTAGAGGAGTGTCTGATTCAAATAAAAGGAGTATTGATTCTGACACATTTAAATTCTTTACCTGTAAATTGAAAGAGTGGGGGTAGCCAGGTAGAAGTGAGTAGCACACGGTGGTTTTTAAATAGGAAGAATTTAAGAAACCAACTTACAGAACTGATATTGTTGTCAATAAACTTTTAAAACCAACCAACCAACCTCGAAGGCAGAATGGGCTAGACTGTTTATATTAATGAAGTCAGTGTACTAGAGAGCTTTGATTCAATGTAGAAGAACTCAAGGCAGCTACTGACTACAGTTCAACAGGGCTCAGGGTTGAGCTGGAGGAGAGATCTAGCCTTTGTTTTGCCCTTGTTATTGTTTAAGGGATGGCTTGAAGTTTAATGAGGTTGGCAGAAGGCCTGAAATGCAATTTGCTATTTTTATTACTCTGTCAATATGGTGCATTAAGGTCCTCAATACTCTTCAACAAATGTGAAAGGAAAATCCTTTTTATATCAAGCATTGTGGAAATAAACACAGAAAATATCTAGTGCATGTTCTTCAATACCATAGCCTAGAGTAAGGCTTTTGATAAGTCTAATTTCTTAATTTAAATATACGATGAAAATCCTACTTATATAAAAATATATGGTTTCTAGGCTTACCTCTAGGGAGGTTATCAAACAGTGACCTTTTTTTTTTTTTTTTTTTCGGTTTGTTTCTATACTATAAAGGGAAAAAGCCAAAAGGGAAGACAAGTTTTTATTATACAAAGCATTTCCTGTTTTGTCTATAGCAAGTGATAAATGTAGTGTAGTTAACCAATCATCTGAAGTCAAATAAGATAAAAAATAAAAATGAAGAGAGTGAAAATAATTTCCGAATTGACTCCACTACCATCTCTTGCTTCTTACCATTAATTGTGACACATTAAGAATACAAATAGGCATTAAAGATCAAGATTTACCACAACCATTATAATACAAATCAACTCAAGTTTTATGCATAACTTTTTTCTAGGTTAGAAATTCTGTTTCTTCTTTTACAAAATATCTTATATTAGCAAGTATAACATGCAATATAATTATGAAAATTGCTGTAATTGAGGCAAATGTGTGGTTTTTGCCCAATTTTTCCACATAATTACTCTAATTCTTCACTTGGCTTTTGTATAAAATCTCAGTATAACAGCATGTAAGGTCATGATTCTTTGCAAAATTGCCTTGAAGCTTTGGAACTTAAATAGTATTACAGACTTTGCTAAACTAGTACAGTGTACCAGCAACTGAAATGTACAATAGTTAGGCAATATAGTTACTAAAGTGACTAGCAATATTATGTTTGCTGTTACAAAGGACCTGAATTCTCCTTGTTAACACATTCAACTGGAGTTATTCCCAGAAAGGAATATATTTTAATCTTATCAATTTATCCTGCCCATAGAGATTTCAGATAATTTCATTTTTTTGGTTTCTTTGTATGTTCATTGGTTCATTTATTTTTTCTTTTTTCTCTACTGGAGTTTGAATCTAGGAACATTCAACCAAAAAGCTATGCCTCCAGCCCTTTCTATTTTTTAAATTTTTTGCAATACTGAGGTTCCTGGAGACCCTTCTACCTCCGGGCTACACTCCCAGACCTATTTTATACTTTTTTTTTTTTTTTTTTTTTTTTTTGGAAACAGGGTTTCTTAAGCCAGCATAGAGGCTGGCTTCGAACCTGAGGGATCCTCCTGTCTCCGCCTCCCAAGCACTAGGATTACAAGCGTGCTCTGCCCTTTTTGTCTTTTTTTTATTTTGAAACAAGTCTGACTAGGTTGCTGAGGGTCATGCTAAATTGCTAAGACTAGTCTCCATTCTGTGATCTTCGTGTCTCTGCCTCTCAGTCCTTGGATTACAGGCATTCGTCACTATGTTAGGCTCACTGTTTAATTTCTATACATCAGTATCTGTGTCCTTGGAACCGGAGTGAATAAACTTTTTAAGGAAAAGGTACAGACTGCAAATATTTCATGCTTTGTGTGTCATATGGTCTTTACTACAACTACTTTCTGCTGTTGTCTAACAAAAGCAGCCAGCCACACAGAAACAAATTTTGTGAATGTACTCTAATAACATTTAATTACAAAAACAAGCAGTACATGGGATGGATTTGGCCCACAGATCCTAGTTTGCTGAAAACTCTATGAGGCTTTATGAAATTCCTCAGTATAAGAAGAATGATCTATACAACTATTGTTTGGTCTATATTTCTGTCAGAGTTCCTGGACTCTAATATATTAGAGGAAAGTTATCAACATTTTGCTTATATGAATGAACATTTGCTATGAGAAATAAATTGTATATGCCAAATATCATTTGTGGTACTAAAATTAATTATGAGTATAATATTAATGAATACTACCATCCCATAGCACTCATATAAAAGTAAAGTTTGTTCTAAATATTATGAATCATGTTTATACTTAGAAAAGTAGACCTTGAGATTATGGTACATTTTACAAATATATACCAATCCTTCTGATATTGAAAGCTCAGAGGATTCTATCTGCTAAAATCAGATATTATCATGTGTCAATGTCTAACAAATGTACAAACATTAGGAATAATAATTTTTATTTATTAAATATTACACATCACACACTATTAATTATAACTATTCATACTCTCTCTCAATCTGTGCTGGGGGAGTGTGCTGGGGATGGAAACCAGGAGTTTGGTGCACGCTATGCAGGTACTCTATTTCTGAGCTACATCCCAGCCTTATTATCTCTTTAGCTATTCAATGGAGCACAAAAACTAAACAAACCTCATACACAATTCCTGGTAATGACTAACAGGTTACCCAAACATTCTATTTATCAATGCTTAACTATGTTTAAAAATAATTGCAACAATAATGTAAAAATCTATAATGGTTTCTCTGTGTGCTAAATACTCTTTCTGCATCTTTTATGTATACTAATTGCATTTTCACAACAACCTTTGTGATGCGTATGATTCAATCTAGTCAATCTATTTTACTGAAAAAGTGCTGAAGCACAGTCTTCTAGGTCATTTACCTGATAAGTTGCAGGAACAGGTTTAAGCAGAGCAGCCTGATACCACGGCCTATGTTCCTAACCATCAAAATATATGTCCTAGTTGATAAAAAACACTTTCTCTGTGGTAAGCATGGAAATTTATTACAAAAGTTTCCAATAGGTTTCTACCCTTATGCATTTAAAATTAAATTCTATCAATAAAGTTTAAATGCTTAATATTGCTTATTCTGATAATATTTTGATAGAAATACTGGAAATAAATGTTTAGCAATAGTAGATTAGCTAAATATGTTGAGTTATCTTTTAAATGATATAATAAAAACTATTAAAAATAGAAGCAGTCAAAAAATTTTTTGATGTGGAGCTCAGAGGATTCTATCTGCCAAAATCAGATATTATCATGTGACAATGTCCAACAAAATTTATGTACATTGGGAATAATAATTTTATTTATTAAATATTACACACCACACTATGAGTTATAACTATTCACACTCTACATTTTTTTGGTGGTACTGGGGCTCCTGGAAACCCTTCTACCTCTGGGCTACACTCCCAGATATATATTGGAAACAGGGTCTTTTAAGCCAGAGAGGCTGGCTCCGAACCTACATGATCCTCCTGTCTCTGCCTCCCAAGCTCAGGGATTACAAGCGTATGCCACCACCCCTGGCCCTATTCCAATTTTAAATGTACCTTGCACTTAAAATTAGAATAAATATATCACCAAGTAATATTTTATTTCATGTCTATGAAAGATTTATATTATTGGTATGCTTGTAAATATTTTACCAGTATCTCACCGGTAAGAAAAATATTTGTATATTGTAAAAATTCTCACCTGGCTGATATAAAGTTATCAATATAAACTCTGGGACACTATCAGATCTAGAAAGAGATATATTCAATTGGTACTTGCAAGCCAAGATGAGCTGATTTTGGCACACACAGATAAACACTAAATGTGAGTGCAGGTCATCTCTAGATGGTGGGGTAATTGGTGTATTGGTCTGAGTCATCTAAAAAGTAATCACCAAGATTAATTGTACAAGAGACATATGGAGAGAATCTATGAAATATAAAAGAAGAGGGAGCTGGAGAAGTCAACAGAATCTTCTAATGGTAAGGCAAGTAAGTCATCACCTGTAGAAAAAGAGGAGGAAGAAAGAAGTGTGTAGGAAGTCTTGGACCTAAGACATGAAGATAACTGAGAAAATCTCTACAAGGCCAAAAGGAAATCCTGGGCAAGAGTTGCTCTTTAAAAGACATCCATGATCTGGGCATGGTGGCGCATGCTTATAATCTTAGCATTTGAGAGATTGAGATGGGAGGATCCGGGTTCCAGGACAACCTCACAACCTCAGCTCCTACTTAGTGAAGCCCTTTGCAACTGATTGAGATTCTGTTTCAAAATACACACACACACACACACACACACACACACACACACACACACAAAAAAAAAAAAAAAAAAATAGGGCTGGAGGTGTAGCAGTGTAGCTCAGAGGTAGAATTCTCCTGGGTTCCGTCTCAGTACTGCAAACAAAAATAAAAAAAAAAAACAAACAACAAAAAAAAACAGTCCTGTCAATTGAGAATGTCAGGATTAGTACTCAGGCTGTGTTCAGTCATTGGCTGGAAGCAGCTGTGTGAATGAGGTAGCTTCAATGAACATGGGGTTGGGGCAACAAGGAAGCAAGTGGGGATGTAAGTCACCTCTACTTCCCACAATCAGTGGTTTACAAATTGATCTGAGAGAAAGAGTTGTGAGGCACCACAAGAAGTGGTTTCCTTCTTATCTTTTTTGTATGCATTTATTTTCTATGAACGTTGAATTTTTTATAGGAAGCAACATTTTTTTATTTTTTATTTATTTTCATTTTTGGTGGTACTGGGGGTGGAACCCAGATGCTTTCTACCTCCAGGCTATACTCCCAGATCTATTTTTTAATATTTTATTTAGAAACAGGGTCTCACTAAGTTGCTGAGAGCCTACTAAGTAGCTGAGGCTGGCTTAGAACCTATGCTATTCTCCTGTATCATCCTCCCAAGCGCAGGGATTACAAGCCTGAACCACCACGCCTGGCTGGAAGCAATATTTTAAAACAAATATTGCTTCCATTAGAAAATATTATGGAAAGTGCAAACAAAAATATTGGCCAAAAATTCAAGTTTCAAATTGGGCATGGTGGTGCAGGCTTGTAATCCCAGCATTCGGGAGGCTGAGACTGGAGGATCCCAAGTTCGCAGACAGCCTCAGCTACTTAGTGAAGCCTTTGCGACTTAGTGAGACCCTGTTTCAAAGTAAAAGAATAAAAAGCAGGGCTGGGGTTATAGCTTCAAGGTAGAATATCCTTGGTTCCATTCCTAGTACCCCCCAAAAAAAAGTTTCATAAAAATACTTACCACTCATTTAGTACAACTGTATATTATACACTCTATTTCTTGCCACATAATAACTGTTGCATGAGACTTGTAAGGTTGTAAAAAATGTCATACATATTTGAATACTTTCTTGATTATTATTATAAAATGGTTACTAAAATTACTCTCTATATTTACATTAAAATTTGAAAATCAGAAAAATAAAAGGTTCTGACTATACTAGTGTCTCCCCAGCTAATAAACAATGTAGCTGATGTTTAGTTAAAAGCAGCTGAAGTCAGGATATCTTGTTCTTCATGTTCCTAAATAATAATAATGACTATCCTGATGTCCATTTGTTTTATATACATTACTGTAATTTTGGGTTGAGTAATGAGAGGCAGTCCAGTGAAATAATTAGGAACATGGTTTTTGGAGCCAATCGGCCTGGATTGGATACTCCAACTTTGTGATTTACTAACTGTGTGACCTTATTCTAAGTCATAAAATCACTCTAGACCTCAGTAATCACATCTTTTATATGGTGATGATGATAGTACCAACTTCATAGGGTTGATGAAAGCATTAAGTACTTATAAATACTCTCAAAACATTTATATTTGCAAAATACCTCCCTCTAAAGCACTTTGAGGAATGTCCAGCACCTAATAACTGCTATACAACATATGTGTTAATGAAGTTATTACCACATAAGCTAAAAAAGCTAATTAAAGAAATATTAAATAATTCTTCCAAAGTGAAGAAAACAAATACATTAAGTATGGTTTTAGAAAAGATGGATAGGCAGATGCAACTTAGTGAAGTAAAATAAGCCAATGAGCCATGTAATGTTAGCTAAGGAAAACTTCCCTCTGGACCTTAATTTCTCATCTTTCTCATCAGTGTAATGGTGTGTCTATACTAGACAGTTACCATGGATTTTCTTGGGTCTATAATTTTATGGCTTTTAATAATTGAATTTATCATCATTAAAATCTAGGAGGAAAAACTTTTAGCTTAATATTTTGTTTCACGAGTAAAATATTTAGAAAATATTTAATATAAAATTCCAAAACATCAAATGATTAAGCATATATTTATTTATTATATTTCTCAAAATCATAAACATCAGAAAATAAGCTCACTTCAAATTAGTATAAAATATTCAATGGTATTTAAGATAAAATGATTGATTTCCACTAAAATAAATTGCATGGACAGTATTTATCACCTAAAAAAATAAGTTTAAGAATTTTCTTTATCAATTTTGCTGCCAAAAATTATTGATAAGCGATGAAAGTAGTGACACCTATAGATATACTTTTTTTTTTTTTTTTGGTGGTACTGGGGTTCCTGGAAACCCTTCTACCTCCGGGCTATACTACCAGACCTATTTTAATATTTTTTATTTGGAAACAGGGTCTTTTAAACTAGTGAGGCTGGCTTCGAACCTGCGCAATCCTCTTGTCTCTGCCTCCCAAGCAAGGGATTAAAAGCGTGCGCCACCATGCCCGGCTTAGATGTACTTTGACTAGGATAACTTTGGCGATATTTTGAATCTCTTCTTTTGCTATATACATTTGGAATCAGATACAAAAGCAGTAGTTAACAGAAATATTGACATGAGTTGTAGTGGCAAAAACTTTGCCACTAGGCGTGGTGGCGCATGCTTGTAATCCCGGCATTTGGGAGGCTGAGGCAGGAGGATCTGGGTTTGTGGACAGACTAAGATACTTAGGCCCTTTGCAACTCAGACCCTGTTTCAAAATAAAAAATAAAAAAGAGCTGGAGGTGTAGCTTGAAGGTGCAATGCCCATGGGTTCCATCCCCAGTACTACAAAAAAGAAAAAAAAATGGTATTGATATTACATTAAATTAATTCTTCATTAGCCTAAATTGTTTAGGACATACTTTAGATTGGAGTAAACTTTTGAATTCGCATGTTAATAGTAAAGTGTTAGTATTGATGAAATAAATGTAACAGCAATTATTCAATTGAACTAGTATCTGCTTGAGACACTTGAATATTTTATATTTGAAATTTCAGAGGCTTTTGAGAATGATCCTAGTCAAGTTGTTATTTCTTATTCTCATATGAGGATATCAAGGAATCTCAGAAAACCTTCTAAGAGTTAGCCATCATGCATTTATTTCTTCTCAATGTCCTGTTAAACATTAGGTGGTGCTATACATAAAATGTGATTTCAGTGATTTCCTGCCCTTACTAAGGCATGCAAGCCAGGCTTTCATCGGTATCTCTTTGCTTCAGAAATTTATCTGGAACCAGAAGTAATTCAGCTGGAAGGTAACTGGCTCAGATTTCAGAAAGGCTAACTCTGATGATCTTGTTCAGTATGGCAGCTCCAGAAATGCTCAGCGATATTCACTAGATAGTGCATTTTATTTGCCATCTTCCTCTCACTATCTTACTTTACTTGTTCTTTATCATACTTTCCTAGAATTATGTCACCATAATTAATTTCTTGTGCTAAAATCTTTGTGTCTGATTGTGCTTCTGATGAGACCAAAACCAATAGAACATATTATTTAATCTTACCATAACTGAGGGAGTAGATGCTATTTCAATTTATTTCAGAAAAAGAGGTAGGACCTAAGAACTTAATTCAAAATGCTTATTAATCTCTTTTCTTAATTCACTTTAACTTAGGTAAATTCTGGCCATTGCAAAATAGCATGCTATGTTGTCTTCTTAGGATAACTAATGGCTGATTATTAAATTTAATGCAAAGGATCCATTTTGTTTTATAATATTACTTGCATAAATTTTAAGAAATGTCCTCTTTATATTTCTATGAAAGATAGCATCAGTAATTGTCCCATACTCCTTCATTGAAACTTTCTATAAAAGACATAAGTGAAAAGAATTCTACAATATTCTGTACAAAGTAGGACTCTCTAAGTTTATCTTTGCCTTAATTATAAACCAAAAGACAATTGTTTTACCAACTTCAAAAACATATCAAAAGCATCACTTTAATGTCATCTCTGCATTTTCTGTGACTGTATTTTAGAAAATTGTATTTAAAATGATAAAATTTCTATGAAGTGATATTATTTCAGTGATTTTTCTCATAGGTATAATCTGATATGTAATAGTGTCCTGATTTTTTTCTTAAGGTGCTTTGTAGTGGGACATATGAATACTGTCACACACTGGGTCATTGCAAGCTGAATATATTTCCTAAATCTGTTAGCTATCATGTCAGCAATTCTTGGAAAACAGATCCAAAACAGCAGATGGCTGAGAATTTAGGCTCCCTGTACTTAAACTAGTAGTAAAGATGTCATTACTAATCCACAGACTCAACTGAAATCTTTGAATTCCTCAACATAATGTTTCTATATATTGCTTAATTATTTTCCAGACTTGCAGGCTCAAGGTAATTTGACTCTTTAACTACTGCATATTAATCTGTCATTACCTATAGGTTATAGAATTTTTTCATAGATTAACTTGCAAAGAAACATTTTATTGATACAGAATTAAGTCTTTTTTATGTGCTTGATTCTCTGGAAAGGAGAAAAGCACAAACAGCTGTATTTATATCAGTAAAGAACTATGATGTTAGATAAATTTATCTATGAAATATATATTATTCTGTGGACAGAATCAGATTTGACCTCCAACAGAGAATAAAAGGTTACAGTATAAATCCATACTTACCAATATTCAATCTTATCTTTTATGATTTAAGGTATTTAATATCGTTTTAAATGAAGTTATCAATAAGTTTTAAATTAGGTTCTGTAGAAAAAATTAAATTGTATTTTCAATGTGAATTTATGGATTATTTATCAATATACAGTGATAAATTTGATTTGGGATTCTGAAAAAAACTACATTTATTAATATTTCTATTATGATGATATTAATAAAGATTGATTAATAAACATTATATGGACATTCTATATTAGTTGTAATATTAGTTATAAAAGCAGCAGTGAGAGTGCTTATATTTTATTTCACAACTAAGAAAAATGTTAAGGAGCTATGAAAACATAGAAAGTGTTATGTATATAAAAAGTGTTATATATTTCTGAATGCATGTGAAACCAAATAGTTTTTAATAATAAAAATACATCTGAAGAATATCTTGTGGTCATCACACCCAACAAATATTTATGGAAGATCTTCATTGAACAGGCTACTACACTTGTTTTGAGATTTGAAAAACATACTGCAAATTAGAGTCACCCACCTCTATTAAACAAATACATACTCATATACACCTGTTCTCAATTATACTTCAGGTTCTCACTTACTATTGATATAAGTTCCATCATAATGCTCAAAACGTAGCAATTAGAAATCCTGGAAAACTTTATAGAATCCAGTATTAAGTCTTTGACAGAATTTTAGAAACTGTCACAATTTTCATGATGTTTAACAAACTGATATAAGAAACAATAAAAAAATTATCTTCATATTCTCTGAAGTAAAGATAAATAAATGAATGAAAGAAGGAATATTGATTTCTGAGTTGCCCATGTAACAGAGGGATGGCACCACAGAAAAACACTAACTGTTTGAGATGCTTACCTACATCATGAAAAAAATTCACAAAGCAATTTTGCTTTGAGTGGACTATTATTCAACATTTACAAATGAAGAAATAGAGGCGGGATAAAGGCTTTCAGTTAAAATAGATGCATAGCTGGCCAGAGACAGGATGAAGGCTTTCACCTTGCTCCTCTGATTTCAAAGTTCAGACTTTTTCAATAGGACCTTTCATTGCCAGAAATAAGCATCTATTGGTAGGGCATAAAATAATCCTATAAAAAGTCTTTTAAAATACCAGTATGCTAGGTGATAAAATAGAGAAGTAAGAAACCAATTTTATCTTGAAAAGAATTAGAATATTATGCCACATAAGCTGCCTGATGTTAACATAAGAAGACAAATTATTCTGAATGGGGAAATATTAACAGGAATTTTCAAGACTTTGTAATCATTCTCTATATTGCTTTTTAAAAATATCTGCATGTATTTACATTATTAAAATAGCTATGGTACAGATGTCTCCATAGCCAATCTAAAGAAGATACCTTCGACAATCAGACAGACAAATAATTGAACTGACTGCTTCAAAATTTAGTGAATAACTTGTGACTCAAATTGCTTAAAAATAGGTTGGATAATAAGAATAGACTCTGCATGTATATGTATATGTATATGACTCTACATCTATATGTATATGTATATGTGTATATATATATATATATATGATATTAACTGGTTGATATATAAATAATGAAGAGGTTAAAATAGATTCCACCAATGTAAGGAGACTATAAGGGAATTTTACATGAGTTTTTCGTGTGTGTGTGTGTGTGGTCCTGGGAATTGAGCCAAGAAAATTCTACAGCCAAGCTTCAGTCCCAGACATACATTTTCTTATTTTTGTTTATTTTGAAACAGGATCTTTCTAAGTTCTGATGGCCTTGCTAAGTTTTTGAGGCTGGCCTCAAACCTGTGAGCCTTTTGTTTCTACCTACCAAGTATTAGGATTACAAGAGTGCAATACCATGCCCATCCTACATGCTTTTTTTTAAAAAAAAGCAAGTGTGAGTGTGTGTGTGTGTGTGTGTGTGTGTGTGTGTGTGTGGTATTGTTGGAAACCAGGGCATTCTACCTCTAAGCTACACTCTCAGCCCAATTTTTTATTCTTTATTTTGAAACAGGGTCTCAGTGAGTTGCAAGGGGCCTCACTAAGGAGCAGAAGCTGTCCATGAACCATGATTCTCCTGTCTCAGCCTCCTAAATGCTGGGACTACAAGTGTGTGCCCGACTAGCAAATTCTAATTATAAATTATATTTCAAAGAAATCTTATATTGTTTATCAATATATACCAAAATAAACTAACTCAAAAATGCAATTTTCCATTTAGTCTTCTTCTCGTCACAACATATTTTTACAAGAAAAATATAACAGCATGATTTAGGGATCATAAACTACAATACATGCACCCAACCCCATATAAACTCTTAATTATTCTCATTAACTTAAATCCTAAATGTGCTTGTTGACTAAATGAAGACCACATCCAGAACAATGGATACATCATCTGTCAAGTGACAGAAGATTATGGGGACTGACTGAGAAGCAAAAGCCTCTCATAGCCCCATCAGAAAGTATTGACCATGGAAAAATGTGTCCTTTCTGATCATTGGCCACTTGGGAAGCAAAAGGAAAATAATGATATTGTTTCGCATGTTTTGCAAGCTCTATCTAGTAGAGCTTTGTCTAAGAGTTTTTATGTGAAACAAACTAATAGCTCATATATAATATATATGCAATGCATATACATATACGTGTATATATACATATACATAAATATTTCATTGAGAATTTTTTCATTACTGGGTATTAACTTCACCCACATAGTAATGTGAAGAACAACACCTAATCTAGACAGTGGGACAGTCATGATGATAATCTTTGATATATCAGTTATTTCCTTCAATATCCTCCTACTTTAATTTTTGCATACAGAAAAAATTAAAGAGAATACTGAGCAAGACAATTTTTACCAATTATTTTTTCCTCTAAATAAACAACAGGCTTTCATTCAGATATCACAAGTTTTTCAATCAATGACAGCTTTTTCTTCCAGGATCTATTCAATACAATGTCATTGCACTTACTCACCAAATCTCTTTAGATTTCTTTAATTTTTAAGAATTTCTTTGTGTTTTCCTTGTCTTTTTTTTTAATACTAACAGTTTTAAGAAGGACTGTTCAGATGTTTTCAGGAATTTTTCTCATTAGTGTTAGACTGATTATTATTCATGATTAGACTGACAACATGAGATTGGAGAGGGAACAACCCTTCCCATAGCATTATATCAGGTAGCACATGGCATCCACATGACTTATCCTGATGATGTAAATCTTGAACACCTGATTAAGGTGGTATCTGCAAAGTTTCTTCACCACAAAGATAGTATATTTTTTCTTACTCTCTACTTTATAAGTAACTAAGTCTGGTTCATATTCAAAAGTAGAGAAATTCAGCTACACTTTCTGATTAAGAAAGTCAATACATGAATAACATAAATCACATAATCTACTTTTGTGAATATGCCAAATAAGTAGAATTAAGGAAAAAAACACATGATCATATCAATAGATCCTAAAAAACCATTTGAAAAAAATCCAACACCCATTCCTGTAAAAAACATTTCAAAAAATTGAAATAAAAGAAACATCTCGACATCATTAAGGCAATATTCAACAAACCGAAAGTCAACATATTGAGCAGGGAAAAACTTCAAGAACTCCTTCTAAAATCAGGAACAAGGCAAGGACGGCCACTATCACCACTCCTTTTCAATATAATCCTCAAGACTCTGGCCAGAACAATAAGATAATAGAAGGCTATCAAAGGAATTCAAGTAGGAAAAGAAGAATTAAAATTATCCTTATTTGCAGATGACATGATCCTATATTTAGAAGACACGCAAAAAAACTCAACTGAAAGATTACTAGAACTGATTAACCAATTCAGCAAAGTAACAGAACACAAAATCAACCTAAATAAATCAGTAGCTTGTCTATTTGCCACCCGTGAATTCACAGAGAAAGAAATACAGGCAATAATTACATTAACAATAACCTCAGAACAAATATAATAACTAGGAATAAACCTAACGAGAGAGGTAAAAGATTTCTACAAGTCTTTTACTATAAAACACTAAAAAAGACCTTGGAAGATGAAAAGATCTTCCTTGCTCTTGGATAGGCAAAATAAATATCATCAAAATTACCATTCTAATAAAAGTGATCTACAAAATCAATGCAATCTTTATTTAAAAATGTCACTGTCATTTTTATAGACCTAGAAAAGTCAGTCATAAACTTTATATTCAGAAAAAAAGACCCAGATTGTCCAAAGCAATTCTTAGCAATAAGAACAATGCAGGGTGCATCACAATTCCTGACTTTAAATTATACTACAGAGCTATAATAATTAAAACAACATGATACTGGCACAAAAACAGATACAAACACCAGTAGAACAGAATAGAAGATACAAAAATCCACACACTTATAGTCAATTGATCTTTTACAAAAAGGCCAAATACATATGCTGGAGAAAAGACATTTTTTCAAAAAATGGTGCTGTAAAACTACCTATTTATGGGTAGAAAAATAGAATTAAATTCTTACCTCTCACCTTGCGCAAGAATCAACTCCAGATGGATTACACACCTGGAAGTTAGATCACAGACTGTAAAGCTATTGTAGGAGGGCATAGGATCAACACTCCAATACAGAAACTTTCTTAACAAGACCTCCAAAGCGCAGGAAATTAAAATAAAAATTAATAAATGGGATAGCATCAAACTAAAAAGTTTCTGCTCATCAAAAGAAATCATCAGCTGGGCATAATGGCACATGCTTGTAATCCCAGCATTTGGGAGGCTGAGATCAGAGGATCACTGGTTCGCAGACAGCCTCAGCTACTTAGTGAGGCACTACATAACTTAGTAAGACCCTGTTTGAAAATAAAAAATAAAAAGTAGGGCAGGGGGTGTAGCTTATAGGTTTAAGGCCTCTGGGTTCCATCCCCAGAACCCCCCTACACACACACACACACACACACACACACACACACACACACACCATCAAAAGTCCAAAAGGAAAGCCTACAGAATGGGAGATTTTTACCAGCTATCCTTTAGACAGAGGACTAATATATAGAATATACAAAGAACTTACACCAACAAAACAAGTAACCTAATTAAGAAATGGGCAACTGAATTGAAAAGACACTTCACAAAGGAAGAGATACAAATGGCCACTAGATACATAAGAAAATGTTCAACAACACTAGCAATCAGAGAGATGCAAATAAAAACTACAATGAGATTCCATCTAATCCCATTCAGAATGGCAATCATAAAAAAATCAAACAACAATAAATATCAAGTGGATGTGGGAAAGAAATTCATCTATACAGTTGGTGGGAATGCAAACTAGTTTAGCTGCTATGGACATCAGTATGGAGATTTCTTAGAAAACTGGAAATGGATTTACCATATTATCTGGCTATACCACTAATGGGTATCTTTTCAAAGGAGATGAAATCAGAGAACTACAGTAATATATGCATACACATGTTGATAGTAGCACAATTTACAATAGCCAAATTATGGAATAGGTCTCCATCAACAAATAAATGGATTATAAAATTATGGAAAATAACAATGGAATCCTTCTTAGCAATAAGAAAGAACAAAATTATCTCATTTGTAAGAAAATGGAAGAACCTGGAGAACATTATGTAAAGTAAAATTAGCCAATCACAGAGTGAAGGGTCATATGTTTTCTATAATTTGTGCAGAATAGAAAGTAATTGAATTACAAGTGGGATTCCAGATAATGAAGGAGAAACCTCAGTGGAGCCAGAAAAGAGATCTAAGGTTAGGGAAGGAGGATGACTCAGGTTTATTAATGGAAATATTACCATCGACTATGTCTATATACCAATGTCAATCTAAGTATTCCCTATGGGGTGTGGTTGGGGGGCTAAGTGCTGTGTGCATGTATGTCATTGTAAATATAATTTACATTATGATGTGAGACTATAACGCACCAATTAAAGCACACAAATATTAGCTATAAAAAAGAAACTCTCTTTGTATATTATCTGTTGTATTTCTGCATGGAGACTTGTCTTTCTTCCCATGTATTTTATTCAACTATTTTATTCATCATAAAATGATGTGTATTTACTTTACATTTTGTGTCATAATCTTCTACCAACCTAATTATTGTGTTGCTAAAACTGTAGTTTTGTTCTTTGAAGTTCTTTCAGGTTGAAGCCTGTGACCCTTTGACAAGATTTCTTGATTCTTTTGTTTCTTTCTTTTGATTTTTATCTTCATCTTTCTCTGACTTTCTACCAATGAAAACTTCTGGAAGCTCCTGTAATAAAAATTTCTACAAAAAAAAAGAAATTTTAGTAGATAATGTTATTTAGAAAACAAGACCTGATTGCTAGATATTCCTGAAAAAGTCAAATAATATACAACACAGGATCACCACATGTTTTCAAAATCTGAGTTTAAATAAATGATTTTGGATTTCAGGCCACCAACACGAACTGTGAGCATCAGCTCTAGCACTGCCAACTTTGGTGCTGCAGCCTCAAGAAATTCCAAAAATAATCCAAGAACTTAAAATTCAGAAAGCGGTGGCAGAGCTTCAGGATCTTAAGTGACCAGCACAATGCTTCAGGGACACAGAAAAAGATTCAAAGTCCTGGTGCACCAGAGGTGGTACCTGCAGCAATGCAATATGCCCTCCAGAGACCTGGCAGCAGGACAGCCAGGTAAAAACTTGCATTACTTGGTATTCAGCAAAAGTGGAAGACTACCCAGAGCAGTCATGGGAACAGCAGGCTAAAAGTAGGAGGTCCATCCCAGTGGTAGTCTACTTAGAACCTCCAGAGATACAGGAAAGATGCTCAAGGCACAGTACCTGGACAGGATCACAGGGGTCTCTCTAAGGCTACACTAGATGTCTCTGCAGGTGCGATGCCCTGACACCTAAAAACAAAGCTGTCAGAGGTAAGAGAGGGGCGAAAACACTCATAGAGTGAGTTCAAAAGATGACAATAGGTTATAAAATAATGAGAGATATTGGAATATACTCCATAATCTACCACAGTGAAAAAACATACAGATATTATATGGGCTCCATTCCTTTATACTTATATTAGCAGGACTGTTGAGGGTTTTTTTGTTTTGTTTTGTGTTTTTGTTCATTTGTTTTATTTTATTTTTCTCCTACACTGTAGCTAGATTTTTTTTCTGCCTTTTATTTTTTTTTATCTCCTTATTCCTCTGTTTTCTTTTGGTTCTTTTTTGTCTTTAATTTATAATGGTTAGTTTTTTTTTATCTTGTTTTGTTACTTTATGAACTAAATGAACTAAATGAACTAAATGAACTAAATGAACATTTGTTCATTTGCTCTTTCCACCAATTCCTTTTACAAACTTTATCACTCTAGCCTATCTACTCTCTTCTCTCAAAACTTTTCTTTTTTTTCCCTTACTGCTTCCCCTTGTTTTATATCCAAACTATTTTATATCTCCAGACTTAAATATTCTACTAACTATAAGAGTCCTTCTATCTAACCTTTTTTCATACTCAACCAGATATTACCTTATTATACTTAAATTCTTACTCAACTCATATTCTCTAGTTTACCCAATTCCTGTACCCATAACCCTAGCAGCTCCCCCTATATCTAACCTTCATTGAAAAAGCACTGCTTACCTGCTGATACCTCTAAATTCCTACTACTAAGACTGGACCATACAGAATACTCACAGAATCGCACACAAAAGAGAAGATGCCAAGACATCAGAAAAACATGCCTGAGAACCCTGAAAATAGAAGAACTAGGAACAGTGAGGAAATAATGGAAATCATGAATACTGACCTACAAGAAATGCAAGAAGGAGCATTCCAAATTCTTATCTTCAGTATGTTGAAAGGTCTCACAGCAAGTATAAAGAAAATGAAAGAAAATGAAGACATTAAGAAAGAATCAGAAAGAGGTCTGGAATGAAATAAAGGAGTTAATAAATGAAATGAATACAGCAATAGAAAGAAATTCTGGAAGATTTGGTGAAATAAAAAATAGAATATCACTGTTAGAAGACAGTTCATTCAAAACCAAAAGCATAGTCAACAGCATACAGAGGTCATTGCAGCAACAAAACCTCAACATCCAACAACTATGAAACTATGACAACATGAAATGTCCTACCTTACAATAAAATACATAGAAGAAAGGATAGAGGTACAGACCAAGGGTATTTGGAATCTCTTCAGAGAAACAATTTCAGAGAATGTCCAAACATGAAAAGAGACTTAGACATACATGTTCAGGAGACATACAGAACACCATTAAGACAAGATCAAAGAAGGACTTCCCTATGCCAACATGGAGGCCAAGGGAAGAATCTAAAAACCAGTGAAAACAAAAGAACAGGTAACAATAAAAATCACCCCAGACATTACAACAGTAGACATGAATGCCAGGAGAGACTGGCATGATGTAATTCAGACCCTGGAAAAAAAACAACTTCCAACCAAAACTGCTATATCCAACAAGGTTATTATTCAAACTCGATGAAAAAACAAAATTGTTTCAAGATAAGCAGAATTTCAAAAAATTCATGAATACAAAGCCAACACTAGAGAAAATACTTAAAAAAATAAACCATACAGAAGAAAAAAAAGCAAATTTCAGAACCAGAGAAGAGATGAAGTTGAGCAGCAGAGTAACCAAGTAAAGAAGAAATAACATTATACCAAACAGAAGATAGAACACAAAATGGCAGAAAACAAAAAGCATATTTCAATCTCTCTGAACAAACTCACCAATTAAAGACATAGACTGGCAATGTGAATTAAAGAACATAATACAAATATATGCTGCTTGCAAGAAACTCACTTTAAAGCCAAAGACATTAATGGACAGAAAGTAAAAGGATGGAAAAAGATATATCATGCTAATGGAGCCGAAAAATGAGCAGGCATAGCAATGCTGACAAAATAGACTTTAAACTAAAACACATCAGAAGAGACAAAGCAGGGCACATCCGTTTATTAAAAGGAACAATTTACCAAGAAAATAAAATAATAGTAAATGCTTATGCCCCAAATATGGGTGCTAAGATGGAATGTGGAGTAAAAATTCCATACGTAGAAATATTTCTCTTTTCTATGTGAAACAATTAAAAGGGTCATCAAAATAGTCACTTTATGTGTATATTCATAAAATGATGAGCAATTCTATAAGCATTAAATGAATATAGGAGTGTGTTAGAAGATGACACTGGTAATATCAGTTGGGGGGTGTGATTGTAAACAGAATTCCCCAAAACACCATAGTTGGATGAAGAGATTTTCTTATTTCCATTGCTTTAAGAGATTGTCATGAGTTTCTGAAAATAAGGCCAATGTTTTACTTTTAATTTTCAGCTGAAGATTGGATATATATATATATATATATATATATATATATATATATATACCATATATTGATTCAGAATCTTAGACAACATATTTGGAATTAGAGGTTGCTATTGTCAGAACTGATATTGAATCCTAGACTCTGTCAGTGATGACATGTAACCTTCAAGGTATTATTTTTTAAGACATTTTTTCTAAAAGAGGAAAGATAACAATAACCACTTCTTAAACTTTTTGTAAAGATGAAGATGAACTGCAGAACTACAGAGCACATATGAGTGAGTGAACACTCAACAAGAGTCAACAGATTTTATCTGAAATTTGGCAAACTGATTATATTAAGTTTGACATAAAATGGAACTATAGGGAAGTGACTGGTCCTGACCATAGACAGTATCTCTATGGGAACCAAATACTGTTGATCAAGGAGAGCTGACACAAATGATTTAGTTGCTAAGAATCACACAGGTGAGTAGGACTTTAAAAACAACTTTTTTTGTATTATATAGAAAATATTTTTCAAAAGCTAATCTGACTTTAGTAAAGTTATTGGGTAAGTTGATTTAAAATAATGTAAAATACAGACCTCCTCTGTTTTTGGATATCTACTTGACAAATGTACTAATACAGTGTTTCTGGTGTTTACTAGTTAATATTTATATTGCCTTTAAATAAATACACAGTAGTAGTTTCAGGTATAGATTAATTTATTACAAATGTGCATAAACACTTGCAAAAATTTAAAGAAACAAAACAGTGTAAGGTCATGTGTTCTATTGCATGCGCCCTCTTTCATTCTTTATTTTGTGGTCCCTTTAAGAGCTTACTGAGTTTATTTCATTGAATAGTGATGTAACAAGAAGCACTAAGCATTTATTCAACTCCTTCTAGTAGTTTGCATTAAAATGTACCAGTTCTAAGCGGGGTGTGGTGGTGCAGGCTTGTAGTCTCTGCACTTGGGAGGCTGAGACAGGAGGATTGCACAGGTTTGAAGCCAGCCCCAACTACTTAGTGAGGCTATCAGCAACTTAGTGAGACACTATCTCCAGATAAAAAGAGGTCTGGGAGTGTAGCCCAAAGGTAGACAAGCCCCTCAGTTCCACCCCCAGTTACCACAAAAAAAAAAAAAATACCAGTTCTGAATAAAGAAAAAATTATTTCAATTACTATCCAGGTGCTCGATTATAATCTCCTTATTAAAATACTATACAACAGAATTAACAACTAATGACTAAGGTACAATGATTTATATGAATCAAATTTTTCATTAGGTTTGGTGGAATATTCTGGATCTTCTCATTATAGCTTTAGTAAAATATTTAATCTCAGCTCTTTTCTCTTTCACTAAAAACTTAGGAATAATGTGGTTAAAATTTAAATTACCAGAAGATATTAACAAATAGAATGTGTGTATTTTATTTAATTAATAACATTGTTTGGTATAGTCTTTGAAAAAGAGACAAAGAGTTAAAAGACAATTTAATGTTATATTTTATTTAAATTGCATAGCTATTTGTAGGCTACATATAAAATTAGCCAATTTATTAATGTACATTATTTTTCATAATAGGTTATCAAGAGAACTTCTAAAAAATTCTACAACTCTTGTTAGAATGCAAATTCATGGACTCAATCACCGAGTAGCTGTCAGAATATCCAAGACTGTATGGCGTGTTTTTTAGGCATTTTTATGGTAAAGAATCCCCAGTATTCTGATCTTTAAGGGTATGAGTCTTCAAATAGTAATGTTTTATCCTGCAAAGCTTTCGTATTAGGTACAGTATATAATATTCTCATTTAAGAACTCTCAAATTAGCTAAACAAACATTCTAAAATATTCTGGCTGACGGAATTGACATAACATTTCTTTTTCTGTATGGAAATTACTGGTAAGTACAGAATATTCAAAGGTATGTATTCGTTCAAAAATTTTTGATGACAAATACATTTGTAAATACCAGCTATTCAAATATTTTTTATGTTATAACTGTTTTCTAATTTAGATTTATATTCTACCACCCAGGTCAGCACATCATAAACCTTATTTATTTTATTATATCTTTGGCCTATATTTCTTTCATTTACACTATGTTTTTACATTTCATAAAGACTACATAGCATTTATCATATTCCAGGCACTATTTTATGAAGTACTCATATATTAAATCACATAAACTTTAGAAAAACTCTAAGAGTGGGGTGCTGGTATTATTTCCATTGTACACATGAGAAAATTGAGATACAGAAAAATTCTAGAATTTACTAAGAAACTTGGAAGTAAGCTAAGATGATTAAAAGCAGAATTTAGACATGGGCAGTGTACTTCAGCGCCTATACTCTTAGTTCTCATGCTCTGCTGCAAGTGTATGAGATTGATAAA
The DNA here is from genome assembly GCF_963383645.1 of Muscardinus avellanarius. NCBI lineage: Eukaryota > Metazoa > Chordata > Mammalia > Rodentia > Gliridae > Muscardinus > Muscardinus avellanarius. The sequence continues at coordinate 165,099,775 of NC_137787.1, forward strand.
TTTATCTGAGGTCAAAAGTTGGAAGCTTTGATTTTATTGTGCTTTTTGCCTAATTCTGTCTAGAGTAAGTGAAAGAGACCAATTAAAAAAAACCTGTTTGAACAAGTCTTAATAGAAATAAATCCTTCGGGCTGCCTTCTCTAAAATAATGTCTTATTTTATTTTTTTTTTGAGATTTGCAATTAAAATTATTTCATCAAAAATTAACATTCCAATTTAGTATGATGAATCCTGACTTTGATTTTTCTCTTGTAAGAGCTGTCACTAGCAAAAAAAAAAAAAAAAAAAAGGACTGCATGGGTTTCTGTTGTGTGCTTGACTTCGCTATTTCTATTACAGAAGCTCTTCATCACCGTGGACTTGAATGTTAAGAAAAAAAAATTAATATGGTTTATAGCAGTAATCCTCTTAAATGCTTGAGTCTTTGCCAGCTTTCAACTAACAAGCCAGGTTATTAACGGCTGCGGTCCTACAACACTCAGGGATTATTGTCTAGGTCTGCTGACGAGGCATCGCTAGTGACCAGTTTGTAAAATGCAATCTGTTATTTTATTTCACAACCTGATCAATGATTAGAACTGCCTGACATACAAAAATCTGCCTTCCCAACCAGCGGATGATTTTTGCAATACATAGAACCGAATGGTCCTTTTTATGTGTGATTAAAGGTTCTGATTATTACCTATGTAAGTTATCTGGCAGCTTTTTAGGGGGGCTTTGGTTTGATCAAGTAAACTTGAAAAGAACATCAAGATTTTTAAAAAAAACTAACATTACCTTTAACTAAAAAAAAAAAAAAAAGAAAGAAAAAGAAAAAGAAAAGAAATGACAGCCCTGTCAGGAGACTGTCTCCCCTCACCTGGTTCTTAATATGGAGTTTCTGACAAGTATAGAGATTTGCCTTAATTATTTATTCATTTCATTGAAACCATCTTCATCTGCTTTAAATTTCTAATAAGTCTATTTAAATAAAGAGAATCCTATTTGAATGTTGATTTTATACTTTAGAAATCATGAAGGTGTCTGTATTTATACAGAAGTGGCACGAAGCAAGGATAATGATTGTATCAGTAAATGGCCGAAATAAAAATGCTAATTACATTAAGTAATGACATGATAGCATTTCAAACCAGGTTACTATAAAATAGTTACAAATATCAGTGAATTACAAAACAATAATACATCATTAATGCTTCTACAAAATGTGGAGGCTGTAATCTCGAAAGAAAGAAAGAAAGAAACTTCCATTTATTTCTTCACCTCCACAAATTGAACAAGTTAGGGAACACGGACCAGCTTCCTCTGGCACAGTGAACAGATCCACTGCCTGGCTTCCTCAGCCTAGGTGCAGGCTACAAAATCTGGCTCTGGCTTTTGACATAATAATTCTGGTTTGGCTTGGTTTGGTTGGTTTTATTTTATTGCATAAATAAAGCCCCAGTCACTCTGATATATAGAGCTTCTGAAGCTCTCTAGATTTTTATTTTGTTTTGTTTTCCCTGTGGGTGTTTAACTCATGTAAATTTGCTTTTCACAAATATCCTAGTTCAGCATAAATTTGCGTATGGTCCTCCCCCCAACCCAGGCAAAAACCACTCTTGCCATTAGAGTATGTATATTGAAAGTGTGAAGCTTAAGGTTTGATTATATCGCAATCTGTTTGAAAGACAAGTGACAGAGACTGGTATAGTTGACATTGCACTGTCTGTACAATGCTAAGGAATTGTTTCCTGTCTTTTAAATAAGAGTAAGGAGAGGCAGATAGGAAGCGCCCCGACCCCCTCCCCATAAAAAGAGATATTCAAGTGTAAATACTATAGAATACTACCATAGGTGGAAAAATAAAAATCAAGACAAAAATGTTATACAGAATCACAGAAAAAGAAGCTAGGTAGTTGTTCCTTTTTGAAGTTTTACCCATAAATCTCAATCCAAAGTCCTTTATGTGACAGGTATCGAAAGGATGTTTTGGTGAGAATGGTTATAAAGCAAACATTTCTTTTGCATTATAATTGGGGGTAGTACTGGAGATTAGACCCAGGAGCATTTTACATATAAGCTACAACTCCAGGGATTTTGTATTTCTTTTTCTTTTTTTTTTGAAATGGCTTCACTAAGTTGCTGAGGCTGGCCTCGAACCTACTATCTTCCTGTCTCAGCCTCTCCTAAGTACTAGAACTACAGGCATGTGCCACTGTGTCTCTTAGCTTTATATTTTGGAATTTTTTTTTTTTTTTTAGTTTCTTAGATTTCTGGAAATGGAATTAAAGGCTCAAAATAACTGTCGACAATTTTAAGCACAATATCTTCTAAATTCCTAAGGTGCTAGTGAGCAATCCAACACCATTTTACATAATTAAAAATAAAATTAAAATTGTTGTGCTTGTCTTGAAGCTCATATGAACGCTCAGTAATGGAATTCTGAAATTTCAATGTGATATGTTTTTATGTTTATTTTTCTGTTTTTTGAATGGGATATCATGGAGTGCTTGCCTTATACGAATCCTTGCAGTGATATGTTCTAATTATACCCATGGGCCTAGATAATCATCTCCTGAAAAAATATTAAATTATACCCCTATTCCAAATTATTTTGTCCCATATAGATATTAAATTATAATCACAGGGCCAGGTATGTTGGCATACCCTTGTAATCGCAGTGCTTGAGAGGCTGAGGCAGGAGGATCACAGGTTTGATGTCAGCTTCAGCAATTTAGCGAGGCTGTCAGCAACTTAGGGAGAACTTGTTTCCAAATAAAAATAAAAATAAATAAATTGTAATCAGATAATAGAAACTTCTAACCACTGATCCAGACAACAAATTTAAATTTTTAATTCATTTTATATGCAAATCTCTCCAGGAAAGTTTTTGTCAATAATGTATACATCAGTATGAGAAAGTTTTATGTGTTTTCAAAGATAAATTTGTGTAGGGAGATAATAAAGATACTAAACTAACTTTGAATTAGAGGTTTTTAACAAGAAAAATAATTTAAAAAACAAACAAGAATGGGTATGTTATTGGAAAGGTGGATTTGGGAAGACAAAGGCAGACATTTTATGTTTACCTTTTGGACTGGGGAAAGCATTTGGCTACTTGAAAGTCTCATTCTATTTATAAATTAATAAACCAATGCAATTTGTTATAGATGTAACCATTGGCTTAAAGTGATGCTTATATTTTATAAGCTCTGATCATCTTTTTGTATCTTTATTAAAAAGAATTTCGGCTTATGAACTTTCACATAATTAGTGCAATGGAAAAAATATATATACATATTCTCTCTATATTTTGCCTATCTAAATATTATGTACACAGTTAAGAGATTATACACATTCGGATTTTTGTGGTATTACACTGAAAAAGGAGGAGCATGATCTCCAATCACTTCTTGCCAAAGACATTATTATCTCACTGTATACAAAACATACATAGATTGTCCTCCATCACATTAAAAAAAGAGCATGTATAAAGATGAAATGTTCAATACAAGAATATAATATGCAATGCTTATATGGAAATTTTGAGAAATATAAAACAGCAGTGAATTTTATGGAATATTATAAATGAATTTTGTTTTAATTTTTCTTAATCTGTAAACACACTTAGTTTTAAGTATTTATGTCCATTTCTATGCACCTGTCAGGTTATAATATATTCTACATATTCGACTGTTTTTGTGCCTTACTCCTGAAATGCTTGAGACTTTCATGTCAATTATCTCATTTGTTTACCCAACATTCCTGTGAGGTGGAAATAGTTCTCATACTGTGACATCTTTTTTAAAGGCAGTGCTTTTTGAAGCTTCACTTTCAGCTTCAGTATGGCTCAATCAATGACAGAAGGCAATTTAAGGGGGAATTGTAGATATACCACTGTGGATGCCATCTGCTTAAAAATATTCCCCACAACATATTCATTAGCATTGTCTACTATATAACTTACTTACAGAGCTTTTTCTAAAGGTTCTTAATACACAATTCCATAACAACTCCCTCCAAGTCTCCCCCATCTGACCAAACAGGATTATAGTAAGGCAACAACAATAACAATTAAAGGTGATGTAGGTGGAAAATGTAAAACATATTTTACATAAGGATTTCTAAAAAATACTTGGATTTCAATAAACCACACTAAAGATCGGGGCCTTTGTTCATTGTTTTCCATATTAAAAAAGAAAAGAAACCTACAGGCTTTGCAAGATCTTTCAGTGAGATGCTTCTGACAAGTGATCAAATCATTGAACACTTCTTCCTGAAAAATAATGTTCAGATGTAGTCTAAGTATACTCCCAGTGACAGCATGAACATCCTTTCCTCTGTGTTGACATTTATTCTAATAATAGAAAATGTAGACAGAATATCTGACACCGCCACCTCACCAAAAAAACCTGTGACTTCATGTCTGCGATATAAAATTCTGATTAATGGAAATGTTCTCATTGTTTAAAAATGGATTGGAAATTGCCTCTTTACTTTTGATTATATGTGAACAAAATGGTAAGGAATGTGGTAGATAAAAACACAATGAAACTTAAGCAAAATGGTATTATTTTTAAAAATTGAAGATGTTGCCTAGAAACATAATAGTCCACATGTCGCATCATGATATTGATATGCTTTTTAGAAATAAACACAAAATGGTTTTTTGATGTTTTAACAACTAAAGATACTTTAAAACATAATTAACATTTTATTATAGAAAAATTTGAAATGCAAAAATTATATTGAAAGCATGGTGTAAAATCATTTTATATACCCATCACTGTTTGATATCATAGGGACCTCAACAATTAGCTGCCTGCTGAGAGACTCAGATTATTTTAAGGACAAATGTAAACATCATATCATTTATTAGTGAATATTTCAATATATATCTCCAAAACATAGAAATGTATTTTCTTAAAACATAATATTATAAGCAGAGTGTGGTGGTGCACCCTTGTCATCCCAGTACCTGGGAGACTGAGACAGGAGGATCGCAGGTCCTTACCCTACCTCAGCTACTTAGTGAGGCCCTCCACAACTTAGTGAGAAAAAAAAAATAGGGCTGGAGTGTAGCTCGGAGGTAGAATGCCCCTGAGTTCAATCCCCAGTACCTGAAAAAAAAATAAAAAGAAAACAACAATATTATATAATATATATTAAAATATTAGCAACACATCATAATTTTATGAACTATCAAGATAAGTATCCAGATTGTCTTAATTTTCTATCTTTAAAAATTATTTATTTTGTTTATTTTGTTTTTGTTTTTTTTTGGTGGTACTGGGGTTCCTGGAAGCCCTTCTATCTCTGGGCTACACTCCTAGACCTATTTTTACATTTTTATTTGGAAACAGGGTCTCCTAAGCCAGTGTGCGCGGCTGGCTTCGAACCTGCGCGATCCTCCTGTCTCTGCCTCCCAAGCACGGGGGATTACAAGCGTGCGCCACCACGCCCAGCCTAAAAATTATTTAATTTGAAAAGGCCCATACAATACAATTAGCTGGAGTGCCCCTACGTGTCTTTTGATCTGTACTTTTACCCTCCATTGCTCTTTCTGTTCCTTACGATTTATTCTTTATAGTAGCCTGATCATTGTCATAACATCAGGTTTGCTTAATAGTGAAATAATTTTCCAATCTTCTCTATTGTTTGTCTTTACTCTAAATTGATAATATGCCTTGGTAGTTAGATGTATGCCTTCTGTTTGCTTGAATTCAAATTTGATTTTTAATGTATTTTGTTTTTTCCCAGCTGGAAGACTCTAAGTCTTTGTGACTAGGCATCAGTGAAAGAATATGTACTTTGGGACTAATTAAATTTGGACTGGATTTCAGTTGTGCCATTTATTAGTTTTAGTGTCTGACCCTTGTCAAATCATGTACCCTACCTGTGACTCACTTTCCACAAATTATCCTTCTAGTTTCTTTCATTTCAATGGACTATGCCCTTTTATTGTATAATTACAGTTTAGTTATTCATTACAATGATGTCTTAAACAATTAGCAGGCAGGCTTTCATGAAATGTTTTGGTATGTGATAAGTGACTTACATTACAGAGGTAGGGAATATTGTCAAATCAGTAGTTTGTTTTTAATTTTCTGAGTACATAAAATCGCATTCACTAGTAATGGTTATAAGAGTTTACAAAATGCTTGGCTAAATCTAAACACAAACTTAAAACCCTTTTCTAATGAGACACATGAGTGAGGCTAACCTAGTGGCAGATGTAAGGATGGTTTGTGTGGTGTGCTGCCCCAGGATTTACAGCTTTGTAACTTTAAGTTCATGAATGCAGAACAATAAAGCTAAGAATAATTTATTTTTAATTAACACTTGATTTTAGGGAGTGAACTTCATATTTTGCTTGATTTTGACATATTGGGTCATATATTATTCATATCTGATATACTTACTTATTTTAATACTTACTTATTTTAAAGTAAGTATTATATCTGATATACTGATATATAAGTATATCTGATATACTTACTTATTTTAAAGAGAACCTAAGCCGGGCGTGGCGGTGCACGCTTGTAATCCCCACACTTAGGAGGCGGAGACATGAGGATCGCGCAGGTTCGAAGCCAGCCTCAGCTGGCTTAAGAGACCTTGTTTCCAAATAAAAATATAAAATAGGTCTGGGAGTGTAGCCCGAAGTAGAAGGGCTTCCAGGAACCCCAGTACTACCATAAATAAATAAATAAATAAATAAATAAATAAATAAATAAAACCTTAATTCTTGATTCAATGTTTTAACAATAAATAAAGTTATATATTCTTATGTACATCTATTTTGTGTTCTGCTACATATTATATGTTATATTTCACAGAGTGCTAAGTGATTTCCAAAATGCTTTTAAAAGAGAACCCAGATTAGGTCCATTTTTGTGACTAAAATATCACAAAACCAATATATCAAAGATAAATTTTAACTAGGCACAGAAAAAGTAAAGTAGAATAATAAAAGCGAAGACTAAGGCTTGGCCTAGACTAAATTCTGAATCACAAATTAGGCTGAATGATTGGGTTTCAAGAGGTGATTGGTAAATTATGAAGAATATTTTTAATTTGGGTAAAAAGGAAAAAGTTAGCAAATTTATTTTAACGAATATATGTAAGAATTTTATAATCATATAAGCTAACTCAAAAGAAAGCAAACTCTAATCAGATGTCAACTAACCCCATTTTTACACACATGGCAATATCAAAGTGGAGCACATGATTTGGTTGTTGACTGTTATGGACTGAACTTTTTACTCCCTACCAATCAATATGCCACCTTATTTCAGTATCTTTCTTTAAAATAAAATCAGACCAGATAATTTAATTAAAATTATATATAAAACTGAAATTAACACTTTTCATGTTGTATTTTGATTTTTAAAGCTACGATCAATACTTCTTACTGTGTCCTATTTGAAAATCTACTGATATGTTTAATCTGTCAGAAAGAATGAAATATTGTCAAGCAATCATTCGACAAAAGTAAACAGGATTTGGCTCTGTTCTTATGTTCAAACATTATCAATAGAGAGAAATGATTTTGTCAAATATTTATTTCAATAAAGAAATGTTTCTTTTTGTGACCACTGAATATAGTTTTACTTTTGGGATAATACAGATTAGGATAAACTAGAGTTTTCCATAATATATGCTTAAAATGAATTATTTAAGGCATTTAACCAATTATAGCTCTAAAATTAAGCAGCAAACTAATGTAGAACAAGATAAAACCTCAAGTTCATCTAAATATGTCTTTTCTCAGAATCACTTGCCTTATTCTGTGGAAGTAGGATTCCTTCATTATTTCAGTGTTCTTCTTCAAAACTGAGCACATGATTCTGACATTGTGATCATTCTTCAAATTGAAGAACAAGACTATTATCCCTGTTATTCAAAGGGAACTTTTAGTCACATAAGGAAAAAATACCTATGAAGAAGCCAGGAGTGTTGGCTCATGCTTGTAATCCCAGCATTTGGGAGGCTGAAACAGGAGGATCGGGGTTCTCAGACAGCCTCAGCTAATACTTAGTGAGGCCCTTTGCAACTCGGTGAGACCATGTTTCAAAATAAAGAATAAAAAATAAGGCTGGGGGGTGTAGGTTGGAGGTAGAATGCTCCTGGGTTCCATCCCCAATACTGCAAGAAGAAAGAAAGAAAGAAAGAAAGAAAGAAAGAAAGAAAGAAAGAAAGAAAGAAAGAAAGAAAGAAAGAAAGAAAGAAGGAAGGAAAATACCTGTGAAAAGAAGAAATATTTATGTCTATCTAGGTTTTCTGACTTCTACTCTACTTTTTTTCTGATTTATGTTTATCTTTTTTGAAAACAAAAAAATGTTATTACTAAATAAAATTTAGATATGTCTATTGACTTTTGATTATAGGCAATGATGGAGAAATAAATGTCATTATAGCCATAAATCTATTAGACATTTTAGAAGATAAGTTATCAGATAAGTTATCCAATGCACAAAATTTTGAGGTAACATTTTTATTCAGTAAATAGCTACAAAGATAAAATCAGCTCATGAAGTAAAATATACAAATAGTATTAAATGTCATCAGCTTAGCCGGGTGTGGTGGTGCACACTTGTAATCCCCATGCTTGAGAGGCTGAGACAGGAGGATTGAGCAGGTTAACATAGGTTTGGGAGTATAGCCTGGAGGTAGAAAGCCTCTGGGTTCCACCCCCCGTACCACAAAAAAAAAAAAAAAAGTCATCAGCTTATATTTGGTGGTATGAGAAGGTGAGTTTGATATATAAAGTGTAATTTTTACTGTGAAAATACATGGAGTATGATCAAATCTCTTCATATTTATGTATTTATTTAATTTAGTCATCATGTGCTGACTTTTTTTAATAGTAATGATAATGCAGTTTATATAGCTAACAGTTTGGAGGTTTCTGTGCATGATCAGTTGACCCTGTTGCTTTCAGGCCTGTGGCAATGCAACACATCAAGGTGGTTACCACATGGTGGAACATAACTGCTCACCTTATGGCCAGAGAGTGAAAGAAAGGAAAAGGAAGAGGCTGTGTGAAGTTCCTTTATTCCTTTGAGGGGATGCCCCAAAAACCTGAAGACATTTCACTAAGCCACACTTCCCAAAGGCTCCAACAACTCCCAAAGGTACTATGCTGGGGACCAAGCTTATACTATGTGGACTCTTTTTTGTGTTTTTAGTACTTAGAATTGAACCCACAGTCATTCCATTCTGAGCTACATACCAATCTCTATTTTTTATTCTTTATTTTGAATAAAAGGTCTCATTAAATTGCAGAGGACCTCATTAAGTATCTGAGGTTGGAATGAACCTATGATAGACATGAATCTGTGGTCCTTCTGTTTTAGCCTCTCAGGTACTGGGATTACAAACATGTGCCACCATGCCTGGCTTCCATGTGGACTCTAGCTGGACAACTAAGATCCTGATTATAGTAGGTAGGCATCAGTACATATGACTCAGGCTTAGCTCAGAGACCTAGCTCATTGGCATAGCTCTGAAAATTATCACATAGTACAAAAACTTCAAGAGATTCAATGTCAAGGTGTGACAAGGGGAACCATGATGAGTATAGAATGAAGAGAGGAATGGTGAGCTTCAAGATTATAAATTCATACATTTGGGACAAAATTTAAAATTTCATTTTAACATTTTATGCTAGTAAAATAAAATGCCAAGCTGGGCCTGTTGGCACACACTTGTAATCCTCGTGCTTGGGAGGTGGAGACAGAAGGATCGTGCAGGTTCAAAGCCAGCCTCACTGGCTTAAGAGACCCTTTTTCCAAATATATATATATATGTATATATATATATATCATGAAAATATCATGGCAGAATGACTTTTGTTTGTTTTTAAATGGTCAGTTAAACAAACTAAGATCCCCCCAAAAAGTATTCCTTAGTGAAGACTCACGTACATTAGACTATCATATAAACTAAACATATTTTAGAAGTATCAAATAAGTAGTCATATGTAATAAGCCTTCTCAGATAGCATGAAAGCAATTAAAATATTTATAGACTATGTTTCATAAAACCAAAATACTACTCATTTTTTTCTGGGAGATGACTACTGTAAATAATATACTTAATACCATAGATTAATTATATTCTGTACTAATTAGTTTTTCCCCTCTTAGAATCTATGAAATAGTTTTATGTAGCAAAATTAACAACAGTTAACATGATTAAAACTGCATTCTTAATAAGCATTTTATTCTAACTTGAATTAATGTTTATTTAAAAATATTCCTGCATTGTGAAACCATCTGTTATGTGCTTGTTATGGTACCTAAGTTCTGAAATCACAGGACTCAAGGGATATTTCCATATAACTTTTCTTTATGAGATAAGAAATATCTTACATTTCATTCAAAAGAAATAATTTGACTCAAACACCAAAGTAGCTAGGAAGAAACTGATGATAAAATTAACAACTGAGACCTCTTCACAACTTACATTTGTTTTCTTATTATCTACATTCATGGTGAGTTCAAAATAAGTGACTAGCTCATAAATTTTCTTCTCCTGACAAGGAAAAAATATCTCACATTTGTCAATGAGTCACATTTTTGAACTTCTAAAATTCTCACTAAAACAACTGTAATATTCTTTTGAATATATGACTTTCAAATCACCTTTGGAGCATATTGAAATCAATTAAACAATAAGTATATTCTCATTTACAAAAGAAATCAATCAGCTGTCATTTTTGATTGATTATTCTTAGTTGGAGTGGTATTTAATCCATGAATTTATTACACATTTTTCAACTACTATAAAATGGCATATGAATTTGAAATGGTGTCTCATAGTAAACAGACAAAAAAAAATTAGTGTTCTCATACATTTTGTGGAGTCTTCCTTGAATCATATGATCAGCTGTTATTGAATGAGATAGGTTATTTTTATTAAGCATAAACCATTTTACCTGCTATATTGTCAAGGACAAACATTTTACTAAAAATTTGACCTAGTGTATGTCCGAGGCAAATTATGCTAACTGTATAATATATATGATGCATCTGATTCTTTAAAAGACTGTACATAATATTTGGCAATTTAAAAACATGTTTTATATGACCTAGGTAATATTTCTTTTTAAAGTCATATAATTTTCACCTCATTAACATTAGAGCTCACTGCTATCATTTTTGTAAAATAGCTTCTATACCCACATTTTGAGATATGGAATTAGAACTTATTTTAACCTAAGTAACATTGTAGATAGAGTTGACCCAGAATGAAGAATTGTATCATTTGTATTGTTTATAATAATTACTAGATTGTGGTTGTGATGAAAGGTAGATCATGTTTAGTCAGTGTTATTATTGTTCATCAATTTTCTGATAATCAGTTCCCTTACTGCCTGTACCAGGGCTGATAGCTTTCTCTTATTACTACCCTTGATGTTCCAATGCTTACTATGAATAGTTTTTAATTAATTAGAGAAAAAAAAAAACTCTTTTTTAGAAAACTGCAGCAGCTAAACCTTTTTTTAAATAACAGCTAAGTGGAAATTTATTTTGTTCATTGGCAACCTTCTTCAATGCCCCCCATCTCCTCACATAAACTTTTTTTTTTTAAAGACAGTCCTTCTCTTGTGATGCATTTAACATTTCAGCTTTATCTTTGGGAAGAATGTAAAGAAACAAAGACAAGAATGGCTTGGTGTCTAGAAGTTGGAAATAAAAAAAAAAGAAAAGAAAAAAGAAAAAAGAACATTGCAACTAGATTTATGTGTGTTCTCTTCAGATTCAGAAGAAAAATTTTATTTTAATGAAATTTATTCAGTTTATTAAGATCCTAAGTTGTTGAAATTGGTGTGCAAGTGACACAGTCAATGTATCCAATTTTTGTTCATAGAAATTCAGAGAATGGCTCAAGTTGCATTAACCTACAATGGAGGTACAATAAAATAAGCCTAAAATGTTAACGATGAAGAGGAATTTATTTAAATGATGTTCTGTGACAAGGTCAAGAAGGCATGTGATATACATTATGTCATGAAATATTTTTAACATCCTGCAAAATATTCATCATTGTCTCCATTTTATAGATGGCAAACAGGAGATCAGAAAATTTTAATACCTTGCCAAAATTCTGATATAATGCGACATACAGAATTTAAAGCAAAGATCAGTCTAGATAGAGTTGGTTCTCATTTTATTGTAATAAAGATATTGTAATAAAGATCAGACTATATTATATATGTGTGTGTGTTTCATACATACATACATACATACATACATATGTGAGAGTTGATACTGAGCTCAAATAATACTTATGGAAAAATTAAGCCAATACTAAAAAATTCATTATATTTTATTTAATTATGGAAGAATTATTTTCTCTGGTTATTAAAGCTAGGGAAAATAGTTAATCAGGGATTATTTCACATGTTTGACCCAATTAACTATTGTCACTAAAAAAGCTAATGGTTCATCCAATTTAAGTATACTCAGTGTCTATGTGTGTGTGATTTACATTGAACATTTGAATAAAATGTCTTTCAAATCTGTAGGTAAATTCTGCAATCTTTTTTTTTTTTTTTTTTTTCGGGTCTGGGGATGGAACCCAGGGACATTCGACCTCCGAGCTACACCCCCTGCCCTATTTTTTATTCTTTATTTTGAAACCGGGTCTCACTGAGTTGCAGAGGGCCTCACTAAGTAGCTGAGGCTGTCCGTGAACCGCGATCCTCAGGTCTCATCCTCCGGCATGCTGGGATTACAAGCGTGCGCCACCACGCCCGGCAAATTCTGCAATCTTTAAAACTGACTTAGTGAAATATATATTTTTAAGTTTTCATGACTAATGGAACATTATTTTTCTTTAATTATAAACATTATGAGTCGTAATATTTTATTACAAGTCTCAAACTTTTGTGATTCTTCCTGTAACGTGCGTATTCTTACTATATGATGTTTAGGAGAACAACCAAAGCTCTACAGAAGATAGTGTCTGGCACAGAGTATGCTTAAACTATGTTTGCAGAGTAAATGGAGGAGTATCAGCAGATAACATACCTTAGAGTACTGACCCCAAAATTTTAGCCTTTAATATTCCCACCAGAAAATTTCCATAGTAAATATATGACTGCCAGGCGTGGTGGCACACGCTTGTAATCCCCGCGCTTGGGAGGCAGAGACAGGAGGATCGCGCAGGTTCAAAGCCAGCCGTGCTTGCTTAACAGACCCTGTTTCCAAATACAAAGTATAAAATAGGTCTGGGAGTGTAGCCCAGAGGTAGAAGGGTTTCCAGGAACCCCAGTACCACCGCCCCCCCAAAAAAAGAAAGAAAAAAAAATGACTGGCAAGAGAAATTCATAGAAAGTTTGTCATCCAATTCTTTCTTGGTTATCCATGACAAGTATTTCCATCTCATTACAATTTTTTTTTTAATTTTTTTGGCTCTGGGGATAAAACCCAGATCTTCATATGTGCTAAGCAAGCACTACACCAGAGTTCTAACCCAAGCCCACATTGTTACAGATGTAAGGGAAGCACTAGACACTAGACGTTATAAAACAATACTCTAAACTGCATTAATAAAATCCTATTCTTAAGCAAAGAATGTGCTAATTAAGTACCTAATAGCCTCTTATAAAATCAAGCAGGGAGAGAACAATGTGTTTACATTCTCTTCTGTGAAACAAGTTTTTTTTGTAATTCCTTTCAGGAAATGTTTTCTCCAAATATTATACATATTTTGGAAGACATAGAAAACAATATTCAAAGAACACATGGTAAATTTAATGCATGTAATTAAATGTAATGTGGTCAATACATAAAATACATGATAAATTTAAGAACATATTGCTGTAAACACCCAGTTAAAATATTTGTTATGTAGCATATATCTACCCATTCTGGTTAATTTTGAGAAATATGTAAATCATTTTACAACTATTGTCATTGTAAAAGTATTGACCATTTTTATCTTCAAGGTATTTTACAAACTATAATGTGAAAAATGTGTCCACCTAAATTTTAAAATATAAATTAGGATAACTACTGCTGTTTAAAATTTTTTTATAATCAGAGCTTAGAAAAATATCTGAGAAGTGGTTAAATAGATATTGATCCAATTATATCTGTTTGCCTCAAATAACATTGGATAACAAAGAACTCGACAACTTAGTTTTCTGAAGTTTTCCAAGTAATAAAATGCCATACTGTAAATCCAAAATGACCTGCAAAACACAGGGGGAAAGTGAATATGATCTCTTTCCAGTTATTCTAGCAGAGACAATATAATTTCTGAACTTCCTGACAGCTCTATTGCTTTTTCTACCATGAGCTGGCAATGTGTTCCTGGCGCCTTCATCAAAAAATGTTCTTTCACCTAACACTGCAAAGTCAAGATTTCACCTATCACAAGTGTACAATGCTGTAGCCTGAAAAAGACACAGGATGAAGTGAATTGAGCTGAAATGGGAAAAGAATTAAAGGTTAATAGTAGCAAATTAGCATTGTCTTCATGGTTGTTCGCATTTAAAACCGTGCTATTTTAAGAATCCTCTGAGATGAAAACAGTTTTTCTTTATTTTCATGCTGCCTATGAAAAGATACTTGGGATATTTGAAGTTAGGCTTTGTGAAAGTAGACTGATCTTCTCCATCATATTTCATACTCTCAAAATAAGTAAACAGAGACTGGTTGAACAAGAGGCAATGTGCAGAACCCTGCTTCGTATCCATCTTCAGCCTTGACAATTTAAAACATGTGCCTGAGAATAACAGGAAATTAATTTCTTCCCTTCACAAATTAAGAAGAAACAGCATTTCTTCAGCTTAAAAAACACTCAAATGATTCTACTTACTCTAAAGGAAAATATGTGGCAATTATTAAATGGTGCTCTGATAGTCTTCATAAGCTTGCCTGACACTGTGCTTCAAGACAATGTATACAAAAATAAATGGGGAAAGTTTGATTCACATTTATGTCAAGTGTTTTGTTTGGAGAGTGTACTATACAGAACAATTAACTTAAAAGGATCGAGTCCATGTGGAAAGGAAGACTATCAGAGAAGAATGCAAGGAAGGAAATGTTTTGCAGATGTACTGCATTTAAATTAATAAAATCTCATTAGGTTTTATGTTTGCCAATAACGGCTGGAAAAGTTACCATACATTGTAGGAACAATTACCCAAATCTTCACTGTCTCATTAGGTTTGTCATACTGTTTTCATTATAATACATTAGAACTTGCAAGTGAGCCTTCAGTAATGACATATTGTTCCAATTCTCCTTTCAGCAGGCTCTAAGATATTTTAGTATTTGTGCTATAAGCCAGCAGGTGTCTTCACTTTGCTTTTTCTGAATCAGTTTTATACACAGAACTCCAGACACAGAATGGAATGTAAAAGGGCTTTCAACAACCACATAAAACTGAGTCTGATTAGAGTAAAGCAATACACACTATTTTTATGATTTTATGGTAATTCAAGACACTAAAAATGTGCACCTTTCGAGTATATGTCTGCTCTAGTAGGACCTGTTAGTGAAAGCTGTATTAATGTAGATAAACCAAGCAGTATATAAAGTTTAAAGATTTGCATAACAAATGGAAGACATAGAGCTGATTTGAATATCTAAGGCATTATAAACTTCAATAAGAACAACCAACACTGTTTGAGCTTTCAAGGCACTTGCATTCAAATGAGAAAGATTTAAAAAGGATACGATTTTTAAAATGCTTTGAAGCTTCCTATTAAAGGTCTTAGGCAGCTCAAGGTTAAAATAAATATTGGATTTAAGGTGGGTGAGAAAAGATTTAGAACCAATTTAAAGTAGAAATCACTTAGCAGTGGAATAGAATGAATGTTTATAGTTAGTGTAATTGTCACCTGACCTTCAAAAAACAAAAACCCACTCGACACCACTCCCAAGAATGAAAAAAAAAAAAAAAGACAGCAAAGAAAGATGACCAAAATTCTACTTTACTCCTTCCTTAGTATTGGAATGAATTGTGGCTCAAAAAATATTTTTCTAGAAAAATAAATGCCCCCTAAATGCAACTCAATTTAAATGCTTGAAACAACAAAGATCAAAGTGCCTGCTGAGGCATTAAACTCTCATTACAGTGAAATAGCATTGGATGAAGTGTCCTTTCTTAAAACAGGTGATAGCTCACAGCTAGCTCATCCCATTTGTGTGCTAAATGAGGGAACAAAAGCTATTGGTAAATATACTGCAATATTCTCAATTGTTCTGAAGTACTAATTTGTGGGTGTTGAGAAATTTTTTTGTCTAATGATTGGGAGAAGAGTAGAGAACAAAACAGTAATCTTTGATATCAGAAGTATTTAAAAATGATATAAAATGTTCTGACATTAAAATATATACACATTTTGTGATATATAATATGTGTAAATTATAAGCACTTAGATATCTTATACTATGCAGATTTTACAGTATTAGTGCTAGTCAAAATACAGGGCATCTCTGAAGTCAAAGAGGGGTAACATAACCAAAACCCTCTGATTCTAAATTAATTTACTTGGCTAGGAATGTAGCTTAGTGGCAGAGTATATGCTTAGCAGGTGCAAGGCCCAGGGTTCAAACCCCAGCATGTACCACCCTTCTCTCCCTCTACCCCCTACACATCTTTAATTACAGTTTTAAAATAAGGGTAGAACTAACCATTCACCTATTGGCTCATCACTTACAGCAAGTCACTGCTATTATCATTTCCTAGCTGTCATATTGGCACCAGTGTCAGGGACGCCTGGTTCAATTTACTTTGCTCAAATCAGGTTGTACCACGGGCATCATTTCAACAATAACCTAACATTTTTTTTTCTTTTTTGTGGTACTAGGGATGAAGCCCAGGGGCATTCTACTTCAGGACTATACCCCTAGCTCTATTTTTATTCTTTTATTTTAAAACATTCTCACTAAGTTGCAGAGGGACAAAGTTGCTGATGATGACTGCAAATCTGTGATCTTGTCCCAGCCTCCCAAGTACTGGGATTATAAGTGTGCACCCCCACACCTGGTTTCTGCAACACAGTATTGTGAGGCTGGATATATTAACAAAACACTTTTATTCTATCTATAAGCAAAAGTTCTTTTTAAAAATATTTATACTCATTCTATAGTAAGTGACCAGTGTTTACATCCTTGTGCTCATAGATAATTATTACACAATATTTACAAATAAATTTGTTTTTAGTAAGCAGGTTTGTTTCAGAATGATACATTCAAGAGTGAGTATTTTCAGGTTAATGGGAAAAAAATCAAGCCAGATGAAACAGAGCTTTGAAAAGACAAAGAAATGTGTCTCAAAACAGCAGAACCAAATAGAAGATATTTGTGAAGCATTCTGACTTAGAAAACTTACCAGCCAAGATGCTCATCAACAGATGAATGGATACAAAACTGTGTGATATGTACACAATGAAATGTTACTCAGCCATTAAAAAAAAACACAATTGCAGCATTTACAGGGAAATATGGATGGAACTGGAGGACATTATGCTAAGCGAGATTAGTCAGTCACAAAAAGTAAGAAATCGAATGTTTTCCCTAATATGTGAAAGCTAAGGTGAAATGGGTCATAGGAGGAACTCCAGGAGAAAAAGGAGATTCTATGGAAGAGCAAATAAGGCAACCTAACTGTGGGGATGGGAGGTGGGTAGAAGGAAACTCTTTAAGCACAGGAAGTACTTATTCATATCTTAGTCAACCACTAAGCCAAGCATGGGAGGGAGGGGTGGGGAGGGAGTGGGGTGAGGACTGGCTGGTGGCTGGCTGGGTGATGTGTACATTTATGTCTACACAAGTTTTTTACCCCACTATGATGTATAAATACAATGCACCAATAAAAAAAATTTAAAAATGAAGTACAAAACACAAGAAAATGTACTTCTTGAATACAACATTGGCTTTTAACCTGTTCCATCTTGTACGTTTTGTAGTTACAATTCATCCATACCTGGAGGATATTGAATCCCTATTTATTTTGTTCTCTGTAAGGATAGATACTAAACATTACTATGCAAGTGCCAGGTGCATTCTTTTCTTAGGCACTTTACCCTTTTATTTCAGTATGATTCAGAAGAAGATATGCCCGTTATCATCACCATTCCTATCTATAAGTTAGAAAACACGGAAACAAAAAGGCTAAGAGAATTCAGGAAATGAGTGGTTCAAATAAGATTTGAAGCTATAGGGATTGGCTTCAGAGATCACATTCTTAACCATGATTCATACAATCTTCTGAAGAATGCATTCATGGTGAATATGGATTATTCATCGGAGGTGTTCTCAACTCTATTTCTAAACACTCCTCTATGTGTCTCTCCCTCTTTCACATACAATTATTATGTATTCGTGCAATGGAAATGAAAAGTTTTACTACACATTTAGCAGTGCCCCTTTTCTCTTATTTAACACACAGAATGACAATGTTTCTCAGTATTCCTGATTCAATAGCATCTTTTAAAAAATACTCCCGGGGGGGGGGGGAAATCATTACTTTATGTATCAATAACATTACATTGGTACTACAATTACATAGGTACTTGATTATTTTGGAACTATGATTAGTAATAGTTTAAGAGTGGGGAACTGAGGCAAATATAGATATACTGCTCAAAACATTCCTTTATATTTTTATGTGCAAATACCCACACATACTAGTTTTACAGAGTAAATTTTCAATGATTGATAGGTAATCTAAATAGATAAAGCATTATATTTGTTAAACCACATTGTAATAAGACCTTACTTTTTTTTACTAAATTGTAAAACAGAAAAATTATAGACATGAAAGGGAATTCTAGTATCATTGCTATCATTAGACCATCTATCCTTTCTCAAGTTACTTTAGGCCTTATTTTCAAATTTAATTCCAGAATTAGCCTTTTTAACTTCTAACTCTTAAATAATTTTGCCTTGTGTTCTTTTTAAATTTTAATTTTATAATTTCATTTTAATCATTGTTTTATGTTAATTTGTGTAATTACTACTATCTCATGTTCTAGATGAATAAGATACTCTGAAAACAAGTCTCAAATTTTCACATGAACCAAAGGTAGGAAAATATTATAAAAATGATGTTTTGTTAACATTTTTCTCATTTGTCTATGTAAAGTTAAATATGCCTATTACTTTGGGTTCATCTAGGAATAACTCTCTCCCCCCTAGATAAGAACTCCGGTAGACTTTAAACATGACATGATGGAGCTGGTATTCAGATGTCCTTCAGATGAAGACATTTTCATTTTACTTTGTTTTAAAAAAAAATGCTTGCTTTTATTTTACCTTTATTTTAGAATAAAGAATCAAAATAGCCGGGGCGTGGTGGCGCAAAGTTTGTAATCCCCGTGCTTGAGAGGCGGAGACCGGAGGATTACGCAGGTTCGAAGCCAACCTTGCTGGGTTAAGAGACCCTGTTTTCAAATAAAATATAAAATAGCCTGGAGGTAGAAGGAGTCCATCCCCAGTACCACTAAAATAAAATTAAATTAAATTAAAAAAGATACAAAATAAAATGTTTGGTATACCCCGTATTCAACACATCTATAAAGGCTTTTGAAGTTTTTTTTTTGTTTGTTTGTTTGTTTGTTTTTCTTGTGTTTAAGTGGTGAGAAGACAAGGGAAGAAAATAAAATCATACTGTTTGCCACTTTATTGTAAAAATAACTCATTTCTCTTGTAATTCCATTCTTACCGTTTATTGGAGACTGCCCTTGTTCATTTGCTTTTATAATGCTTTCCTGTATCTCTCTTTTGGGCTTGTCAGCATCTCCTTACATTATTTAGCTTTGCATAGTATTCATATTATAATGAATTACACTTTAATGCAAAAATGAGCCAAATTTGCAAACATTAAATTGAAAGTAATAAAATGGTGATTAGGAGGAAAGCACCTAAAATAAGAAAAAAAGCATATTAAGTTGTTTTCAGCTTATTTACAATATATTTATCATTATAAAATTCTTTGACTTTTAAAGAAACTTAATTTTAGGTCTGTCAATTTCTGTGACATGGATGTTTATCTGATCTTCTTGATTGCTGCTGAACTCTTAGGAGAAAAACTAGTTTTCTCCAGAGATTTCAACTACTTTATTTTAATTAGGTCTTTTTTTTTAATAGGCTTTTATGTTTAGAATTAACAAATGTGAATCCTTTAAAAATGTAATATACAAATTCTATCATCTCTCAATTACTCACAGGAATAGAAGAGAGAAGTTGTATAGATATTCCAGGAAAGGATAAGATCCAAAAATAATTACATTTGACTTTGGAATAGACCATGTTATTGTGTTCCCAGGCAGTAAGTCCTTCTTATGCTTCCTTTCAGTTTTATGGAAAATTGTTTTGCATTTATTGAATGCATATAAAATGGGGCAGGAATTAATTCTATGTATAGTGAAATGGATAAGTAATGTATATTATAGCTAGAATTTTATATATCAGCTCCTTCAGACAGGTAATCATTAAAAATCAGAATAAAAAAACAGTAGCCATATTTAATCATTGTTTTTAGGTCTTAAAATGTTACTTTCATTATAAGGCTGTATGTAATAAAATGCTGGATTCTTTCAAGAATGCTTTTATTCATTAAGCTAAATAATTTCAGTTACTCATAAAAATAATTCTAAACTGCTTTTTCCAGAGAGATGCATTTTAGCACTTAATGAATTTCTCCATTACTTGCTGTCTGTTACATTCTATAGCAGAGCTTACTAAAAGCCATGGTACAGAGGAGAAGCAAATTCAACAGAAAGCAATCTTGTTTTATTATGTTCAAAAGACCACTTTTAATAAAACTTCGTTTTTGGAATCAGTTCCAACAAATGCAATTTTCTTCAGGGCTATTGTTCAGAATGATGAACCACATATATACACATCTGGCCACCTGAAAAGAGAATCCAGGAAAATTTGAAGATACTCCCACAGAAACAACATTTGATGAATAGAGCCTTTTATCATCTTCTCTACACTCCTACCAAAATGAAAGGGCAAAACATCTCTGAAAATTTGTAGAGCAGTCACATATTCATTGCAAACCACCACCAGAGATGCTTAACAGAACACTATATCCTACCAACTTGTGATTGCAAACAAGTCAAAGGCTTATATTATGAACAATATCACCAGAAAACAGTAAACTTCATGATATAAATGTCAGCTTGACATGATGTATTAGTGTGCCACCCCCCAAATATTATTCTTTAGATGTTGTGGCAGAGAATGTTCACTTCAGCAAAATATATAGGGACTTATGACCTTTTGAATTTAACATACCACAGGGGACAGTACCCAGTAACTATGAAAAAAAATTAACAAATTCTGGATTAGGAACTCCAATACTAAAAAGGCATTAAATAAATGAAATTGCCCAGGGTTTTGGTGAGTTACAAGTTTCGGAGGCTCTGTATGGGAACTGTAACATAACTCATTATAGCTTCAGGCACTAATAAGTTATGAGGCACTCACATGTATGAGATAAACCCCATAACTTACCGAAGTCTATATCATCCCTTCATTATATCTAGGGACATGTGAAATAGCTGAAATTCAGCTCAAAACCCTGAAGTTCAGTAATAAAAGTGAATAGATCAGCACATCTATTGATTTTGCTGTCTTTTTTGTGCTTTTTGTTATCCTACTCCCCTTTAACATCTGAAAGATTCCAGCATTTTTCTTCTGAGTTCCTTCCATGCTGGCATTTTAGGTATGCTGGCAAACATCAAAATAAACAAGGTTTCTGCTTTGCTCTCCTCTCAAGAGTAATTATGTTAGTCAATCAAAAGTCTCGGGCACTTTCTTTTTCTAATAAATAAAATTCATTACTTTATTTCAAAGGCAGAACTGTGGCGACAAATTCAAATCCACATTCAACATTATAATGTATGGTGGAAAACAAAGAGAAATATGAGAAACAATACACTGTGTTCTAATTACAATATAAAAGATTGAATTTCTTGGATTAATGATGAAATTAAGAAATGGAATAATAAAAATAAATACTTTATAAAAATATTATATACTGTTTACTCTGAGATGGGTGCATCTTCATGTACCCAGTTCTTAAAAAATAAGAGTGACTATGGAATATATTTGTATTTTGTAGGTATAGGGTTGAATGTAAATTTTCATAAACTGAGAAAAGAAACCCAAGTAATACTTTTGTTATATTAATTTAACAAAAGTTTTTAAAGTGTTGAATACTCTGTATGATACTATAATGGTGGATTATTTGTCAATTCACATTTGTTATAATTCATAGAATATATAATACCAAGAGTAAACTCTAATGTCATAAACTCTACTTTCCATTAGGGTATTTGTTTTATATAAAATAGCTACTGTTATATTTTGTAATTATGTCTCCCACTATTTTTCTCGATTTCACTATATTTCCAGCTATTTTTTCACTAGAATAAAACTGTTTATAGTCTAAAAAGGTAGTATATATGAGATTCAATCTTTTAAATCCAAAAAAGTACACATTTATGCATGACTCACAAATACATAAAATAAATTATATGAGCTTATACATTTTATCATTTAGTTTTATCCTTAAAGGAAAGCTTAATGGAGATATTTGCATTTCTCAGCAAATCTTTGCACAATTCTCAAGTCAAAGGCACCATCAAGATAAATATTTAGTGGGAACCAAGATCTGAAGTGTAAGTAAATATAGATGTTATGACTGGTTAACTGCCGTATGGGAGTTTAGGCAGTGGCTTGGGGCCAGAATCATATCAAGTATTAATGTGAATTTAAATAATCAACCAGGGGATCCAATAAATTGTGGTTAAGAATAATTCAAGTTTTTAGCCCGTGTGGTGGCTCACGCTTGTAATCCCCATGCTTGGAAGGCGGAGAAAGGAGGATCGCGCTGCTGGTTCGAAGCCAGCCTTGCTGGTTTAAGAGACCCTATTTCAAAAAATAATAATAATAATAAAACACACACACACACACACACACACACACACACACACACACAATGAATCTGGGAGTGTAGAATGGGTTCCAGGAAACCCAATACAATAAAAAAAAAAAAAAGAATTATTCAAGTTTTTGGAGAATAAAATGTTGAAGTAGATTTCAGTTGATTCCAGTTGATGGTGTCGGTGAAAAACATAAATCAATGAAATTATGACCAAGAGGAAAGACTATTCAATTATAACCTTTTTTTTTTTTTGCAATACTGAGGATGAAATCCAGGGGCATTGTACCTCTGAGCTACACCCCAGACCTAATTTTTATTCTTTATTTTGAAACAGTATGAGTTATGGAGGACCTCACTAAGTAACTGAGGCTGGCCACAAACTTCTTCCTGTCTCAGCCTCCCAAGTACTAGGATTACAGGTGTGTGCCACCACACCCAGCCTCCAATTACAACTTTATATAAAATAAGAAAGACTGAATTTCTATGTATATGTATATATAGAAATATTATATATATAATTTGGTATATAATTTAGGAAGGTAGATATTTTCTTCCTCTGTAGGAATAAAGCTAAGCTAAATAAAACACACTTGTCTACACTATGTCCATAGTGTAATAGGATTAGATGTAAAGAAGAGAGTCATGGGTTAGGAGGTAAGATTGTACCTCACCTCCAAAGGTTGGAGATCATGGCGTCCTGTGAGGACTGATTGTTTTATTTTTATGTGGGTCTATTCTAAAAGGCCAGGCCTTAGGTTTACTCAACTTGTTTTGGTTGCTAGTAAATCAATGAATCTGGTGAAGTCATCATAGACTTGTAATGCCTGTTTAAAAGAAATAGGATTTAAATTGGGCGGAGTATCCACATTTTCTCATTTTCTTATTTTAGCATTAGGGACAACACCAAGAACTTTGGGTCCCAGTGCACAAAAGCTAATGATATTTTCACAAAAGACTGCAAGAATAATAATTTCTAAGGTAGGCACTATAAGGAGATGTCATATTTTATCAATTAAAAATGAAAAGTGAAAGTATGGGCAAAGTTTTATAAGTAGGTTTAAGTGACATAAGAACAAGAAATACTGATGTGTTATTTTACAGTAAAATGACTATTGATAAAAACGTACTATATATTTCCAAAACTAAAAGAAGTGATTGAGTGTCTTCATCACAAAAATGACAGATATTTAAGAATTTCATATATTTAAACTGATTTAAAAATTATACAATGTATATATGTACCAAATCATCATATAGCACCTCATTAGTAAGTAAAATTTTTGTTTTCACCAACCAGTTAAGTAAAAGAAGAGAAAATTACTGAGACTGTCAAAATTGCAACACAAGATTTTCTCAAACATGTGAACATTTCTTTGATCATTTCATTTTGCTGGTGCTTGAATACTTTTGTACGTACCAATGATCATTTAAAGTGTCACATATATGTTTCTCTTCACCAGAGGTTTATATTCATACCCAACTCTGGCTATTTAAAGGAGAATGATGATACAAAAACACATAGCATTGGTTAGAATGAAGGAGCATTTCTTTTGCACAAGATAGTCTCAGTTTCAACCTACTCTTTTTGCCTTATTATTAGTTGCACTCTCTTTCATTTTCATAAGTGTCCTGGTTTGGTTAATAAACTATTTGTAGATCAGTATGGCATACTGATTAGTAGATGATACTGATATGTGGATCAGTATGGCACTAAGGTGGCAGATGCTGAAGAGCTCCACTGACCCTCAATTCGCTACTTGCAACCCACTTATATATTTTTGATAGCAATTAATATTTAATCACTCTCAGTAAAGTAATCTAGCACAAACTGTTCTTTGTGGCATGTTTCATTAGTTTTACCAGGATCAAGATAGTATCATAAGAAATTAGAAATGGAAGGGTGGAAATAAGGGAGGTCATTACAACTCTTAATCAAATAGCAAGACTGCATTGCAGTTCTCAGAGTAAGATGCAGACTAATCTTATCATTTGTACTCAACCAGCCACTGTTCTTAGAAATGCTCATGTGCTACTACAGATAATGAAGAGGCTGATCTAATTGAAATTCTAGTATTTAATAAAAACAGAAGCTAAATAAAGCAAGATCTCATAACAGTATCTATATGCCTCTTTGCAAGTTATGGGACCCATTCCTTTGTGATTTTCTTTGCAAAGCAACATAATATACTGTAGTAATATAGGATATTGACACGCAATAAATCACACATAAAGGAAGGAGAATTTTGTCACATAAATAATATGTGACAAATAAAATAAGATAATATACACATATTCCAATGCATTTAAAATAATATGTCTGTTTCTCATTAACTGTTGTATTTTGATAACAAACCACTGGTAAAGATGGTAGTGGAGGGATTCTCTTATAATAATAAATGAAATAATGTCATGTCTAGTTACATTTCTTGTATTACATATTTTCTGTTTTGATTGATTTCTATCAGGTTTGAATTATTACTAATGAGATTTATTAAGATTTTTGCCTCCTGTAGCATGGTGCAAGTATTGGCAAGACAAAAATATCACTTTTTTGTCTTAAACGTTTCACTAGTGCCCCATTTTTTCTGTATCATAAAGACTAAATTGTGGCTATCATATGACTTATATCACACATTTTTATATGCCACCATCTTTTTTCTCTTTTTTACTGGTGCATTGTAATCATACCACCACTTTTAAATTATAATGACTGTCTGTACCACTGTTAATAAACTAGCCACACTCAACTGCTTTTAATTATGTCTCTCAAATATCATTTCCATGAACATACTTCTTCCTATACTTAGATGTCTCTCCTCCCTGAAAATTCTTGTTTATCTAGAGAGTTACTTCTCTTTCTGCCTACTTTCAAATCAAATATAAGTTTCTCAGAAGAATGTACACAACAAATCCCCACTTACCTGCATCAAAATATTTCTCTGATATCTTTCACAGCACCTGTTGTACTACATATTGCATTGTGATGGTCTATGTTTATGTGTGTGAGTATTTGTGTGTATTTGTGTTTTCTGGTTTTTACTATCTCCTAACAAGAAAGTTTGCTTTTTTAAGGATATGGACTATTTATCTGTGTATCCCAGTATTTTAATAAAACACAGAAAATATAATAGAAGCTCAATTAATAATTACTCAATGTGAACTGAATTTAAATATTGTATACACATTTACTCATTTCAGAATTATAGCTTGAGAACTTTCTACATTACAGAAATTATCCTGGCTATTAACAGGATATTGCTGCAATAACACAGAGTTTCTGGCTTCACATTATAAACATCTAGTGAAATAACTCATATCCTAGATTTTGTTTTTATTTTTATTTAAAATTTAAGCTAAAAGCCTAGTAAAGATAAAATGCAGGTTAAAAAACACAACTTGGAAAAATGCCTACACCTTTTCTCAATGTCAAGATTTTCAAAACTTGCTTGATTACCTATATCTTTATCCTTTGATGTAGAGATGCACTGAACTCAATATATTTGCTAGACATTTTCATAAATGAATGTCCTGCGGAGACATTAACATTTCCAAGGTAAGACCTAAAATCTGACTAACTTTATGCTTTCACTCACTGCTCTGTACACATTTCAAAGTTTTAGGCTACAATCTCCTAGTATTTATGTACTTTATATATGAAACCTTGTTTACTCCTCACAACAATGTCCTAAGATACAGTATTTCCACCATTTTACGTATGAAAATGACTTCCTTCCGTTCACACACTTCAGATAATTGAATTTGGAGCTCAGATCTTTATATAGATTAATTCTGTTTTTATTTGTGCCAACTTTTCATTTATTCATAGTAAAATTTCTTCTTATTTATGCTTTTATTTTAGGAGACTTTATGTCTATAATTTGGGAACTTGAAAAGTATCAATATGTGGATCTCTTCAAAAGACAGTTATTAAGTAAAATAATCACTGATTTGAAATAAATTTAAACTAATGACAGTAGACATTTATAAGTTAATATTTTTTTCTTTTTTGTTGCATGCTTCATAGAACTCTTCAAACACAAGCAATTGTTAATAACAAACCTGGATCTTGGGATGAAATAATAAATTAGAAAAAGCTAGATAGATAACATAAAAGGGAAAACTCATATATAGTAATTTACCCATCATCCTGCATTTTCAAAGAAAGATAAAAATGTTGTTAAAGTACTACTGACGATCCTTCTTTATACTCATCAATTGCAGGGGGCAAACATTTCCATGTTTAGAAAAATGTAGATAAAGAAAAGTCATCTGAAACATGGCATTTAGGAAAACATAAATTATGTCAGGTACACAGTGAGGATCCGAATTGTATTACATTTCTTGTCTGCAGTAAATGCATTATGCTTAATCTTTGCTTTCTCTTTTGTTTTAACTCAGACATTATAGCCACCAAGTTATTTTCCATTCCTTTAAATTGGAAGCATAGATGCAGGAGCTTCTATGACAGTTAAATTGATGGGTTACAATATTGGTAAGAAAAATACCTGGACATTATGATAAATGATTTTATAATTCTGCAGTTAAAAGAAATAATTTACCCTCTGAACAATTTTCTTTATTACTCTGAGGCTGTTTGAATTTAGGTGGGAACTACGGTCAATTTCTTTACTTTCTATGTATCTCCAACCTACTGATTGACAGATGTAAATTTCTTTATAAATGTCAAACAATAAAAGATTGCTAATGGCTATCAACTGCTGAAAATCATTTATAATGCAATGAATTGGATATGTGAAGAAAACTGTACATCTATTGAAAATATTTTTAGTGGTTCTTATTGCTGGATAAAATATAGATTGATAATAAGCTAAACATTTTCACTTTGGCAATGGAGCAATATAAATCTGTTTTTATTTTTCAAGAAAAATATTAAGTAATATTATTATGCATTATCGATGCATGCATAAAATAAAATATCCAAAAGACTTGAAGCTTGACTTTTATACAAATTCTATCCTTTGTTACAGACTGGGCTTGAGGAATAAATAAATAAAAGACTATCCTATACTTGATCACCATACTCTTTCTTCCCTAAAGCCACTTTATGCATTAGTAGATCCTTGTAATGCTTTTGTTATTAAAAAAAAATAGCTATCACCTTTACAATGATGATGGCTACCCCATCCTTAGGCATGTTTGTGTTCATACGATGTCTTGGGAAACTTCCTCACTTAGAGGGATAAACAAATCTGAGACATGCATCTGTAGAGAACTTCCCTCTGATCATAGTTTGGAATAGAATTTTGTTTTGAAAATCTATAATTCTTTAACTTCCTTGTATACTCTTTAAACCATTCAAAGTTAGTAATGATGATTCATTACCATTAATGTACTGGAAAAATGAATATAGTATACTCTAACACCTAAACGAAGGGAGATTCACCTCTTATAATTAATTAAAAATTGTTAGTTTGTTTCTACATTAAGACTATCTCTATATAAGCACATTTTATTTCTCTATGTTTATTTCTCTTTATTTCTCTAAGATGGAAGATGTATCATGGATATCACTGTTTTATCAATGAGTTGTCAGAAAATATAAAAAGGAAGTCCTGAGCATGTTGTCCTCTTTAAAGATATTAGTAAATAAAAATAGTTTTGTCTAAATAACTCTCAAGTTTCTTAATTTAGGGCATATTAATGTTTGTTAAATGGATAACAGTGGTGCTGGGGTAACTGAATCCTGAAGCCATCCCTGGATTACCACTGACCTCAGCGGCCTCGTCCACCTGCCTCGATATTTATAAAAACATCTTCAGTGTGAGCCATGATTAAAAAAAAGACAAGAACTAAGATCTATCTCAATAATTACTACCATGTGCACAACATAAAAGTTTCAATGAACACTATTTTATGTACATTATTTATTGTACAGGCTTTTAAACTATTAATTTTGTCATCCTTCAAACATTCAAATGACATGATAATTTTTGGTAGTATATTATTCAGTTCCTCTTTGATGTTAATTTTTCATTTTTTAGTAAAGAATGTTTCATTTAAAATATTTTATTTGTGTTTCTTGTTACTTTTATAGTTATGAATCCATGGTAAAAATTACTTAACCCAGATTCATGCATTGATGAGTTGATAAACTGGAATCCTGATTATATAAAAAAAGTACCTAGGTACAATGGCATATGCCTGCAATCCAAGTACTTGGGAGGCAAAGACAGGGAGATTTTAAGTTTGAGCTCAGCTTATTGATGTCTCTCCACAGCTTAGAAAGCCTGTTTCAAATTTAAAAATAAAATATGGCTAGAATGTTTTTAGGATCAACCTCCAGTCCTAAAAAAAGAAAATAAAAAAGAAAATAAATATTTCCATTTGATAAATGTTGGAAAAATAAAGATGTTTAAACTTTCATTTACTTTAGATGATTTTAATAAAAAATAAATTTATAATTTTATTATTTTTATTATTCACTATGAAATAAATATGAGTTATAAATTATAGTACTATAATTGTTATAATAATTTTTATAGATTGGGTATAATTTTTATTCCATACATTTTAACTTAGAGAACATGACTAGTATAATTAATATTTGGCCAATTTTGTAGAGATACCTGGAATTTAAAGAATTTATGTATATTGGTTCTTATATTTTAGGTGGAGAATTTTGTAAAACACATTTGTCTCATTTAATTTTCTCAATTCAGATAAAATCATACTATTTTTCCATTAAAAATTAAGTTCTCAAGACCTTTTGATATAGACTGCACATTGACGAGGAGCCAGGATTATCTAGTTGGATGACTGAACAGTTGATTTTAGCAACCTGGCCTCAATTTCCTCCAGTATGAAATTAGCTGTTTGGAGTAGACTTTGTTTAGTTTTCAAGATTTCAATTTGGTAATATAAATATTAATAATATTAATAGGATTAATATTATTCAATGCATATGGTGCTTCTTGTGCACTTTTATAATATCTACATTGTTCAACATCCCTCTAAATAACCTTTTGTCACTACGTCAACAATCCTTGAGCACTTGCTGTATACTAGACTGTTTTTAACACAGTGGAAATAAAAGAGATAATAACTGATTTCTGCCTTTAGAGAACTCAGAATTCAGTTCAATGAACAATTACTAAATCACTGTTATGTGTTATGAAGTCAAAATGATATGAACAGCTTAAAATGAATAATAAAATCCAGGAACTCAAATAGATACAAAACGGTATTAGTATAGAATAAGTGCTATGTGTTTTATTGTGGTATGGGGGAATACAATGAATCATGATTCTTCAAAGGTCCATGAAGCTTTAGAAAAAGATGACACTTTAGATGTAACTTCTTTGGGAATTTTAGTATCAAGAATTGACCATATGTAAAATTATATATATATATATATATATATATATATATATATATATATATATATATGTTTATCATCCAAAAAGCAACAACCACTAAAAAAAAATTCATGCAAAACCTGTTATTTGAAATTTTGAGGCAGAAACAAACATGTCCATAAACAATTTACTTGCATTACATAAATGGTGCAGACAGCATGTTCTTTGGAAATTTAGGGTGGGTCAAGTTTACAATGAGCTGAGAATATGAAAAAGAACTCATCAGAGGTGATGATAGATGAACCTTCCTTTGGAGAAATATAATGCAATATTTTGAAACAAAAAGACAATCTTACGAATTACATAGGTTTACAATGACTTCCTGTTTCATTTTAGTGGAA
Source organism: Muscardinus avellanarius (assembly GCF_963383645.1). Classification (NCBI taxonomy): domain Eukaryota; kingdom Metazoa; phylum Chordata; class Mammalia; order Rodentia; family Gliridae; genus Muscardinus; species Muscardinus avellanarius. Next base: position 165,130,397 of record NC_137787.1, read on the forward strand.
ATAAAGGATTTCTTTAAAGAGCAGTCAATATGCAACATGAGTTGTATGAAATGTTTACATCACGCACAGTCTTTACAAGTTGGAACATCTTTCATGGCAAAGCAGCTGTTTCAAGCTTTTCAGCTGTGGATTGTTGGTGATCACATCGAACTTTCCAGAGAAAAAGTCCCACAATACTCACTCTCCCTCTTCCTTGCTTGGACACTTGGGAATCAAGATGCATTTCCCTTCTTTAAACTATTTCCCTTGGGACAGTTCTTTGATTCCCAGTGATATTTGTAATTCTGAGAGTAAATCAAAGCAAAGCAAATAAAAAATGAAGCAATGTCTCCTGTGAGCAATTTTCGTTTCAGCACATCATCATATCAAGCCAAGTGTAGGTCCATGGGTCTCGGCTCTAAAAGGATTTTCTCTATTGTGTGCAATCATTTCTCCATAACAGAATAGTTTTGTTTAAATGAATGGAACTTAAACATCATGAATAGATGGGGTTCACCCCAAGATAATTACATAGCTAATTATACTTGCGTGAATTTTCATTTAGGGCTAACTTCTGGTTTCTACATAGAAACTGTATTTCACATCTTGATTTACTCAGCTTCCTTCTCTGTTAATCATTTACTAGAAAGAATGTGACAGTTGGTTTCTTTCAGATTATCCTAACACTGAATATGTGGGCTATTTTCTTAATTTATATCGCATCTGTCTTTATCTTATTTCCTGGATGATAATTCTACTATGCTCAAGATACTTTCCTGCTTTGTCTTTAAACATTAATGTTTCTTTTTGTTCATATGTGTTTTTTTCTAGTCATGGCCTTACACTTTTTATATTGTCTTTCATTTTTTTCATCAAGAACTCCTATGTATAAACAATAATGAAAGGAAAACACTAAAATATGCTCTACTTTATGTGTTTATTTTTGAAGAAGTTCAAAGCTTGTTCTCTCTCATTTTAACAAAACACAAGTTTGTTTAAACACCGTTTATTAAGGAGTCACCATGATAAAAGGATGCCAAGAACTGAAATAAAGACCAAAATAATTTTTTTTTTGTTTTAAGTGTTTGGACATTCAAAAAACAAAACTTTTGTTTTGAATATAAAAATAAGCATATTATTTTAAGAACACATATAATAATAAGCATACTGAGAGCAACAGAGCATTGCATATCAAATAAAATGCAATGTTTTGAATATATATTGTTATATAAAATGTGAACTATTTGGTTTTTATTGGCATGAACTAATAAAGGTTGGTATTTTTGTATAGAGACAGGATTGTAGAGTTTTCATCAAAAGTGTTTATCTCTTATCTGCCATTATAATATTTGTTTTGGAAGTCTAATATTAAATAGAGCATAGAGATAATCTAATTAGCTTTGACCCAAATTTATTGTATACTGACATATATTGTCTTAAAAACTTTCCACCAAGTGTAAGAATAAAAGAAGGACAATGAAGGAAAAGTTCATATTGTTATAATTCCCATACAAAAATACTTTGTTTGATACCTATGTTGTGGTTTTCATTTCTCTGGGCTGCATAGATACTGGAAGATACTTCTCATACTAATCTACTACAAATAAGCCCAATATCTTTGTGAAGAACCCCAAAAGTAAATTCTTTGTGATGAAGATTTTTTTTATTCTATCAAAGACTAAGCAACATCATATAATTGAATAGGTTTGGCTTGCTGAAGCAAAGCCTTTGTATTTGTGTGTGTGTGTGTGTGTGTGTGTGTGTGTGTGTGTATGTGTGTGTGTGTATGTGTATGATAAAAAATCAGTTAAATATAATCTTCCAAATCTCCATGTTCATTTGTGATGCCCTATGCAAAAGAAACCAAATAGTACAAAGCACTATTGTTAAAAAAAAAAAAATTACCCAAGCTATTACTAAACAGTAACTCTTTTCTACTGTCTCATGCCATACATGAAAAATACATAAAAATCAAAACCAAAATTAGAACTGTAATAAACACTTTAGAAGGCCGTTATGTACCTAAGTCAAATGATGGTTCTAATACAGGCATTCATATGGGCCAATTACATAAAGCTATTTTGAAAGGTTGTTTTTCACCATGTTTCTTCAATTCTTCAGAGTCTGCGGTGATGACCAACATCAGATACTATTAAGAAGTCTTCAAGCGTGTAAAATAATATGATTTCACAATGATTACATATTCACTCTACAGCTGGCTGAGTTTTTACATCTCCATTTGTCATTGACAATTGTGTCCAATTAAATGATTAGCTTTTAAAAACTGCTGCACATTATGAGAGTGAACTTGTGTTCCATTGCACTGAGTGATGCAGAAACAAACTCATTACAGCATGTAATTCACCCATATTAAATAACAAACAGATGGCTGCTGTAAATGAGAGCTCCTTTTTCTCTTCAAAAGTGCCAGGAAAAAGGTGTTTTTATTTATCTTTGTTTCCAGCTTCTTTCTGTTTTCTTGACAAGTGGGCAGCTGGTTGCTGAGGTTTTCAATTGGTGCAGAAGAATGAAAAGCCTGTTTCCATTAATTTCCCCATAAAATAAGTCTTTGAATCATTTCTGTTATAAATGCAAGTGCAGTAGCAAGCTGCTGCTTGATTAATTCACTTATTATGAAGATTTCATCTTTTATAAGAGGGCCTGCAGGTAATTTATCTTGTTTAGTAAGATTAGAAAAATGTAATTATCTTGATACCTTTGGACCCCTCTCATTTTAATTGTGTTCTCATAAATTTCAAACATAAAGATGGGAATTTTTGTGCACAAATGTTCCAACATGTGGTCGAAAAATGTGCTGTAATATCTGCATAAAATGTATCAAGTAAAATACATTAGGACTGTACTAATACAGGAATGCATGCAAATAAAGCCAGCATAGAATTATAGTAGTGTGTACAAACAAATATCTGCTTTTCTAGTTCCCCAGTGACCTACCAGCTGTGGCGAGGTAAAGGGATTTGGGACTTGTTAAAAAGACTTTTTTTTATCATGCATAAATGACACTAGGGAAATGAAGAAATCTGTCTTATTTATACTAATATAATTAAAATTGTGTTTGTCTTGAAACATTGCAAACTCAAGTGAATTGACTAATGAGTGTTTATTTCATGGATTCTCTTCCATTACTTCCATTGCATCTCTTTGAATCCTTGAGAAATTGGATACATCTCTGAGTTTATAATGATATTTCAATTTTATCTAATCATTTTTTCTTTCTTGCAGTATTGAGGATTGAACCCAAGTGATTTCTAGCACTGAGCTATACCTCCAGTCCTATTTTTTATTCTTTATTTTGAAACAGGGTCTTAATAAATTGAAGAGGGCTTTACTAAGTTGCTGAGGCTGGCCACAAACCTGTGATTCTCCTGTCTCAGCCTCCCAAATACTGGGATTACAAGCATGTGCCACCACTCTCAGATTTGACTCACTCTTTAAAAAATACTAAGAATTAAAAAAAAAATTATTATGGTGAGATATAGCCACGAGTTCTGTTCTTAGCTAAGTGTAGAAAACGATAGCCAGAACTCCTCTTTTTTGTCTGTAAGCTTAAGCAATTTTATTATTACAAAGATGGAAAGATAGAAACAGAATTTAGCACTACATCATAGAAAGTGACATAGTGGAGTGACTTGAAAATAACTCACTGAAGTTGTTGGATACAGAACAGTTTTATAGATACATGGTCCTTCGTCTTACTCTATCAATAATGTTCTCACCTGACTAGATCCTCCCCTTCTCTGGGGCAGGTCTTTTGATGTGAGGATTCTTTTCTGTAGGCCTACCCTCTTCAGTACAGACCCCAAGCTTTTTGTTATGCCCAAAAATGTGTTAATTGCCGGGTAATCCCAGCGCTTGGGAGGCAGAGACTGGAGGATCCTGCAGGTTCAATGCTCCTCCCTGGCTTAAGAGACCCTGGACTTTATATAAACATGAAATAGGTCTGGGAGTGCAGCCTTGAGGTAGAAGGGTTCTATCCCCAGTACCACACACAAGAAAAACAAACAAACAAACAAACAAACAAAAATTAATTATCAAAGTTAGGAATCTCTTGAAGGCTTATGGCCATCACTACCCCACATCCTTGGGGAGTTTTCCTTATCTTTAAAATATAAGAGACCCTGGGCTCCTTCTATTTTCTTGCTAATCACCCTTGGCACCTGGAACTCTGCAGGGTTCCTTCCCTGTCTGAGTGGCTGCCCACACCCAAGCTAGGCTTTCTAATACTAAAGCTATTTTCAAACACATTTTGAAGCCATTCCCAATTCCCGCACATTAATACCAAAGCTACATTAAAATACATTTTTTTTTTTTTTTTTTTTGGTGGTACTGGGGTTCCTGGAAGCCCGTCTATCTCTGGGCTACACTCCCAGACCTATTTTATTTTTGGAAACAGGGTCTCCTAAACCAGCGCGGCTGGCTTCGAACCTGCGCTATCCTCCTGTCTCTGCCTCCCAAGCGCGGGGATTACAAGCGTGCGCCACCACGCCCGGCCTACATTAGAATACATTTTGAAGCCATTTCCCAATCCTGGCACAAAAATGAGGCATCCAATCCTCTTCCATATTTTCAGTAGTCTGTTTTGAGGCGGGTCATACTCTAGACCTAGATAGAAACATTTGCCCCTTTTCCAATCTGTCTTTGTTCTGCTAGAATTGGTTGAGCAAATATTTGATGTTAAATAAAATTATAAGATGTTTCATAGTTATTTCACTCATTATTATTTCCAAACTTGATGGCAAGATGCAGGGACTCTGAAGTATGCATATGTCAGGGTCTACATACTTTAGCTATAATTAATTAACCTGTTGGAATTCTAATGAAAGAGATTGGAAATTTCACAAATATTTTATATTATGGTTCGATCACTAGTAAACATGAATTGACAGCTCATAATTTTCTTCTAATTTTAGTGCTGGGGGCTTGTTATGTCTCCACTCTCTAGTTTCTGCTCATTTTATGCTGGCTAATATACTTTTTATTGCTTAAGATAGAAATTTCTATGGGACTATCTAAAATATTTGTTCTCAAGACTTTTAAATCTTCTTGATTTAGACAAATAAGTAAAAGAATGTTTCTGAAGTTCATTTTAGAGTAGGCAACTTTTAGAAAAAATCTACAAAATTATTTTTTACTTAAAAGGGTAAGTTACATCATGACCCTCATCTATTATTAGTTTATTACACAGAATTAGATATAATTTTTAGAAGAGTAAAGGATATAATTATGACATTGGAAAAAATAGTTGAAACAAGCACCTGATGGCTCAAGGATTGCTTCAGGATATTTCTGATCTCTTGATGGGATAAAACCTCAAATTACCCCTTTAAAAATTGGTTCTAAGTCCAAGCTAATGTGTTTGGGATAACTTGCTGCCAGACATTAAAAAGAAATGAGTTTCTTTTTCTTTTCTCTTTTGCTTCATAGATGTGAGAAAGACAAGTAAAATAGTGAAAAGGAATTGGGAGTAAAAAGAAGAGGAAAAAAGAAAACTCAAGGAAGGAAACAGACCAAACAATATTATATTCTATTTGTATATGAACACATCACTCCCATAGTTACCAGCATGTACAGGGAGGAAAAAGGAGGGGAGCAAGATGGGGTACAGAGAGAAACATATCAAGAGAGGTTGTGTACATTATGAATACATCACTTTGGATCTCATTACGATGCACAAATGCACCAATAAAATAAAACAAAATGAAAAAAATGAATGCAGAAAAAAAGTAAAGCAACTACAAAACAAGTGTGCTAAAGTAAAATATAGATAATTAATCACAAGAAGTCTTTCTGGGGTAGGATAGAAGAAATAACCTATTAGAAAGAAGACAAATTGGGGGAAAAAAAGGAAAATATAGTTTTAAAATCTGGAAAGTTCATCATCTCTAATTCCACCCTATAGGGTGTTTTAAGTAGAAGCTTCAAGAAGCTCACACCCTTAATCACAATGGCACCTCTCCCCCCACCCACATGGAGATTACTGAGAGACTTAGTAAACAAAGGGTTTATGAGGAGGATAAAGGTTGGACACCAGCCCCACACTGCCCCTCATTAAGTGGAAGTCAAGATCTCCATGTGTGACCCCACATAGTCCCTCATAAAGGTTTTATAAAAGAACTGAAAAAGCCTCAATGATCTCTTGCCAGGATCCTCTCCACCTCTTAAGATGGCCTGCCTTCCTCCCAGGATCCCCCCCTCCCTCCACTTTCCTAAATAAAATTCTGTCTTTTTCTCTGACCAGAACATGCTGAAATTATTTTTCCTGCCACATAAGCCAAGAACCCTACAGAATTGTCATGTTTCCCCTGACATGTCTACTGACAGTCATTCATTTCCAGTCTGAAAATGGTGTCATACAGGCATCATTTTATTCTTCTCTTGACAGATATGTAGAAGAAAAAGATTATATAAAAATGTAGCTTCATTTTTTTAAAAATACCACTCTCTAAAGTAAGCATAAAAGGTATTCCAATCATCAAAATTGCAATAGGGAAAGAAAGGTGCAAGCAGAGAGAAATGGTAAGATAAAACGACAAAAAGAGGCAAAGGTAATAAAAGGAGCTAGTGGTTGCAATTGATAATTACCAAACATAAAGAAGTATACTTATCAAAGGTAGATTTTACCACCAAGATCCAAACAATACATTTGTGACTCCTAATAAAAAAAATAAAATAAAATAGTAATGACCTTCATTACTATTTTCCAAATAAAATATATATAAAATAAAATATAAAATAGGTCTGGGAGTGTAGCCCGGAGGTAGAAGGCCCCTGGGTTCAGTCCCCAGTACCACACACAAAAAAAATAATCATGAAGTATGTATATGTATATTAAAATATCTGTTGTAAAACTTAAATATACATTATAAAATGAAGGAAAAATATATTATCTATCTATATTAGCTAAGGTCATAAAATCTATAGAAACATGCACAAATTATGTATTATAAGTTTCAAATAATTGGATATAGAGCCCTATCCAATTCTACTATTACCAACAAATCAACCCAAATAATAATAGGGCAATTAGCTGAAGAAAGCTACCTCTTCCAATAGTATACAATAAAAAGAAACCAATAAAGCATCTGTACAAATATACTGCATGAAAAAATGGAAGGAAACAACAAGAATAAATATTATGGCAATTATAAAGGACTCACAAAATAAAACAGAAATAAAAAATAACATGGATGAGTAAAATCAATGAATACATTTAAACTACACATTACCACCATAACAAAGCAAACAAAAGTCCTCCAAATGCAATCATTCCTATGACAAAAAAGGAGTTGCAAAGTCACAGATAATTGATGATGAATGAATAACAAATAAAACAAGGAATTCACATAAAAGTATTAATAGTACCTATCAGCTAGCTGTAATTCCAGTACTTGGGAAGTTGAACCAAAGGAAGGACTGCAGGTTTAAGAATAGCTTCAACAGTGTAGGGAGACTCTTATCAAATTAGCAGTCACTATTTCAAAATTAAAACAAACAAAAAGAGACTGGGTTGTAGTTTTGAGGTAGAATGCCTCTGGGTACAATTTACAGTAGCACAAAAATATAAATAAATAAATAAATAAATAAGCAACCAAGCACCTATCAGGGAAATTTTTAAAAAGTTGAATTTATGAACACATAAGCAGAAATGTGAAAATTAAAATTAAAATAATAAGTTAGATGAAATGAGATAGTATAAGCAAAAAAGTCATGATTAGTTAGAAGCTGAAAAAAGAAAAGTTAAATAATGGGGAAAAACTCTTAAGCATAAAAATCATATTTGACAAAATATTAAATAAAAAGTTTATTCTAAAATATGGACAGTCACATTATACACCAGGATAAATTAGATGGGATTCATAAATAATGATTCATACTTTAATAAATTTTCTCAAATTCATGTGTGATGAAATAATTATTTTGGTAGATAAGCAAAAAACAAAAAATATTTTTCCCATGTTCAGAGTGATATGCATAAAATTCTCAAGAAAAAATTCACATGGTAGCCAAGATTCTGTCCCTGACATACTGAAATACAGTGTCAACAGTTTCAAAGCCTCAAGAGTTTAGGGTATATTATCACAATGAGCCATTCCTGAGAAATCTATCTTCAAACTACAAACAATAGAAATACAATTTTGGAAACTACAACAAAATGATTGGCCATAAAAATATACACACTTAAAAATATGAGTAAGAGCCGGGCGCGGTGGCGCACGCTTGTAATCCCCGTGCTTGGGAGGCAGAGACAGGAGGATCGCGCAGGTTCGAAGCCAGCCACGCACGCTGGTTTAGGAGACCCTGTTTCCAAATAAAAAATGTAAAAATAGGTCTGGGAGTGTAGCCTGGAGGTAGAAGGGCTTCCAGGAACCCCAGTACCACAAAAAAAAAAAAAATAAAATAAAATAAAAAAATTATATATATATATATATATATATATATGTATATGAATTAAATGACTTCACTTTAAATTTAATAGAAAATAATGTAATTTTTGTATACAGTGACAACACAAAAAAATGTTAACTCATTAAGTCCAACATTTTCAGTTCCAAGAATACTTCAATTAAATTGAGATAGCTGAGCCAGGTGTGGTGTTGCATACTTGTAACCAGCATTTGAGAAGCTGAAACAAGAGGTTCTAGGTTCAAAGACAGTCTCAACTACTAATTAGTAAGTCCCTTTGCAACTCACTGAGACCCTGTTTCAGAATGAAGAATAAAAACTAGGGCTGGGGATGTAACTTGGAGGTAGAATGCTCCTGGATTCCATCCCCAGTACTGCTAAATAAATAAATAAATAAATAATAAATAAATTGACACAGCTGAATAAAAGTAGATAGTAAATCATAATCAAGAGCTTATATATTATTATATTTATTATTTTTAAATGATTAACAGAAAATAATTTATAATCATTATATGATATATATTATCACATAACTACATTTTTTTTTTTTGACGGGTCTGGGGATGTAACGCAGAGGCACTTGACCTCCGAGCTATACCCCCTGCCCTATTTTTTTATTCTTTTTATTTTGAAACAGGGTCTCATTACGTTGCAGAGGGCCACACTAAGTAGCTGAGGCTGTCCGTGAACTTCAGGAAGCCTCCAGTCTCAGCCTCCGGAATGCTGGGATTACAAGTGTGTGCCACCACACCCGGCATAACTACATATTAAATAATTAAACTAAATACATTTAATTTTTGTGTTTAATATAAAATGATGAAAAATAGGTTTTTCTTAATTCCACTCTTATAGAATTTCTTCATTAAATTTTTAGAATAATAATTTTAGTGTTCCAAACTTATCATGTTGTATACCTATTTATATCCATGCTATCACTCAGAAACAGAATTTTTGTGGTTATATTACTGTGAAACATATATTTAAGAGAATGATAAAAATGTTTAAAAATAAATCTAAGAATGAAGATATACTGACAATATCACAGTTATGTATTGAATAAAATATCAGAAATAAGAAATAGGTTCTAAATACTTAAAAAAACACAAATTAACTCAATAGCTAGCCTAATTAGGAGAGAAGTTTGAGGGAAATGCATATACAATGTAAATACTAGAATAATATTGACTCAGCTACTGTTAGGCCCTCCACAACGTAGTGAGACCCTGTTTCAAAAATAAAAATGAGCAAATGAGGTGACCTGAGAGAGATGTGGGGGGGAGGAAAATTTAATGTACATGTTGTACATTCACAAACATATCAAAGTCAATCACTAAGCCAAACATGCGGAGGAGGGAGGGAGAAGGAATGAGGTGGAATTGAGGAAGGACTAATTAGGTGTTGTGTGCATATATGTCTCTACCATCTTGTACCCTATTAAGATGTATGACTACAATGCACTAATAAAAATATGAAAAAATTAAATCTACTTATATACTGAAAAAAGATATATGACTACAATGCATCAAGTAAAATAAGTAAAATTGAAAAAAGAATAAAATAGAATGCCTTGGGGTTCAATTCCCATTATTACACAAAAATGAATAAGAATCATATTCATTACATTACATTGCTCAATTTTAGAAAATCTATTATGAAATGTAGAGGAAAATTAAAGAAATTCAAAGAAAATACAATTGATCAAAAATGACTTTAGAAGAATGATTAAACTTTATCAGGTAAATTTTCTAAGAAAAATTATAGAGAGACTTGAAGATCCACCCTTCCCTTTATCTTTACCATTGAAAAGTCACTATACTCAGATGTTTTCACTGAAGAATTTTACCAACAACTTAAAGATCAGATCAATTCAATGATGTTCAAGTTATTGGAGGTTACATAAAATGGAAAATAAAACCTTCTGTATCCTTATTAGGCAAAATTAATTAATAACAAAGTCTCACAAGTTTCATAAAAACAAAAACTCCTGTTATCATGAATATATATGTTGAAATTTCTTAGTAAAATATAAAGAAAATCCATACATTTCAAGTAAAAAATATGTTTCTTAATGTTTCAATACTAAGATGTATCTTGTGTTATTTATTTTCATTATTTTAGGAGAAAAATTGCCATTCCCATAAACTCTATTCAAGCATCTAAAAAATTTCTAAATGCATTCTTAATCAGCCCTATGCTAACAGGCTTCACAGCATGAAGTTCTAGTGTGTGTGTGTGTGTGTGTGTGTGTGTGTGTGTGTGTGTGTGTGAATTTGTTTTCCTGTGACTGTGTGAACAATATGAATCAAGATAAAATGACAAATAAAAATCTTAAGCAAAATGATAAAATTATAAGAATACAATTTTAAAAATAGTAATTGTATCTCATATCTGCATGAGCAGTATATGTAAAACACCATACCTACTCACTACATATCAACTTCTGTAGAAGTCAGCAGAGTTCAAAATGCTTCTGTGATCTCACAACTCTATTCATACAAATAGCATAATTTGAACCACAATCACTTACTGGTCCAGCTACTCAATCAGGTATTATAGTATCTTATTTATTTCTTTATTGTGTTATCTACCTGGGTTTCTTGTCCATAATCCTCAAGAACACTGAAGGTTTGGTATATCAGCCTACTTTTTAGTTTAGCAAATTAATCTTGTACAGTTTCTAGAATTCTGGCATAAGGTAACAGGCTTCTGAGTAAGAGAAGCCCAGTGGTACAAAGAAAACAGCATGGGGTAGCTGATTGCTCTGTTTCCTTTGTTCCCAAATTTTACAGCAGCAACATGAATGAGAGAAAATGAATGTTCGCATACAAACTGAGATGCGATTCTTTAACATGTGCACTAATTAGTTTCTTTCCGTTTGTTTATCTGTTTGTTTGTTTGTTGTACTAAGGATAGAACCCAGGAACATTTTACCTACAAGCTACACCCATGGCCTTTTTAACTTTTTTTTTTTTTTTTTTTTTTTTTTTGGTACTGGGGTTCCTGGAAGCCCTTCTACCTCCGGGCTACACTCCCAGACCTATTTTTTTTTTTTTTTTTTTAATTTGGAAACAGGGTCTCTTAAACCAGCACGGCTGGCTCCGAACCAGCGTGATCCTCTTGTCTCCGCCTCCAAAGCGCGGGGATTACAAGCGTGCGCCACCACGCCCGGCGTCCTTTTTAACTTTTTAAAAATATTTTTATTGGTGCATTGTAATCAAATATCTTAATGGAGTATAAGATTGCAGAGGCATGTAATTCTCCAATGTGCATGATGTACATTTACAAACATATCAAAGTCAATCACTAAGACAAACATGAGAAGGAGGGAGGGGGAGGATGGGGTTCAGGAAATTGGGAAAGAAATAAATGAGTGATGTGTGCATATATAACTTTTTATTTTGGATCAGAGTCTCACTACGTTGTTTAAGGTCTCACTAAGTTACTGAGGTTTCCTCAAATTTGGGATCCTCCAGGCTCAATCTATGCAAAACTAGGATTATAGGTGTGTACCACCATGACAGGTCAATACCAAAATCCAAACAAAACAAAACAAAGCAGTCAAACAATTAAAAACAAAACAAAACAAACAAACAAACAAACAAAAAAAAAACAAGAAAACTTGGCTCTAAAATACTCTCTCACTAAAAATAGTAGGTGAAGTCTCTGTTTAGTGCTTTAGACATTTAAGATTTCTACAAAATGTATTTATTAAAAAGGAATAAAAAAAACTTAGATAAGGTTTTATAAAAATGCCAATATGGAGTTGTTTCTGAGAAGTTGTAAAAAAATAGAATAACCCTGGGAGGGAAATATAAAATGCTTCTATGAAGTTTCAAACAAATCAAAGAGCGTAATATTTAGAAGTATAAGAAATGGCAGGTATTTCTTAAATGGAAACAAGTAAATAATATAAGACGACTAAAAGTGTTAGCTAAAATAATAAGGCCATTTAAAAACATGTGCACAATGTGATTGTTTTCAAAACTGATTGTGAATAAACATATGATTGGGCCAATTCAGGCTTAAAGAATTAATGATACATAAATTTGCCGGTTGCCTGTAAGTTTCTGAGCTGGTAGAATAAATATGGACTAAAGAATCAATCTTTCTTCTTATATTAAAACTACACATTGTATATATTGAAAACAAATATCGGGCGTGGTGGCGCACGCTTGTAATCCCGGCGCTTGGGAGTCAGAGACAGGAGTATCGCGCAGGTACGAAGCCAGCCTTGCTGGTTTAAGAGACTCTGTTTCCAAATAAAATATAAAATAGGTCTGGGAGTGTAGCCGGGAGGTAGAAGGGCTTCCAGGAATCCCAGTACCACCAAGAAAAAAAAAAAAAGAAAAAAGAAAAAAAGAAAAAGAAAAAGAAAAAGAAAAAGAAAAAGAAAAAAAAATACAAAAAAGGTAAGAAAATGATTAGCTTCAAAAGTCCTTCAAGAATAATGTATAAAAATAGGAATTTCACCCAAACCACCCCTCCCCCACTTAGTACATTTTTTACTGTTTAGGCTTTGCATCAGCATAGCCTATAAAGTGAAAACACCTCTTTGATTCTTGACAGCTGTAATTGACATGTATAAACTCTTTCAAAGTGACTTCTAGTACTTTTCTCTGGGTAAACTTTTTAGACATCTAGGCAGATGGTTAAGACACACTTTTGAGTATCTTGCTTCTTGCTCACTCATTCTGAATTTGCTATATTTTTGGTTGCCTAAGGGTTGCCAGAACCTCTTGTGACAGTTAGTAGGGTATATTGTTTATTCACTGATTTAAACAACATATGTTGTCACCTCAGTAAATAAATACACAAATGCACAATTCCAGAAATAAGTCGCTTTTGAGTTATGGCTCTACTTTCATCACTGAAACAAACAGAAATTTAAATATTGCATAAATGTTAGTTGAAACTTTTTAAAAATTTCAATAGAGGTTGTCATTTTTTCTCAAATTGAGCAGTAGAATTTCTTAAGAAGTGAGATATTATTATACAGTTTTTATTTAATAGTAGGTATACATTATCATGTTACTTTAAAACACCAGAACTACATTTTAATATATACTGAGTTTTTACAAAATCCAATTTACCCTCCTATAATTACAATATTAAAGTATCTATTTCTCAGATACAATAATGATGTAAAAATTAGAATATGAGTATATTTTTCTCAAGTTTTTAAAATTCATGTTTTCTATTTCTCTGATTTTTATTTGTTTTAATGAGAAATATAGAGTTCTATAATTTATGTGGTCATATTTTAAAATAATATATAGGTATTACTTAAATATTTTATGATAGTTTAACATTTTCTTTATTGTGGTTTAATTGTTCCAAGTTATGTATGTATGTATATATGTATGTATGTATGTATGTATGTTTGTATTTTGTGGTACTGGGGTGGAACTCAGGGGCTTTTCTACCTCCAGGCTATACTCTCAGAACTATTTTATACTTTAGTTGGAAACAGGGTCTCACTAAGTTGCTGAGAGCCTCACTAAGTAGCCAAGGCTGACTTAGAACCTGTGTGATCCTCCTGTCTCAGCCTCCCAAGAGCTGGAATTACAAGCATGCGCTACCATGTCCCGCACTAAGTTACAATTTTTATTAATCACAGTTGAGCAATTTGAAGTAACATCTAAATAGAAAAATTTTGATTAACTCACCTGAATTCATAGAAACATAGAATTTTCACAATATTCTTTAGTTACTACCAGGAACACATTTAAAGATTTGTGTGTATAAATGTGTGGCACTGGGGATGCATTATACATCTAAGCTACATTTCATTCCTGTTTTATTTTTTATTTTGAAACAGTCTCACTAAATTGCTGAGGGCCTTAATAAGTTGCCAGAGCTGGTCTTGAATTTGTAATCTTTCTGCCTCAGCCTCCCAAGTACTGGGATTACAGGCAGGATTACAGTTACTGGGCCTAACTTCTATAATATAATTTTTTAAGACAGACTTTGGAAATTTTAAAGTCATATTTCATCCTACATACTAAGTAAATGTAGTGATGACTCACCCATTTCTAGCCCTTTTCAGATTAAAGTTAAGTACCTATTAGAAAATTCAGAGTTTAGTTTACATGGACTTGAATAACATCAATTTTTGTTTTGTTTCGCTATAAAATGTATGTGGTGGTAGTTTCAAATTTTTGTTTTTGGAAATTTCTATTACTGAAATTAAGAGCATATCAATGAAAATGAAACAACATTTTTTTCTTTTAAAAGTTGAAATATATCATCTTTCACTCTTCAGTTAAACAACTGTAAAACAAACAAAAGTTTTCATTGGCAGTGCAGTGAGAGGATGGCCTACAGTCAGTGCTAAATTCATCTGTGAAACTGAATACTGCCATTAGATTTTTCTTCATTTTTTTTTAAATTTCTTTTCTTTGTGTGGTACTGGAGATTGAACCCAGGGGCATTCAACCTGTGAGTTATACACTCAGCCTTATTTTATTTTCTTTATTTTATCTTTTTTAATTTTAAAACAGAGTCTCACTAAGTTGCTGAGAGCCTTGCTAAATTGCTCAGGCTGGCAGTGTATCTGCCATCCACCTGTGTCAGCCTCCCAACTGCTGGGATTACAAGTGTGTACCACCACACTCTGCTGCTACTGGATTATTTCTTGGGAATTTTATCTTAATATCCAACATAGTTGTTGAAAGTTCTTTTCTAAATGAGTGGGATTAGTGACTACTAAATTATAATATACTGCCATGTCATGTATGTAATTCTTGTCAATACCTGCTTTTAATAAATCTAAGTATTAACAGGTTATTTTACAATAATAATTTTACAAGAAAGTATATATATATATATATATATATATATATATATATATATATATATATGTATATGTGTGTGTGTCTATTATCTGTATAAAGCAATGACCAATATATGCATGTCCCTACTTCTATCTTTGACTATCTCACCCATCAACTCCTAAAGTTTTTTTTTTTATTTTAATACCAAAAGGCAAGGATTTTGGAATCTGTGCTCAGTTTGCCTACCTTTTCTAAACCTGGAGACCTTTTATTTATCCCCCCCCCCCAGAGGGATGGGGCCTTTTAATCTTAGTGACAGTATTTTTGCCCATACAATTTACTGTTTGATCTGTAACACAATTTTACCACCAGCTTTACCAGCTATACTGTTTCTAATCTTCCTACCAAAACCAGTTTTAATATTTATGCCCAGTGCTTTGAGTGCTCTTTATGCCTCATCTGGCTGCCAGACGCACACCTAACCTTCTCATGAAGGTTCTTTATCCATTTGATATGTTGGCCATTTCATGTATTCATATAACTTCTCAGCATGGCTCACTACTTTGTGACACTTGAAATTCACAGCATGCCTTAATTGCCTCTTTTGATCATCTCTACAACCCCGTTGGTAAGAAAAACTGGTATCAACATTTGCGCTTTAAGATGATAAAAATGAGTTCCATAGTGATGAAGTGACTTACACCAAGTAACTACACTTACGCAGCTAGGCTGAAATTAAGAGCTCATGTTTTATGAGTCTGTGTCTAGAGCTCTTTTGGCTGAAATCATTCTTGGGAAGGCTTTGTAACTACCTTTTCTCATTTCATAGTCACTTGACTTCAAGGACCTAAAAAAGTTATAAAAGGATCAATTTAACTTGAGATTGATCA
Organism: Muscardinus avellanarius; assembly: GCF_963383645.1. Lineage (NCBI taxonomy): Eukaryota > Metazoa > Chordata > Mammalia > Rodentia > Gliridae > Muscardinus > Muscardinus avellanarius. The sequence continues at coordinate 165,146,466 of NC_137787.1, forward strand.
TACTTCTGGATACATTAATTCAATCCAGGTGTAAAACTAAGGACCCTAATGGAAATAAAAAGATGGATAGAAAATAGATAGATAGATAAACATATAGACAATGCTACAATGTATGTGACCTTAACGTCCACAAGAAGTTTTTAATCCCTTATTATGTGCCAAGTACTACATTAAATATTTAAAACATTACATCATTTAGCTGGGCATCAAGGAGTGTACGTATAGTTCTAGGTTTACCTGAGGCTGAGGTAGAAGGAGGATCACTTGAACCCAGGAGTTTGATGACATCCTAGAAAAAATTGTGAGGCCTTCCTCTCAAAGGAATAAGCAAAAAAATAAAATAGTACAACACTGTATCAATCACTCCCTACAAAATTGATCAGCTGCTTTATTCTCAATTGTAGATAATACAGTAATGTTCACAGAATTCAAGTAACTTACCTAAAAGCATACCCAAAAAAGTGAGAGACTGGGGATTTGAACCTATTTCTACTGATTTTCTAGGTTTTCAGACCTTAATAAAATTATTTTTATCAATGTAACAAGTATTTACAAGTACAAGGCATGCTGCCAAATAATGTAAAATTATTACCAATTCAATCATCACGATACACCTTTGACTGTGGCACTCCAGTTTCCATGTACTGGAAACTCTCATTGCATATAGAAAACACGGACTCCATTCCAGAAGTCCCTTTAAACTTTTTCATAAATCCCATGCTTTATTTGTTCTAAGGCACATAAAAATTTAATTTTAAAATATTATAGTATTGCAGGCATGGTGGCAGATGCTTGCAATTCCAGTACTTGGGAGGCTGAGACAGGAGAATCCAGGTTCACTGCTAGCCTCAGCTATTTAGTGAAGCCATCTGCAGCTTAGTGAGACCCTGTCAAAATAAAGAATAAAATCGGACTTGGCATGTAGCTCAGAGGTAATAATGCCCCTGGGTTCAATCTTTAGTACGACCAAAAAAAAAAAAAAAAAAATACTATAGTAGCCTTTTAATCTTTGAGCTTCTCTTTAGAATACCTTAATACTATTTTTATTTGAAGTGGTATAAGTATATAGTAAAATGTTGCCACTGATCCTCTCCAATATCTTTGTGATTCTACTAGTTGTTACAGTTTAACAAAATTTATAGTGTAAAACTGGACATCCCATAGAATTTCCACACATGTGATTTTTGATGATCACTTACTGAGATAATGGTAGCAGATAAAATGATCCCCATGTTGTACTACAAAAAATGATATATAATAACTTAAACAGATAAAATGTGCTCATTTTATACTACAAACAATATCTTGAGCAGGCAAAGTAGTGCTCATGTTTCAAGAATAGAAGAAAACTAGTGTTGGTAGACCCCATTTGAGGTTTCTATAAATTTGTTTTTAGTTCAGTTGAATTCTTTTATATTTCCCAGTTGTTATAAGTGTAGTTCTTCCATAAACTTACTCTTATGTTAGACTAAACTCGTCTTATATGTATATATAAAACAATATGCCCTAGGGATATGATTGACTTTAAACTTATACATTAAGATGAAGAGAATTAAAATATTTTCTGTCTTGAGATCCCCAACTTTTGAGCACAATACATCTCCCCATTTGTTTGGATTTTTGTATTGCTTTGATTAGCATTTTGTATTTTCAGTGTATATGTTTTGTTAAGCACAGACCAACATATTTATCATCCTTATTGCAGTTAATATATTTTCGCAGATCTGTTTATGGCTTTAAATGAGTGTAAAATAATAATAAAAGAACTTATATAATAAAATATTTTACAATTTTTAATTGATAATAACTCATCTTCAGCTACCTAATTACAATGTTTGAACATAGTACATCAGACTCATGGTTCATTTCTCCATGTAAACGTTGCTTTAAGAAATGATATTGACAATATAATTGCTACAGCTTCAACAAGGCAAAATCTTCCCAAATTTATCAAATCAAAATGATTTATCTAATTCAGTATTCTGTCAATAGAACACAAATTATGTGAAACTCTTGATTAACATAATTAGTGATTTTGTTGAAAAGGCAAGCAAAAATGTTACTGGAATAAATCTATAGTAATGCAAGAATTATTTGCATCTTTGTTTGATTATGCATTTAAATATTACCATTCTGGACCACAAGTAAACAGCTACACATGGACAATAATAATTAAGCCCAATTATCCTTGATATTTTGCCAAATTTTCATCATAAAAACACACAGCTTTACTCACATACACATTCACTGAGTTTTAATGAGGATACACACATAGTCTCACAGTAGAAGGTCAAACTATTTTCTCATCTTGATTTTATTTTCTCAGCTTGATTTATTTTTTCCTTTGTGCTGGTAATTTAAACTAGGTGTCTGAACTACACCTGATTGATTGATTGATTTTTGAAACAGGATATTGCTAAGGGTTTTGTTTAGCTGAGCCTTTTGTCATTGCTGAGGCTGGACTTGAACCTATGATCTTCTTGCTATCGCATCTCACATACCAGAATTACAGGAATATGCAGCCACTCCTGGCCCAGATAACTCGATTTGTAATTGTTTTAGCACCACTTCAAAGCCAAGAAAAGCAACTTTTTCACGAAAAAGGTCTTAAATTTGAAGAAAAGAAAAAAAATGAAGAAGCCTCAAACTGATATGGAGGTCAGAGCTTTCAGAAAGTCCTTATTCTCTTCTTTCAGTACAAGAACTATCTCAGTTAACTAGAACTTTAGCCTAAGATCTTTTATGATATAGTTGTACACTATAAGACTCTTCTTCACTACCATCAAGTTGGAAGCATTTCTATTTGTTTTCTCACTTTTTTTTCTTGACTAAGGTATTGTTTAGAAGTATGCTAATTAATTTCCAAAAATGTGAGAATTTTTCAAATATTTTATTATAGATTTATAATTGAAATCCACTATAATCAAGTAATCTCATCTATATAATTTCTTGAAAAAATAATAGCTGTTTATGGCTCAACTTTTTGTCTATTTCCTTCAGTAAGCTACAACTATATACTGACTCATGCTTGCTTGAGTATCTATAATACTAATTATTTTTAGTTTTTTGTTAGTATTTTCTAACTCACCTGCATCCTTCCTAGATATTTAGTATTCTAACAAGTACTGAAAGAAGAATATTAAAAAAGAAAATAGTAAGTGCAGTTTAATTTATATCAATTATTTTTCATGTTTTTTAAAAATATAATAGTTACATACATATTTAGGTTTATTATTGTATCTGTTTCATGAATTGATGCTTTTATTTTAAAAATGTCTTTATTTCTAATAGTATTCCTAGTTTCAATCTTTCATATATATATATATCTGTTTCATGAATTGATGCTTTTATTTTAAAAATGTCTTTATTTCTAATAGTATTCCTAGTTTCAATCTTTCATATATATATATATATATATATATATATATATATATATATATATGAAATCTTATGATTAGATGGTATATATTTTAATTTAGTCCTGACTTTTTGTAATTTAAGTCTTTATTTTTAAAATTCCCTGGGAAATTTTTCTTGATCTCCTTTTAATATTTATTTTTAAATTAATATTTTTTCTTATTATACTTTGAAAGATTTCTGCAACTTAAATATATCCCGATTTGTTGTAGCCTAGTGCATGTTTCAATCATATGCCACACAGATTTAGAGAGTCTTATTATATGACTGACCAGATCTAGGGTTAGTTTGTATAGAAGTTATCCTTGAATCTATAAGTTGGCTATTCATGAGAAATAGCCTCAAGCAAGGAAATGATGTATACAATTAGCAGATTAAGATTAAGATCACTACATTCTCACCCAAAGAGTTGTAATTTTAAATAAACTGACAGTTAATGCCAAGCATAAAGATTCAAATATACAGTGAGAAACCTACCTACCAGATAATTTGAAGACTTTTCAATAAACTTAGATTGTAAGTAGTCTGAATTTTAAGCAGGGTCCATGATAAGTCAGAGTACAAAAGATAAAGGTTGATCCTCAAAGCAGTCGAGAGTACTAGGTAACACATGGCAGAAACTCAACTCAACCAAAGCAAAAAGTAAAGAGGTTTATTAAGTCATCTACCAAACATTTACCATTAAACTGAATAAAATGAAATGGGTAAATAAAAATATATTTCAAACATGAACATTACAAATTTTGCAAAGAAGGCTAATTTCTGCATAGTATGAAATATTAGAATCACCAATAAATATCATCAAAGTTGTAATCTTGAGGTAGTTCTAACAGAAAAACTTTATTATTATAATACAAGTGATAAAAAGAAGTAAATATCAAAGATCAAAATTATCTTTTTAAAGGTGAAAAAACTATTAGACTGGCATTTTATACTTGGGACTTGGTAAGCAGAAATTTCTCAACAAGTTTATTTGTCTAGTTTGGTCTTAAAGTAGAAAAATGTTGGCAACACTGTGTAGTCTGTAAATTGCAATCAATATTACTATATTATGGAACTGTAATAGTCTGGCCTAATAGAAGTGTTGGTTATAATACTCATTGGCTTTTTGCTGTTGTTCTATCTTTTCTTATTTAGTTATAAGAATATAAATTCATTATTTTTATCAAGTAATATTAAAATATGAAGTAAAATATTTTGTTTTTTCTATATACTAGTAAATGAAAATTATATATGTGTATATACATATGTAATGTAGCTTCCCAATGTGGTGTCATTTTAAGTATTTCATTTCTTATTTATTAATTACTTTTAAAAATATTTTACCTCTTAGTCTCATATATTTAAGTCAACTGTATATTATATATTTAGAGCTAAACATTATATTTTGACCATACTATAAAAATAAGGTAAAATGCTAATATTTACCTATATTTAAGTATTTGTGTTTCAATTATTTTTCTTGATTTGATGCTTTCAACACTTTACTCAGTAATTTTCCCATTGCTTCCTCCTGACTATATCTATACTACACAGAATTAACAAATATGTTCCTTATAAATGCAGCCACTTTATTTTACTAAGAATTTATGCATTTAATTATCCAAAAGATTCATTACAGAGATGTTGGAAATCAACTGTGACAGAAAGACTGTCAATTAGTTTCACTGGTTACTTATACATGAATCGTCGAGTTTATTTTACAAATAACTGTTAAAATAACTTCTCCAATTAGGAAAAGTTATCAGAGAGTAACTAAAAATAAATATATTCTAAACAAAAGAGAGTATGTTTACTGTCCAAGTGAATCACAGAAAAATTGCAAATTATAGTAAAGTGCTTTGCTGTGGTATATAAATTAAAAATACTTAAATAATAGCATGCAATATTAAAAATAAGATTATTACATTGTATTCCTGTCAATGGCTCCTTTTCCTTGGAATGCTTTTGTATAATTTGTTTGTTCTTTTCCTGGATTATCCTAGATATTTATCTCTTGATCAGTATTTAATAGTACAGCATAGTGTGGGATTATTTTCAGTCATGACCACTGATACAGAAATCAAATATTACATTGTTTCTGAGATGATCTCTGCAGAGATATACAAATACACAGAAGAGAGCAGAAGAAAAAGTTTTAAGGTTCATTGTTTATTCTTTCTCTTTTTTGATCCTCTTGTAAGTTTCTTGTGGTTACATTGGTCTCACTTAAATAATGGAGAATTGTCTCCTCATCTCAAGATCTTTAACTTATACATATCTGCCAAATTACATTTTATCACTAATATTACATTCTCAAAGGTTCTAAAGATTAGGATGCAATCATTCGGGGAGAGGGGAGTTTATTAGCACTATCAGGGCTTTCTTACCAAAATACACTTAATTTGGACCTGCAAGCTTGTCCACAGGAAATGGGCACTCTGATGCATAAACTCATTTTTGTTTTTATTACATTAACCAACATTGTTTAAGTGCCTGCTATAGATAGGTATTAGGTAAAACCAAGTGCCCTATTAAATGGTCACCTACAGAGCAAAAAGTCTAAATAGACGTACTAATAAAGGCAACAGAATAGATACAACCCTGAAAAAAATGAACTATCTTCTATAGTAAAAATGACAGATATCTAAAATCAAATGGAGAGTTAAAAATGTTTCTTGGCAAAGTCATGTTTTGACCTAAGTTTTTAAGGACATGTGCAAATTACCCACATGTAGGAAAGGAATTACTACCAGTCTCTGAGTCCATGTGCTAAGTAAGTGAAAGGTGGAAGAGGTTGACACCTCCAGCATGTGGAAACAGTTATAGGAACAGATATTTGGATGAAGGGTATCATTAGAGGGATGTCAGGATTCTATGCTGGAGAAATAACCCAAACCTTAATTACTAAGGATCATGTAAACTAAGCCAGGGAGTTTAAATTTTATCTTAAACACCATTGAGATAAAATGGGCTTTTCAAAATGAAGGACTCCTATCATTGTATTTGCTTTGGAAAGCAGTCTGATCCCCTATAAGTAATAAAAAGAGACACAAAAATGTGTGAAAAGTAAATAAATTCTGTGAACATCAGTGAGCTTTGGTGAAAACCCTCAGTGTCACATGAGAGCCCTAGCCCTAGCTAAAATGTTGACTTTAGTCCAGGAACTACATTAGCCTAAAATGTAGGTGCATAATTTCAAACTTCTAAATAAAGAAAATATAACAAAAGACACTTAAGGTACTGTGTGTCCATGTGTGTATGTTTGTATGTGCATGTGTGTGTTATAACAATAGAAAACTGGGTGACCCCCTTTCTACCCGGAAGGACCCTGTGGTCCTGGCCGGACCCTGGGAGGGTGGACAGGCATTGGCGGGGTACCCTTCAGCAACCCCCTCTCCACCCGGAAGGATCCTGTGGTCCGGGCCTCTGGCCCCAATACTGGGCGGGTAGGCAGGCGCTGGCGGGGCATCCCTAGGTGAAACCTCCCCACCCTGAGGGACCCTGTGGTCTGGGCCTCTGGCCCCGACCCTGGGTGGGTGGGCAGGCGCTGGCGGGGTACCCTTCGGCGACCCCCTCTCCACCCAGAAGGACCCTGTGGTCCGGGCCTCTGGCCCTGACCCTGGGCAGGTGGGCAGGCACTGGTGGGGCTCCCCTAGGCAATCCCCTTTCCACCTGGAAGGACCCTGTAAAAAAGGAAAATAAAAAGGAAAAAGGAAAATATCGGAGAGGGGTCAAGGAGGCCGTGGCGGATGCCAGGATACTGGAGATGCAGACAAAACTTATCCAAATGAACTGGAATTATTGGAAATATTCCCCGCTAAGGAGGACTGCTTCTTCTCTACATTGTTAAGAATCTTGGACATCATCTGTAAGGAGAGAGACTTTAGCAGAGACCAAGGAGAAAGGTGGTGCTGAAAGTGGTCTCCATGTTGGCGGTGGAGACTTGTATTCAGGAGAAGCAGAAATCAGATCCTACCAACCTTATTTTTTTTGGAGAAATTACACGAAAGGTCGAATGCTACCACTGCACATGCTTAGGAACACTGGACAACATTCAGAGTGGAAAACGAGCTCGGGAAAGATTTGAAATGGTGGAGGCAGTGGCAGTGGCAGTGGCCAGTACTCAGGGGAGGCAGAGATCGGATGTATTATACCTGGAACCTTTGAAGTAATGACCCCAAAGGCAGAATGCTACCACCACACACCCTCGAGAACGTGGGACAAATGGTTGGGCGAAGAGGGTGCTGGGATTAGAGCCTGCCGAGGGGTGAGGCCGGTGATGGACACAGCAAAGCTGGGATTGGAGCCTGTCATAAGGCAAGGCCGGTGCTGGAGCCTCCAAGGCTGGGATCGGAGCCTGCCGAGGGGTTAGGCCGGTGCCGGGGCTAATGGCCGGCATCAAAGCCAGCTGTGAGGCAAGGCCGGTGTTGGGGCCTTCGAGGCCAGGATTGGAGCCTGCCAAGGGGTTAGGCCGGTGCTGGGGCCAGCAAGGTCAGGATCAGAACCTGCTGTGAGGCAAGGCCGGTGTGGGGCCTCTGAGGCTGGGATCAGAGCCTGCTGAGGGGTTAGGTCAGTGTCAGTGCCAGCGAGACCAGAATCCGTGCCTCCCATGAGGCAAGGCCGCTGCTTGAGCCAGCGAGGTCTGGATCAGTCCACCGGGTAGCCAGGCCACAAATGGGGCCGTCAAGAGTGGGATCAGTATTTGCAATGTGGCATGCACAGAGAAATATCGCAGAAAATTAAAACCAGATGCTTCCCCTAATCAGCAATAACTAGGAGGAAAGTGGCAACAGGAAGTGATTGAGCTATAGAAAGGGCCCTATTGTGAAGCAATTAAGGTGACCAATCAGAGGGTATGAAATAGGGGAGGATGGAGCCTCTTTATAAAGCAGGAGGTACATAAACATATGTATCAAAGTTGATCACCAAACAAGCATGGGATCCAGGGAGGGGGAGGGAATGGGATGGGGACTGGATGAGGGCTAATTGGATGATGTGTGCTTGTATATCCTCTCAAGTCTTGTATTCCAATGTGATGTATGATTACAATGCACCAATAAAAATAAATTTTAAAAAAAGTAAAAAAATACAGAGAAAACTAATAAAATGATTACATAAAATACTTTGGGACAGGTAATTTCCTCATAAAAAGGACACATATTTATTTACTACTTGGCATTCATTTTGGAATATAAATTTTCTTCAATTCTCTACATATTGTCTTATTTATAAAGATATAGAAAAAAACATGGCCTAGGCTAGACCTTTCAAAAAATTTCATTCCCTCCTTTCATTTTAGACACAGTACTCATGGCCATCAAAATTTTCTCTAATGTTTATCCCTCATCTGTAATGATACTGTTGTAAATTTGCCATTTACGTGGCTCAATCAATTCTGTCTTCAATATAAATTTGCCTGTGTTGAATGTCTATTATTTGTAACTAAAAACTTCTGATTCATTTACCCTTCAGCTGAAGTGTTTAAAATTGTATGGTTCTGGCATTATAAAACTATATTAGTTATCACTCATTCACTTAAATGTACTTTTATCATATGTTTAAAAATTGTTATCAAATTCTGTATGAGTCAATTTCTTTTCTTTTTTCTTTTCTTTGCTTTTCTTTCTTCTCTTTTTCTTGCAGTACCGGGGATGGAATCCAGGGGCATTGTACCTCTTACACTCTCAACCCTATTTTTTAGTCTTTTTTTTTTTTTAAACAGGGTCTCACTGAGTTGCGAAGTGCTTTGCTAAGTACCTGAGGGTGTCCACGAACCGCGATCCTCCATCCCGAATGCTGGAACTACAATGCCTGGCTATATGAGTCAATTTCTATGAAACTATAAGTTGTCGATTCAATAATATAAACATATTAAATCAATAAACTCTATGCTATGCCTCTCAACTAAATGTAAAGTGTCCATTTTATGTCTGTTTTAGTCAGCTTTCCAATACGGTAACAAATATATAAAATTATCAACTTATAAAAAGAAAATATTACTTGAGAGGCTGAGACAGGAGGATTGCAGATTTGAGGACAACCTCAGCAATGTATGTAGTGAGATACTCAAAAACTTAGCAAGACTCTGTTTTAAAGTAAAAAAATAAAAATAAAAAGGGCTGGTGATGGAGCCTGGAGTAGAGTGACCCTCAGTTCAAACACCAGTTGAAGAGAGAGAGAGAGAGAGAGAGAGAGAGAGAGAGAGAGAGAGAGAGAGAGCGCTTTTTGTGTTTGTGTTTGTTTTTTTGGTGGAAGGGGTTAACAGTTTGGGAGGTTTCAGTCCATGGAGGGTTGTCCTGTTGCTCCTAGGCCTTTGAAGAAGCAATACATCAAGAAGAAAGGACGTAGTGAAGGAAGCCAATTCATCTCAAGGCTGGCAGCACTTGAACTGCCTTCCACAATGGCTAGAAGAACTCCACCTATGTCCCACCTCAAGAATTTTTACCATCTTCCTATAATGCCACGAGACCAAGGACCAAACCTTTAACTTAGAAGCCATGGGAGACACTTATCTAAACCATGGAAAAGGCCTAATGACAAATGAAGTTAAGTAAATGTTACTTTCAGGGGCAATGACAAAAATGAATATGGATAGTAGAGCTAACACTTATAGATATTGATATATCATGCACACAATTATGAATAGATAAGTGCCATTTACATCATAAGGCCCTATATCTTAACATAACATCAAAACACATTTCATGATAACACAGTGAAAATCATCAACAGCAGCAAGTCAAAGGTTTCACTTTATAGGTGAGGTGGGCATTCAGGAAATATTCAGCAGTGCTCATTTAACTAATATGCATTGATAGTTAGAAGCAATTGTCAGTTTTCCAAATATAATATGTGGTTCTCATTATCAACTATATTTGGCAGATGGGAAGTTATAAATATATCAAAATTTTAAAATGCAACTAAAGCAAAGTCATACAGATTGTAGCAAAAATTCCTAGCATATAAACCCAACATTGTTATCCCAGATTTGTACTGATTTTGTTTCAATATATTACCTCTACATTGTACTCTCTTTACCTGATTAAAGCAGATGGAAAAAACTTCAAAGGTTAATGATCAATGCTGATTATTTTAATATAACTAAATAAATATCTTAACTATTGTACAGTTTGAATATTATGCTCAGAAATTCTAGTAGTTTTTTTAAATTTATTGGTGTATTGTAATTTTACATCATTATGAGATACAGGATGGTAGAGGCATACATGCACACACCACTCAGAAATTCTTAGTTTTGAATACAAATATTTATTTCCAAACATGTTCTTATATATTTGTATATACCTAAATGGATATTTATCCATAGAGTTATAAACATGATTTTGTACTTTCTGTCCTTCAGTAGCATGTTACTTTTTCTTGAAAAACTGAAGTGATAGAATTTTTTAGCTCAGTGTTCTATCACTTTAGAACTGAAATGACAAGGTTAAGAGATTATTGCCTATCAGATTAATAATTTGGGAACTAAGAAGGATTAGTATGATTTACAACTCTTTTCAGATACATGTTTCATAAGCAATACTAATTATATTTTCATTAACCTTGGAAGCTATATTGTGTTCTAATTTTGATATGGACTATAATGTGTTCAGTTTTGATATGGACTAATCCATTATTGTTAAATAAAGTGTAAATAAAAGAAGCCAAAATTTAGAGGACCTGGGAAGATGGTGGTGGCCTCGGTCACCACTGCGACCATGGCCACCGAAAAGGATATACATTCCTCGGAAAAGCCCTGGACACCAAATTTTGGTTTAATATTGGATTGGGACAACTTAAGGAGACATTTCCATCTGCAACTTCCTATCTAGAATACAGGAGAGAGAGTGGACAACGGCAGAATTAAAAGTAAGATGACAAGGAGGCGTATGCCACACAAGAAAAGACATTTTTGGAAGAACATCCCAGAAGGAATTAGAGAAAAGAACACTTTAGCCATGCATGCTGGGGACTCTTAACAACATACCTTGTAAGAAAAATGATCCGGGTGTGTTGGAGGGCTGGGCTGGAAGCCGAGCTGCACGTCCCCGGGAGCTTAGCGCTCCCGGCTGCCACGCTCCTCTATGTTGTGCTGCACTCAGAACAGCAGATCCTGCTCTACGTGGTGAGGCTGTGGGCCTCCACTCTTGGAAGGGAGATAAAATTAATTGCTGCTGAGTGCTTGATCTAACAGCCCCAAAGGTAGAATGCTACTGCCGCACATGCTCAGTAATTTGGGACTACATGCTCTGTGAATAAGGTGCTCGCTCGAAAGAGAACCGATATGGCTGGGGCAGAGACAGCGGTGGTCAGTACTTGGTAGAGGCAGAGATTCAATCCAATCCACCTCATAATTTTAAAGAAATGTCTTCAAAGGTAGACTGCTACTGCTGCACATACTCCGGAATTCTGAAAATCAAATTGTGTGGGGAAAATGTTCAGGAGAGAACCGAGATGGCAGTGTGGTGTTGGTGACCAGAATTTGGAGGGGCAGACAAATCCAGTCCAGTCCACCTTGAACTTTTGAGGAAATCTCCCCAAAAGTAGACTGACTATTCCTGCCACACATGCTCGGAAATTCTGGACAATGTGCCAAGTGGTAAAAGGGAGCCCCACATAGCCGGGATGGGCTGCCATGCTGCGTTTTCTGAGAGTCATCAGCGCTCATGGCCACTGCGCTCCTCTGCGCATAGCAGGAGGCCAGGGTACACGTGGAGCAGCAGAGCCTGCTCTCTGAAGTGAAGCTGTGGACCTCTGCCTTTGGAGGGAAGAGAAAAGTCATTGCCACTAGGTATTTGGGGTCCCAGCTTTTGCAAAAGACATGTACTGCTTTCTCATGTTAAAAAAAAAAAATGGAAAAACACTGGGGGTGGTGGAGCATGCTTGTAATCCCCATGCTTGGGAGGTAGAGACAGGAGGATCACACAGGTTCAAGGCTAGCCTTGCTGGCTTAAGAGACCCAGTTTTCAAATAAAAATATAAAAATAAGACAGGTCTCTAGGAGTGTAGCCCGGTGGTATAAGGGTTGAATCCCAGTACCACCAAAAAAAAAAAAAAAAAAAGAAGAAGAAGAAAATAGGGAACATCTGTAGACGACCTGCTCATAGTGACAGAGACCAAATCCCGATGCACAACAATGCCAGTGCAGGGGCCTCAGAGGCCAGGATAGGAGCCTGAAGGGCAGCTAGGCTGTTGCTGGGGCCTCCAAGGCCAGGATTGGAGCCTGCTGAGGGGTGAGGCCCGTTCTAGGGCCATTGAGGCAGGGATCGGAGCCTGCTGTGAGGCAAGGCTGATGCTTGGGCCTCCAAGGCCAGGATCAGAGCCTGCCGAGGGAGGTGGCTGGTGCCGGGGCCAGCAAGGCTAGGATTGGAGCCTGCTATGAGGCAAGGCCCGTGCTGGGGCCTTGGAGGCCGGGATCGGAGCCTGCCGAGGTGTGAGGCCAGTCCTGGGGCCAATAAGGCTGGGAGCAGGGCCTACCATTAGGCACGGCCGGTGATGGGGCCTCCGAGACTGGGACCAGAGCCTGCCGAGGGATGAGGCCAGTGCCGGGGCCAATGAGGCTGGAATCGGAGCCTGCTGTGAGGCAAGGCCAGTGCTGGGGATTCCAAGGCTGGGATTAGAGCCTGCCATGCAACAAGGCCGGTGCTGGGGTCAGCGAGGCCAGAATTGGTGCCTGCCATGTGGTGAGGCCATAGCTGGAGCCAGTGAGGCAGGGTTAGGAGCCTGCCTTAAGGCAGGGCTGGTGCTGGGGCCTCCAAGGCTGTGATCGGAGCCTGCCATGAGGCAAGGCCGGTGATAGAGCCAGCGAAGCTGGGATCAGAGTCTGCCAGATGGCCAGGCTGGTGCTGCAGCCTTCAAGAGTGGGATCAGAACTTGCAATCCAGCATACACCGAGAAATATCACTGGAAAAAACAACAACAACAAAAAAAAAACAGATGCTTTCCCTAATATGCAAAAACTAGGAAGAAATAGGTAATAGGAGGAAATCTAGTTGAAGAAAGGGCCCTATAGAGGAGCAATTAAGGTGACCAATTAGAGGGGATAGGATGAGGGAAGATAGAATCTTTTTAAAACACATGATATACATAAACAAATATATCAGATTTAATCACTAAATCAAGCATGGGATTGAGGGAGGGGGAGGGAATGGGATGGGGACTGGATAAAGGCTAATTGGATGATGTGTGCTTGTATATCCTCACAAGTCTTGTATTACATTGAGATGTTTGACTACAATGCACTAATAAAAATATATTAAATTAAAAAAGAATATGAAAACATATTTTTAAAAATGCCAAAATTTATAGGTATATCTATGAATTCAAATTGCTTTCATGATCTGACTTCCAATTTCTAGTTTATATTTTCAAATGTTTATTCAACATTTCTGTAGTTACCTTATTCACCCTTGTACAAAAGTTAATTCTTCAAAATTTAAATCATATATTATGCCAGGAATGGTGGCGCACGCTTTGTAATCCCCACACTTGGGAGGCGAAGACTGGAGGATTGTGCAGGTTCAAAGCCAGCCGTGCTGGCTTAAGAGACCCTGTTTCCAAATAAAAATATAAAAAATAAGTCTGGGAGTGTAACCCGGAGGTAGAAGGGCTCCCAGGAACTCCAGTACCACAAAATAAATAAATAAATAAATAAATCATGATATTATCTTCCCTCCTCATCTGCTTTATCTACTATAATCTGTGTAATTGTAAGTGGCTGATCCATCCATTATATAACTTCATTTTCTTTATTTTTTATTTCATTCTCATATGTAATCCATTGCCAAAATCTGTGATTTTCATCTCTCTATATATATATCTAAAGTTTTTTTTTCATTCATCATCATCTCTACTGGTCCTATGTGAACATATTCAGTGGCCAGTGGACCTTCTCAGGTGAAACTCATTCTTTGTATTCTATATTTAGTTTAACTTCTTTATGATATATTATAGATGCAGTAGAATTTTATTTATTTGCTTGAGAATATAAACGCCACCTACTAAAACATTTATAAAGTAGGTCATAGCCTGCAATTCAACATAGAAATTGTTAAAACTTGTTGGTATTAAACTTGTTAGGATTCTTAAAATCTAAGCTTAAAGAAAATTTCTTATGGCCTCTCATGCAGAAAGGAAAAAGCTATTAACAATGGAATTTCATTGAATTTTTATATTTTTCTCTTCCAACTCCAGAACTAAATAAGGATAGAGTAGCATCTGTCCACTAATGAGAGAATCTTAACTGTACAACTCTTTAACAGGTCAAGATAAAAATCACCTGCCACTATATGAAAGAAAATAAAAGTCTCATTGGAGTATGTATGCATGAGAACTCACAGCATATCTCATTCAGGAATTTGGTGTAAGGACACTTTTTGGAAAAAATTCCTGGCTAGATACAAATGAATTTGTCAAGAAACAGCAAATGGATGAAAATAGTTTTAAATAATAAAACATTTTTCTCATATGTATGTTATGTATAGGAACACACATATTCAAGGGTTTATGTGCATAAAATTAAAGTTATATATTTATAAAATATATAATATGATTATTAGATAAGGAGCCTTATAATAAAAATAACACCAGAGGAAATTATACTAAATACTAAAATATTCAAAACAGAGCAAATATTTTCAGAAGTTATGAGTAAACAAATAAATCTGTTTTGGTGATTTAAAAATTATGGCTCATCTACTTTTAATTTTTCAAAAAGCCTGCATACTATTTTCTATGTGGTTGTGCCAATTTATGTTTTTCCCAACAGGGTGCAACAATGGCTTGGTTCTGCACATACTTGCCAACTGAAATGTTACCTTTGTTTTGCTTTGCTTTTTTAATAATAGACTTTCTAACTTGGGGTAACATCTGACTGTGGGTGATGTTTGCATATTCCTGATGATTGGTAGTGCTGAGTACCTTTTCCTATAGAGTCAAACTCACAGAAGATTAGAAAATAAAATTGTGGTTGTCAAGGGCTGCGGAGTGAAGAATGAGTTGGTCAAGGGATATAGTTTCATGCGTGCAACATAAGTATGTTGTGATTTGATAAGTAGTAATGTGATTATAGTTAACAACACTATATTTAGTATTTAACATTTGTTATGAAGATAGAACTTACATATTCTTGCCAATTACCATGTACACACATTATTGGTAATTGTATGAGCTAATGTGTATTTTAATTAACTTGATTGGGTTATTTCTTAAAAATGTATGCATATATCAAATACCAACTTGTAAACTTTAAATACATATAGCTTGTAAACTTTAAATACATATAGCTTGTAAACTTTAAATACATATAGCTTTGATTTATTAATTATACTTCAATAAAGTATGGAAAAAATTATAGCTGGGCCAGATATACTAAAACAGAACATCTTCGTGTGGGTTCAAGCCTATGTACTTTTTAACTCCTCCATTTTATCTGTGGAAAGGATTCCACAGATTCTATCACCTGCCAATAAACATCAAAACACACTTTAAAACCACAGCAGTGAATGGTTCTCTTTACTTTCACTGATATTACCTGATGGACTGATATCTGTTTAGCTGGATTCTATGCCTTAGGCGCTCTCAATTTTCTTCCACTTATATAACTTCACACTTGCTCAGCTAAAACTCAACATCTCATTGAGACTAAATATTGTTTACATTGTCCAGGGCTATCATTCTATGATCTTTTATTTAAATGGATTCTGTGAGATTCATTGCTTTAGATTTTAAGGTTTTTCATTTGTGATTTCAGTTTTAAGAGTAGCCTACTGACTTTTGACTATTCTTTGTAGATCACATTGTTTAACATGGAAATAGAGTGTCAAGGCCAATCCAACTCTTTGCCCACAGTATAGAACACTCAACTGCTTTAGCTCTACTCTCATGCTTGACCTCCTTTAGAACCTACGTGTCTTGCAGTTATTTTGTGCTCGTACCAAGTTTAACATGTTCAGTTAAATTTGCATTTGAGATATTGAAAATGCAAACTTTTACCATGAGTGTATCCCAAATATGGAACATAAAACATAACCAAAATATTATTTGTTGTTAATATGAAATATAAATGTAACTGGGTATCCTCTATATTTCTTGCTAAATATGGCAATCATATTTCAAAATAATGGAAAGATGCAGAGAGAAAACAGCTCTAAGTTGTACTCTAGAAGATTTTTATACTCAGGAAAATCAATCTTTAAGTCTTTTATGATCATAATGTTAATGGTATTTTCAAAAGTTTCTCTAGGTTAATGGCAGGTTTGTAATACAGGGTTAAAATTGTTTTAATGTATATATTTGGAATGTAACACAATGAAAAGGAATTATACAAGTATTTGAGAAATATTTTTTTCATTCTTCTGTTAATAGTCAAAATTAGACTCAAATGCATCTAAGACCTTAAAGGTGTTCTTGTTTATGTTATATTAAGTCCATGGTGAAGTACATGAGGGCTACTTCAAGTGATTGGCTGTAATTTGAAAGTTGAAAAATAAGACTAAACCTCTTGTAGAGGAAACATTTTTTTGTGTGGTTTGTGCATAAAAATTATTATTGAATTCATCTAGGTTAAGAAAATAAATTTAAAATTTAAAAAATTGATCCTCTCCCTAATATGCAGAAGCTAGGAAGCAAAAGGGTCATAGGAGGAACTCTAGATGAAGAGGGAGAAAGTACAGAAGAGCAAATAATGGAACTAATTGAGAGAGATGAAAGGGGAAAAGAGAAAAGTCCCTTAATATATATTATGTATATTCATAAACATATCAAAGTTAATCGGTAAGGCAAACATAAGAAGGGGGAAGGGAGAGGTAATGGGGTGGAGTTTGGGAAGGGCTAAACGAGTGATATGTGCATGTATGACTCTACCATCTTATACCCCATTAAGATGTATGCCTACAATGCACCAATAAAAAGCATAAAGAAAGAAAAAGAAAAAATGAAAATTGTTTGCCTAAACATTTATTTTAGTGAAATGTTTAAAACATTTTCTCACAGGTGGTGTATAGTCTTTAATATGGCAGCACCTTGAAAAATTAATTCTATGTTTTTGCCTCTTTATTTATCTTTAAATAAGAATTGTTCTACTCAATATTCCCTCAGCAGATGACTTTCCTATGGTGTCAAAAAAACCTCACAAACATATCAATATCAGTCACTAAGCCAAACATGAGAAGGAGGAAGGGAGGAGGGAATTGGGTGGGAATTGGGTAAGGGCTAAAGTGACATGTACATATATGCCTCTAACATCTTGTACTACATTAACATGTATGATTACAATTTTCACCTTAAAAAAAGAAATACAACAAAGTTTTTACAAAATTTTTCCATTTTCTATTTTCCAACTAACTTTCCTTTTCAAGAATAAGGATTCTAATAAAGACATAAACTGTTCTAGTCAATGATCTTGACATTCATTTGAGGAGACATTTGAAAGTATCCTATTTCCACTTTCTCTATTGTGTTATTTGCCTATCAATTAAAGGAAGTAAAGGGTTTCTTTATAAAATGATTCACTTTGGCTTAGGAAAGATTAACATTTACAAAAGAGATTCTTATGGGCTATCAGTGCTCTTGACAATTAGATTTTGTGATTAAAAAAATCCATGATCATTTTCTTGTATACATTCAAAAAATAGTACTATCTTAAAAATGCCTTTACTTTTCCTAGCATAAAAACATAAGGGAATGAAAGTTCTTTTTTTTTTTTCTGATGTTAAAACACTAAAGCTTCAGGAAATTTCTTTATTACTTAGTACTGTATGTTCTAATCAAGCATAAAGGAGGAAAGTGAGTACTATCAAAGGACCCATAAAAAGAGTTTATGATGTTTCAGAATCAGACAACATAAAAAAGGACATATTCAAATTAGAAACACTATTATAAAGTGTGATTCTATAAGGAATCTCCATAACAGTCTTAATAATGTGATTAAAGAGACAAAGTAATAGCAATATACACAAGTACTAATTAGAACATTGAAACTATTACGCCTCATGTGGGAGACAAGTCATAAAATTCAAAGAATATTTGTAAGAAACACTATCTGACTGGCTTTTAAGTTTTTCAGTGCCTGAGGCTGATTTTGTGAACTTGTGGTATGCGTTGAAAATGTTTAAGACAACACAATTGCCCTAATAGTACACACTTGCTTCGGAATCTTATTACAATATAAAAATAATTTAAAGAAAAATACCCTTTCTTTATGAGGCTCAATTATACAGTTTTTGCAAAGTTTAAAATGTGATTCAAAATTTCACAATATTTCAGATAATAAAACTCCACTTTAGAAAGTCTTTTATAACATTATTGTGCTATTATGACTTTTAGGTGAAATAAAAATGGTAATAAATAGAAATAGCTCAAAGACTGAAACAAGGTGATCAGTCTGAAAGTTATTATATTTATTTAAAGTATACTTAGGAATTTAAATATACAATATAAAACAGAATTCCTTTTGTATCCTATTTCTCTCTAGCTCCGTGCATGAAAGAAAACATATGATTCTTGAATTTCTAAGACTTGTTAATCTCACTTGGCATAATATCCTCTAGTTCTAGTAATAGTTCTAGGAACTATTAGAGAAACATTTCTCATTCATCTCTCTATCTTGTAATCGTCTTCCTCTTTTATAAGATAATACCAAGAGGTACTTTCTCATCCACATTTCTGGTGCTAGTGGCAAATGGCAATATCTGTCTTTACTCCTTTAGGAAGAGGTGCAAACTATAGAAATAACTCACTATAATCTAGGATTTGCTAAATTGTCACAGACCAAAACATTCATTAGACCACTGTTCTTATTCTTCTGGTTCAATGTATTCATTGTTGACACAAGTTACTAACAAGATGCTGGTCTTACTCATACTGTCAATGGAAGTAATAAATTACCCAAATCTATTTGGCCACATTACCTGGTGCAAACTGAATGTATAAAAATTTGGTAATCTTATGAAGCAATTGTAGTTGTCACTGCATCTTAGGCATAGTTTGGTCTTTTGACAAATAAAAAAAAATAGGACAACTACCTAACAAGATCAAAATTCCATAGTTACTCAACAGAATGTAAGCATGTTGGGGGTATGAATGTTATAGCATACATTTGAAGTAGCTACTTCAAGAGAGTATAACTGTAGTTATTATGGGCTGGAGGAGAAGTGGGGACATGTGGAGATGTTGGTCAAAGGACAAATTCAGATAGAAGTGAGGAATAATTTTTTAGAGACTTTTATGACATGGTGACCATAGTTAATGATAATGTATTATGTTTTTGAGAATTCCTAAGAGAAATAAATTTGAATTCTCATCATAAAAATATAGGTATATAAAGTAATATATGTGATAATTAATTCAATTCAGCTATTCCAAAATGTATGTATTTTTAAATGACATGCTATACATAATTATTTTATATTTTAGTTTATCAGTAAGTAATAAGAACTATATTATTTTTAAAAACTACTTGAAATTGACTGAAATTATGTGCAAAGATCACTGACAGTAACAATGAAGTTAGTGCAATAATAATTAATTCATATTGTTCAAAATACACTCTCATAATTCTTATCATGCATTATTTTATTTAATCACCAACATACTACCAGGATATTGACATTTAAAAAAATAACACAGGTCAAACAACTAATGATTTTCTGTCACCGCTTAGAAACCCAAGCTATCTGACCTTATTGTCCTGAGGACTACTAATATATTTCATCATCTCTAGAAATATTTAGAGAAGTTTTGGAAATTAATTGAAAGGAAGAGTTAAGCGAAATAACTTCAAAATTATGAAGCAACTAAAAGTAATTGAGGACTGAAATACATTGCTTAGTTTTAAAGTATTTCAATATTTAAACACAATTACTAAACTTGGATTCATTAAAAGTAGACAGATATATGCCATATGTCTTATTTATCATTCACTGTACCACATATTCTGATCTTCTTTAAAAAAAAAAACATATGTTATAGAAAACAGGAAAGGATCAAACTAAGATTTTTAGTCTTAAATTATAACTTTGGTATACTGCCAAATGACCATCTGCCTTATACACTAATTAGACCTATACCATTTAAAATATACAACTTAATGACATTATTTGAAAAGTGGATTTACAGTTTAAAATTTTAAGATCACAGTATACTTCCTAATTTGAGGAAATATTTTATCATACAAATAATTATTTTAAATCTTCATTACAGAAAATGTCAGGATGGTAAATAAATGAGTTTATGTAAAAAACAATGATTGTATTAAAGATTTATTTTTTCTATGTGTCAATTTTACTTCAAGAGAATATAAATAGATTTATCTAGGAAGACAGATATATAAGAAGTATTTCACTACAGAGATATTCAATTCTTTTCTATTTCTGTTAGGGCACAGGAGCTGACTGTTAGAAGAGTACACCATGACAGAATTTGAAGAGTATATTACCATCTGAATATAGAGCTAGTTAGATTATCTACTTCTTCACAAGTAAGCTTGAGTAGTTTATATCTTTCACAGAATTTAAACATATAATGCATGTTGTCCAGTTTATTGGTATAAAATCACAATATATTCTTATAATTTTTAAAGTATCACTAGGATATTTAATGATCTCCTTGAGCTCTCTCTCTCGCTCTTCTTGCTCTCTCGCTCTCTTGTTCTCTCTCTAGCTCTTTCTCTCTCTCTGTGAATTTCATTGATAATGCTATGTCGACTTAACGTATGTTTAAAGATTTTCTGTTCACTTGTATAATTGCTGAGTATTGAAATCTGCAAGTTAGATTGTCCTGATACAGACATTAGATACAAAATAAAGAGCAAGTCAACCATGTCATCTGACCTTATGAAGATTATATTTGGAGAGACATACTAATCAATACTTACCTATGTATTAACTTTGACCACAACTTTGGGAAAAATTAGATGATTCAGTATAAATAAAATTAAGTACTTTGTTTAAAAAATCTCAAAGCCAACCCAAGAGAAGACACACAACATTAGCACAGATATATTTCCAGTGCATTGTCCCTTCGACCAGGAATCAGGAAGAAAGAATTCTATAACTTATTCTGTCACTATGTTAACTATGTTCTATAGGTTATATTAGCTTGTCTTTATTAAATTAAAAGTATTAGAAGCTTTATTGAGGTATTATTCACATAACAAAAAAGGCATGCATTTAAAGCAAACATTATTAGGCAAACACTAGGAAACCACTGACCTATTCTCACTGTAGATTTGTTTGTGTCTTGGAAATTTACGTATGTAGTATGCTTCAATTATTGTTTTTATTTTGAAGTACTACTGCCTTGGAGGGATATCTCAATGTGTTTATCCATTCATCTCTCAAAGGATGTTTCAGTTGTTTCCACTTATAAAGAATGCTATTTCAAAGTAAGCCACTATGAATGTTCAAGTGGGGGTTTTTGTGTGGACATGTTTTTCTATTCCTGTTGGGTAAATATTCTATTCCTGGAATGCCTAAATATTATTTATGTGTGTTGTTTGCCTTTTAAGAAATTGTTAAACTGGGTTTGGAAGCTGTTGTACCCTTGTAAACTTCTCAGAGCAGCATTTAAGAAATGGTTTCACATCCTATCACCACTTGATGTGGTTAGTCTATTTTAATTGACAGGTATATACTTACCACATGTAATACCTTGTCCTGAAATATGTACACATGGTGGTATGTCTGAATTGAACAAATTATCATACATATCATCTCACACACCTTTTTTTTTTTTTGGTAGAATCCAGGGCTTCCACATGCTAGGCATGCACTCTACCACTGAATTATACCTATAGTGTAATACTGTCCTTTTTCAAGATTCATATATTAAAAATACTCTTTTTTAATATTTCAAAGGTTCTTGTTTTCTCTTGATGAGGAAGAACTTTAGAAAACAAAATGCAAACTCCCTGATGTTGCTCTGAATGCAGGAACATAACATTGGTACAGTTAGGACTTCTAGACATTCTTAACTTATTGGAAAGGAAAATGAGCTAGTCTAGTTCTGTCATTTGCCTTTCACTGCATTTTCCCTACAAGTAACCTTCTGCCTGTTTCAGGGTTCCTATTCCCTGTGTGTTTCCAGATTTATTATGTGAATGAGCAAGTGTCAGTATCTAAATATAATCAAATTTCATTCTTTAAGTATAAAGATCATTAAAGGCATTTCCTTCCCTGCTTGAGTAGTATTTAAAGCATATACCTTCCATCTTGGGAAGCTTGATACAAATATGACTGTTAGAATCAATAATGAATTTGATGAGAAATAATAAAGTGGTAACAATGATGAGCTTGTTTTTACCATCTGTTACAGACATGCCTGAGTTCGTTTTCTGCTTTTCCAATCAATTTATAATGTGTTTTTCTTCTTAATTATTGCCAAAACTTTAAGTGTGTTAAATAAAGAAATGCTACAGTGACAGAACAGACTCATTATTCAAATTGTTTAATCATATTGAAATAAAAACATGAGCAAAACTATCATATTTTATCAGCTTTAAAATTTATGAATATAAATTTTACCATCAAATTTCAGAGATTTGTATTTAATAAGATGATAAGTCAATCAGATAATAAATATTTAATATGTGTGAGGCATTTTTATACTTTAGGATTGAAAAGATGAAGAATACAGGACTTATAATGTGATTGTAATGATGGGCAGGGAAGTCGCATAGTTTATGAATCATGTATCCATTACCCTGTCAACTGCCATATAGAATCACAACTTTCTTTTATATACTTCTACCGCGTTGGAAAAAATTCAACACTGGCGTCTCTGTGAGTATTTAAAGTAGTCTATGTAGAGCCTGCCCTATCAATTCCCACTAAAGCTAGAGTAGGCACATGTCCAGAACTGGGTCAGATAGGTCTTTTGTACTTAATCTTAAAACAGGAAAATCCAAGACAATGATAGTTCATTCACACAGTAGCTGAAATTTGACTGGCTAATCTCTTTTCTTTCCCCTTCTTAGTCCTTGTAGACTCTGGCTCCTTGTGATAGCCAACAGCTAGCCTTCCAATCTCTTTCTCTTGTTCTTAATTATTTTTCCAGTTAAAATTTATTTTTATTTAAATTAGCTATGCTTGCATTCTTATTGCTTACAACAAAAGCACCAAAATTTTCAAAATTTTTCATTTGTCTAACTTTTTATTGGTGCATTGTAGTCATACATCTTAATGGAGTACAAAATGGTGGAGGCATACATGCACACATCGCTCAATGATCTCTTACCCAATTCCATCCCATTCCCTCCCCTCCCTCTTGAAGAACACAATATATAAAGACAAATGAGAAATTCGAATATTATAGACTTTCACTGTGAATAAGAGAGGTCTTTGACAACTCCTCTATTTCTTTTTTTTTTTTTTAGTCAGTCATTTTTATTAAGTCTGCAGTTCAGTTGGGTTTTTTTTAACTACACACGACAAATATCTCCATATAATCTAAGATAATAAAATATGGAATGCTTCACGAATTTGCATGTCATCCTTTGCGCAGGGGCCATGCTAATCTTCTCTGTATCATTCCAATTTTAGTATATGTGCTGCCGAAGCGAGCACCTTCTCTATTTCTATTAACACTTTTGCCATACAAAGAGTATCTTTCTCCTTATATGCACTTTCAAGCAAAATATCTCTCTCAGTGCCAGGCTGGATCTGGGCATTTTGAGTTTTCATGGAGTAAAATGGAATCACTTTAATTATTCAATGGTATATGTCTTAAACTGACTATAGCAATCTAGAACAAAATAAATACAAAAGAATACTATAAAGTATTTGAGCAAATAATAAAAAAGTATTTGAATGTGGCTATGGTAAGTAAGCATTGTGAACTTGTACTTTTTTGTGCCTATAAAGGTTTTTCTCACATTTATCTGATCTTGCATTAAAAATCCATTCTTCATAGATTTAGGTAGCAGAGGACAGAATCCTGAAACAGTAGGGCTATCAATAATATAGAACAAAAGCTCTAGAAGTAGATCCTTGAAAATAGAATATTTGGAGAATATATATATTTATATATATTTATATATTTAATATATTTATTATATTATTATAATTTTATTTATATTTATTTTAATTTTATATATTATTTTTAATATTTATTTATATTATTTATTTATATATTTATTTTATATATTATTTATATTTATATTTATTTTATAATTTTATTTATATTTATTATTTTATAATAATATTATATTATATTATCATAAATAATATTATAATATTATTTATAATATTTAAAATATTATTTATAATATTTATAATATTATTAAAATATTATTTATAATATTTATAATATAAAATATTTATATATTTAATATATTATATATATATTTTTTTTAAAATATTTTTTCCCCAAACTCAAAACTATGTGTGCTTGAAAGTCCCTGGAAAAAAACATCAGTCCAAAGTGCAAGAGTCCAACATGACAATGGAGCCAGATTGAGAAAACAAATTGTCCAAGCTGGACTTTTAAACGGGCTGTTATTTTGCCTCTAATTCTCACCTTGTATGTAGTTTTTCTAGAGAGGATAAAGTCTAGCAAAGATTTCAAAGCAAATGTTAGGCATGATATGGTCTCAATATGCCCCCTCACCCTATTCACATTGGAAATTTAATTCTCAATGCAATTGTGTTGGGAGGTGAGGTTTTGGAGTTTGCAATTCCAAAAATAGAAATGATTAATTCCTGTTCCTCATAAATTACCTAATCTCAGGTATTCTGTTGTAGCAGTCTGCTATGCAGTGCCAAAAGGACAAAGGCAATGAGTATCTTCAAGAGAGTGTTAGAAATTATATTTAAATTGTTAAAATAAATATGCTTTTAACAGCTTTTACAGACCATAAAATTCTCTTATTGTAGACTATATTTTAATGATCTCTAGAAAATGTATACAATTACACACCATCACTGCAATTTAATTTTTGATCATCTTCATCACATTAAAAAGTTTATTCCCATATTTGCAAGCAATCACCCTGCCAACTCACCATCCTAGGAAAACAATGTGCTTTCATTGTCCAAAAATTTGCCTCCTCTACAATTTTTATATAAATGGAGTTATTCATTAGCTTTTGTGTTGAGCTATTTTACTTAAAATATCTTTGCAGTTCATCCATGTTTTAGCATTTATAATTATGTACCACATTGTATTTACCCATTTACCAGTTGATGGACATTTAGAATGTTTCCAGGTTCTGGCTATTAGAAATAGTGCTGCAATAAATATTCATGTTCAAGAATGTGTGTAGTCCTTTTTTTTTTTTTCTTGGATGGATACCTAGGCATTTGAGGCTTGCTTTTTGCTATCCAAAATAGAAGAGGAATTCTGTGCTTGCTTGTTAGTATAAAATATATTTAACTTTTTCAGAAAAGGGCAAGCTATTTTCCAAAGTTACTGCACTTAATTCATCTGCACCTGTTTTTCTACATTGTTGCCAGCACCTGGTATCATCAGTCTTCTTGATCATAGCCATCCTATTATGTATAGAATATGTCTTGCTATTGTTTTAAGTAGTCTATTCATATATTTTCTGGATGACTTTTAAACAGGGTCTCACTGACTTGCAAAGGGCCTCACTAAGTAGTAGCTGAGGCTGACCAGGAACTGCCATTCTCCTGTCTCAGCCTCCCAAATGCTGAGATGACAGGCATATACCACCATCCCTAGCTAGTAATTTAATATTTAAATTCCATTGGATTTATAATGATATAATTTTGTTTAATCCTTATATTGATAATTTGCATCTTCTCCCCATTTTTTATTTATCAGACGAAATAAGATCTGTCAACTTTGTTCATTATTTTTATTTATCAAATTTGATTTCACAGCCAGGTGTGGTGGTACACACTTGTAAACCCGGCATTTGGGAGGCTGAGACAGGAGAGTTGTGGTTTTCAGCCAGCCTCAGCTATTACTTAGTGACGGCCTTTGCAACTAATAAGACACTGTTTCCAAAAAGAATAAAAACTAGGGCTTGGGTTGTAGGTCAGAGGTAGAATTCCCTAAGTTCCATCCAAAGTACAAAAAAGAAAAAAAAAAAAGAAAAAGGAAGAAATTGTTTTTACTGATTTTTGTATCTTTTCTGTTTTCCCTTTTATTAATTTAGCCACCTGGTCAGTAATTTTTGATAGCTTCACTACATTTTTTAATAATAGTGTAGATCCAGTATGCTTATGAGATTTTCTCCATAAAGAGAGAGAGGCACTATTCAATGAAAATATTATGTTATTATTAAATGCTTGTGTTTTAATGTATCTCTGGATAAAGTTTCTGTTAAGATAAAATTAAGATATTTACCTTATTCAATATTCTCTGGCAACTTATTTGCTTTAAAATGTCTTTTGGCTAACAACAATAAGACAAAAAATGATATCATAGGAATTCAAATAGCAAAAGAGGAATTAAAAGTATTGTTGTTTGCAGATGACATGATCCTTTATCTCGAAGATCCAAATAACTCAACCAAAAGATTACTGGAGATGATTAACCAATTCAGCAAAGTTTCAGGATACAAAATCAACCTAAAGAAATCAGTTGCTTTTCTTTATACTAACAATGAATCCACTAAGAAAGAAATAAAGAAAACAATTCCATTCACAATAACCTAAAAACCAGTAATAAAATACCTAGGAATAAATGTAACCAAAAAATGTAAAAGACTTCTACAATGAAAACTATAAAACATTAAAGAAAGAAATTAAAGATTTGGGGAGATGAAAAGATCTCCCTTGCTCTTGGGTTGGCAGAATAAATATCATCAAAATGGCCATTCTGCCAAAAGTAATCTGCAGATTCAATGCAATTCGTATCAAAATACCAATGACATTTCTTCATAGACCTAGAAAAATCAGTCATAAATTTTACATGGAGAAAGAAAAGACCCAGGATAGCCAAAGTGATTATCATCAATAAGAACTATGGAGGAGGCATCACAGCCCTGACTTCAAATTATACTACAGAGCAATAGTAGTTAAAAGAGCATGGTATTGGCACAACAACAGGCAGACTGACCAGTGGAACAGAATACACACTGGATCTTTGACAAAGGAGCCAAACTCATATGCTGGGGCAAAGACAGCCTTTTCAACAAATGGTGTTGGGAGAACTGGCTATTCATTTGTAGAAAGATGGAACTAAATTCTTACATCTCATCATGCACAGGAATCAACTCTAGATGGATCAAAGACTAGAAAATTAGACCAGAGACTGTGAAGTTATTAGAGGAGGACATAGGATCAATACTCCGACATATAGGCACAGGCAGTAACTTTCTCATCAAGACCTCCAAAGCACAAGTAATGAAATCAAGACTTAACAAGTGAAATGGCATCAAAATAAAAAGTTTCCACTCATCAAAGAAACTATCAATAATCTAAAAAGCCTACAGAATGGGAGAAAATCTACTAGCCACCACTCCGAGATAGGACTAATATCCAGAATATGCAAAGATCTCAAAAGACTCTAGACTAGGAAAACAAAGAACCCAGTCAATAAATGGGAAAATGAGTTGAATAACCACTTCACAAAAGAAGAGATACAAATGGCCAATAGACACATGCAAAGATGTTCATCATCATTAGCCATCAGGGAGATGCAAATAAAAACTATGCTGAGATTCCATCTAACCCCAATCAGAATGGCAAGCATAAAGAAGTCAAAAAACAACAAATGTTGGCATGGATGTGGGGAAAGAGGAACTCTTTTACATTGTTGGTGGGCATGCAAACTAGTTCAGCCCATATGGAGATCAGTGTGTAGATTACTTAGAAATCTGGGAATGGATCCATTATATCATCCAGCTATACCACTCTGGGGTATCTTTCCAAAGGGTTGAAATTAGAGAACTACAGTCACATATGTATGCCCATATTCATAGCAGCATAATTCGTAATAGCCAAAATATGGAACCAATCTAGGTCTCCATCAACAGAGGAATGAATTGCAAAATTATGGAAAATATACACAATGGAATTCTACTTAGCAATAAAGAAGAAAAAAATCATTTCATTTGCAAGAAGATGGAAAGACCTGAAGGATATTAAGTGAGATCAGCCAAGCACAGAAAGAAGAAGGACATATGTTTTCTCTAACATGCCCAAACTAGAGAGTATTAGTGATACCAGAGGGACTCCAGATAATGTAGGGGAAACCTCAGCAAAGCTAGCATGGAAGGGTAGGAGAGGAAGAAGGCTGAGGTTGATTAACTGGAGGAGCTACATTCAACTATGTATATAAGTGTGAATGTAGTATGGTCAATCTGGATACTCATTGTTGAAAGGTGAGGAAAAGGGAAGCCACACAGGGGAGGAAGGGCATCAAGCACTATGTGAATGTATGCCATAATAAAAGAAAAAGAAGTCTTTTGGCTATTTTCATCAAATTTATTCTAGGACAAAGTGCATGTATTTTATGTTTATTTAATATTTCTGTTCTGATGTCAACTGTTATATTTGTAAAAATCAATAAATCACTAGAAGAATAAATTGGAAAAAGGAAAAGACAAGGAGCAAACAAATGTGTGAAACTCAGTCATTTCAATAATTTCACTAAATGTAAATGGTCTAAATTTTCCCAAAAAGATGCAGAGATTATATAACGGAATTTAAAAAGAAGAGCTAGACCACAGGATATGCTGATGTTAGGCATTTTAAGCATAATGACAAACTTCGTCAACAAGACTTCCAAAGTTCAGGAAATTAAACTAAGAATTAACAAGTGTTATGGAATCAAACTTACAAGTTTCTGCTCATCAACGGAATCCATCAAGAATATAAAGAGAAAGCCTACAGAATGGGAGAAGATCTTTACCAGCCACCACTCTGATAGAGAGCTAATGTCCAGACTATACACAGAGCTTGAAAGACTCTAGGCTAGCAAAACAAATAACCCAATCAATAAATGGGCAACTGAACTGAATAGACACTTCAAAAAAGAAGAGATACAAATGGCCAATATATACATGAAAAAATGTTCAACATCATTAGCCATCAGGGATATGCAAATACAAACTACACTGAGATTCCATCTAATCCTTATCTGAAGGGCAAAGAAGCCAAATAAAACCAAATGCTGGTGAGGATGTGGAGAAAGAGGAACTCTCTTACACTGTTGTTGGGAGTGCAAACTAGTTCAGCCATTATGGAGATCAGTGTGGAGATTCCTTAGAAATCTGGGAATGGATCCACCATATCAGCAGGCTATACCACTCCTGGGTATCTTTCCAAAAGGGTTGAAATTAGAGAACCATATGCATACCCACATTCATAGCAGCACAATTTGCAAAAGCCAAAATATGGAACCACCTAGTTTCCATCAAAAGAATTATGCAAAATTATGGGAAATACACACAATGGAATTCTAATAAACAATAAAGAACAACAAAATCATGTAATTTGCAAGAAGATGGAAAGACCTGGAGAACATTAAGGAAGTGTCACCTTTGTCTATATGTTGCAGTGTCAGATGTATGTCTCTAATAATTTCAAAATCTCTTGTCTAATATCCAGGTCTTTGATATATCTTGAGTTGATTCTTCTGTAAGGTGAGAGGAAGAAATTCAATTAATTTTTCTACAAATAGGTAACCAGTTTTTCCAACCCATATTTTAAAAAGACTGCCTTTTCTCCAACATATGTGTTTGGCACTTCATCAAAAATCAATTGGCTATAGGTGTCTGTATTTTTTTTTCTGAGTGTTATATTGTGTTCCATTGGTCTCTGTGTCAGTTTTTGTGACAATACCATACTGTTTTTTTTTTAAATTATTATAGCTCTGTAGTATAATTTGAAGTCAAAAATTGTGATGCTTCCTGCATGGTTCTTATTGCTGAGAACTACTTTGGCTATTCTGGGTATTTTATTTTTCT
This sequence comes from Muscardinus avellanarius, assembly GCF_963383645.1. Lineage (NCBI taxonomy): Eukaryota > Metazoa > Chordata > Mammalia > Rodentia > Gliridae > Muscardinus > Muscardinus avellanarius. The sequence goes on from NC_137787.1 coordinate 165,176,740, forward strand.
ATATAAATTTATGACTGATATTTCTAGGTCTGTGAAGAATGAGATTGTTATTTTGATAGAGATCGCATTGACTTTGTGGATGACTTTTGGTAGAATACCAATTTAATATTTATTCTGTCTATCCAAAGCATGAGGGATCTTCCCATCTTCTAAGGGCTTTTTCATTGGAGAGGTCTTTTGCCTCCTTGATTAGATTTATTCCTATGTATGTATGTATGTATGTATTTATTTATTTATTTATTTTTGTGGATCTGGGGATGGAACCCAGGGGCATTTGACCTCCAAGCTACACCCCCTGCCCTATTTTTTATTCTTTATTTTGAAACCGGGTCTCATTGAGTCGCAGAGGGCCTCACTAAGTAGCTGAGGCTGTCCGTGAACCATGATCCTCCAGGTCTCAGCCTCCCAAATGCTGGGATTACAAGCATGTGCCACCACGCATGGTTTATTTCTATGTATTTAATTGAGATTATAGTGAATGGGATTGTTTACTGAGTTTCTTCTATAGTCGATTTGTAGTTGATATATAGAAAAGCCACCTCTTTTTATTTTTATTTTTTTGTATCCCACTAGTTGCTGAATTTGTTAATCACCTCCAGGAATCTTTTCATGGAGTTGTTTGGGTTTTATGTGAATATATCATCTACAAATAGAGGTAATTTTAGTTCTTTTTCTACTCGAGTTTCTTTGATATTCTTCTCTTGCCTTATCAATCTGCAAGGAGTCTCAAGTACTATTAAAAAAGAGTGGGGGTAGTAGTCATCCTTGCCTTGTTTCTGATTTTAAAGATAATTTCCACAGTTTTTCCACATTCAATATGATGTTGGCTTGCGTTTATTGTATATTGCCTCAATGATGTTGAAATAAATGTTTTTATTCTTATTTTCTGTGGCATTTGTAACATAAGTGTTGATTTTTTAAAAATGATTTTCAGCGTCTATTAAGACAATTATGTGTTTTTTGCTCTTTGTTTTATTTAGTGGTGAATGATATGTATTTAATTGCATAGGTTGGATCACCTTTGTATCATTGGAATGATACCAATTTTGTCTTGATTTACAATTTTCCTTATGTTGTTTTGAAGGTGTATCACTAGTATTTTTTATAATTTTTTATCTATATTCATCAAGCATACTGGTCTGTAATTTTCTTTACTTTAGAGATTTTTATTTGTTTTTGCTATTAAGGTAATAATGCCCTCATGGAGTTTGGAATGATTCCATCCTTTTCAATTTCACGCAATAACTTGTGAAGTATTTGGTTTAGTTGTTCTGTAAAGGTTTTGTAGAACTCAATTGGGAATCTGTCTAAACCTTGCCTTTTCTTAAATGAAAGGCTTTTTACTGTGGTTTCTACTTCTCTATTTTCAATTGGTCAGTTTAGGTTTTCTATGTCCTCTTTATTCAATTTAGGTAGGTTACATGTGTGTAGAAATGTGCTTATTTATACTATGTTTTCCAGTTTATTGAAGTATAAATTTTCAAATTTTTGAAAGTTTTTGATAATCATTTTTGTTGATTCTCTGAATGTCCCCGTATATGACAATGTCTTCGTTTTCACTTCTCTCCCTAATATGGGAAGCTAGGAAGAAAATGGGTCACAGGAGAAACTCTCAACAAAGAAGGAGAAACTACAGATGAACAAATAAGGGGACTTAACTGAGGGGAATGGGAGACGAAAGAGGGAATATCCCTAATGTGCATGATGTACATTCATAAACATACCAAATTCAATTACTAACCCAGAAATGAGAAGGAGGGAAGAGGGAGGGAATGGGGTGGGAATTGGGTAAGGGCTAATTTGGTGACGTGTGCATGTGTGCCTCCACCATCTTGTACACCACACTTCCATTAAGATGTATAACTACAATGCACCAATAAAAAAATTTTAACAAGTATATCATCCAGTCTCGATGTATTTATTTAATCTCATTTGTTCTTCCTGTTATTTATTATTATTTTTATTCCATTATGGTCATAAAAATGCAAGAAAGTATATTACAATTTTAAATTGCTTGTACTTGCTCTGTGGTCCAGAATGTGGCCTATTTTGGAGAAGGTTCCATGAGGAGTTGAAAAGAATGTGTATTCACCTATTATTGTTTCAAATATTCTGTATATGTCTATTAAATCCATTCAGTTTATAGTGTTCTTTATGTCTGAAGAGTCTTGCTCATCTTTTGCCTAGAAGGTCAATCTAGTGGTGTGAAAGATACATTGAGGTTTCCCAAGAGTATTATTTTAGAATTTATTTATTTATTTATATTTTATTTTATTGTGGTACTGGGGATAGAATCCAGGGGCATTTTACCTTTGAGCTGCACCCCCAGTCTCAACTTCACATAATTTATTGATTCATATTTCTGGGTATATATTCTTTAGAAGAAGCTGAACATGTTCTTAAACACATATCAATTATTTTCAATTATATTAATTACTAAACTGACTAAAATTCAGTAACTAAAAACAGGCTTACCATTCACTTTAATGTTGACTAATAAGTACAGGTAACAGGAGAGAGAGAGAGAGGGAGAGAGAGAGAGGGAGGGAGAGAGGGAGAGAGAGAGAGAGAGAGAGAGAGAGAGAGAGAGAGAGAGAGAGAGAGAGAGAAAGAGAGAGAGGAAAATAAGATAAAAATGAAAAGAAATAAAAAGAAAAAGAATGTATTATTTTGTGTGGCTAACAATAATATAAAATTAAGGCAGGCTTGTATATATGCTATGTAAAGTTTCTGGACAAAATAGGAAAATTGTATTTGAAAGCTGCTGCTGAGATGCGGACAAAATCTTAGCAAGTGATAAAGCCATATCATGTGAATGAATTTATACCAAGGACATGCTTTTAAATCTTGATATAGATTAAGAATCTATTTTTGGAGCAACCAATTTATTATCTATGAGGTAACTTACATTCATTCTTTTCCTACCCGATACTTAAATTATGTTTTATATTGACCATTTAAATTCTGTTAATTGCTTTTTATTTTTTTTTTCCAGTACTGGGGATGGAACCCAGGGACATTCTACCTCTGAGTTACACCCCCAGCCCTGCTTTTTATTCTTTTGTTTTGAATCAGGGTCTCACTAAATTGCAGAAGGGCTCACTAAGTAGTTGAGGCTGTCCCTGTGATCCTCCTGCCTCAGCCTCCCAAATATTGGTGTTACAAGAGTCCAGCTTTATCTGTATTCTTTGAACTCAGTTTTGGTTATATATAGTTCAATGATCTCTCAGGTCTTTTGCTAACTTTATTCTAGATTTTTTTTGGTTGTCTGCAGTTTATTCTCTTGCAGATTAAAACCATTTGGCTAAAATGAAACTTACAATTCAAATTTCTGCTCCTTGACTATATTATGTCTGTTGCTCCATGGTGTTTGGTATGAAAGGTCATATAGGAATTTTCTTTTCTGTAGAAGGGACTACATTTTGTTCTTGATTATTTACATATGTATTAGCACACTGAGCAAAACATACTTTGATTTTGACTATTCTAGCAGTTTTCCCATCTAAAGTGAGCCCAGTGTGATAATTTTATTAATATTTATGCAACAACCACTACTGCTACAGTTAAAAAAATACATAGGTGAACAAGTACAAATGAGCTGATATATGCATGTATGTATGTATGTATGCATGTATATACATGTTCATATTTACATATGTATTTCAAAAATTATTTTGTATTTTGTTTATATCTATTAATTTTATATTCCCTCCAGCTTAATATTTATTTATAAACAATGTTACTTTTATTGTACTGCAGCACTACCATACTTGTTGTATTTTGCACATCCTACTCTTATTTATTTATCTTATTTTAGAGCTTTTTTTTGTAGTACTAGGAATTGAACCCAGAGGCTTTTCTTTTTGGTCGTACTGGGGGTGGAACCCAGAGGCTTCCTACCTCCGGACTATACTCCCAGACCTATTTTATACTTTATTTGGAAACAGGGTCTCAGGAAATTGCTGAGAGCCTCACTCAGTAGCTGAGGCTGGTTTTGAACCTATGGAATCCTCCTGTCTCAAGCACAGGGATTACAAGCATGTGCCACCACACCCAGCAAACCCAGAGGCATTTTTATGTCTGATCTATACCCCAATCCTATTTTAATTTTTATTTTGAAACAGGATCTGGCTAGGTTGCTAAGTCTAACTAAGTTGCTGAGGCTGTCTTTAAATCTGTGATCCTGTTGTCTCTGTCTCCCAAGTATTGGAATTATAAGCGTGTTCTACCACATCCAGCTCAGCTTTTCTTATTCTGATCTATCAATTCTGTTTACGCTTTTATAATTTTCTTAACTTCTTTTAACCTTTATAATTTCTTAACTTCTTTTAACTCATCTTATTTAATCTGATTTATAAGTTCTTTCCTATCATACATTTTGATTAGACAGGATTCAGTTCATGTGCATATTTTTTCTTAAAATATTTTTGCATGAATTTAATCACAGTATTTTTAGTTACTCATCTTGAAAGTAGATAGATTTTTCTGTACTTTAAAAAATAGATTTCTTCCTAGGTATTGGTAAAGTTTCTATAATCTTTTCAGTGTAATCTTTCGGGAGCACAAGCCTATATAATTTTCTTCTAATTATTATTATTGTTGTTATTATTATTATCATTATTATTGGGTTTTTTTGTTCCTTTCTTTGGTACTGAGGATTGAACTCAGGGACATTCTACTTCTGAGCTGCATGTCCAGCCCTTTTTAATTTTCAGTTTTGAACAGGGTCTTGTTAAGTTCCTGACAGTTTTGCTAAATTAACTAGACTGACTTCAACCTCTTAATCTTCCTGTCTCAGCCTTCCAAGTACTGGGATTACAGGTATGCAACACCATACCAGCAGCTCACCGGCAATTAATAAACTGTGATATTGTGGAAGTGCTGGAGGTATGTTTTTATTTTTCATTTTAAAGAGAACAAAAGAGTGAATATTACAATGGTCAGAATAAATACAATTTTACAAAGTCTGTAAACTTAATGTGCAATTTTATCTTTCCTAGTTTTGTGATTATGTTTACTTTTACAATATAGTCTACAATCCACATTAGATTAGATTAGGCAGTATGTGTTCTGTATCTTTATCTAGGTGTGATAGCTATTGAATCCAGGGATATTCTGCTTCTGAGCTAAATTCCTAGGCCCTATTTTTTGTTGTTGTTGTTTTCTGTTTTGTTTTGTTTTAATTTGAAACAGAGTTTCACTAAGTTGCTGAGGCTGATGGCAAACCTATGATCCTCCTATCTCAGCCTCCAAAGTACTGAGATTACAGGTTTGCACTACAATGTCTGGCTAAAAAGTAGTGTGTTTGTGTATGAAACTGGGGATTGAACCCACGGGCAGTCTACCTCCTAGCTACATCGCTATCTCTATTTTATTTTTATTTTGAAAGAATCTTGTTTCAGGCTGATAAGAGATTCATTATTTGCTGAGACTGTTCTTGAATCTGTGATCCTCCTGTCTCAGCATGCCAAATCCTGGGATTACAGGTATAAGCCATCACATTTAGCTCTGAATTTTTTATTTATTTATTTATTTTTGTACTGGGGATGAAACCCAGGGGCATTCTACTGTAATGTAATGTTAAAATTGAGCTGGGGGGTGGCAAAAGAAAAAAAATACCAACCAGGTTATTAAAGGCCTCTTTAATAATAAACTGGCACCTTCGGGTAGGTCTGCCGACCATGGCGGAAAGGACCGATGAGCCACATGGTCAGCAGAATCACACCGCAGAGAGGAAGTGCATATATATTTATAGCGAGGTTTGGGGGTGGGGCAAGCAGCATGGGAATACCGATTCTCTCTCGACATCCGGAGTCTCGCAGCAATTGGAGTCAGTCTCACGATGTCTGGAGTCTCTTGACATCTCTGCTGTGGTTTCTGGAGTTCTGCCTCCTGTCCCTGCTGTGGGGTACCTTAGGGGAGGGGAGGAACCCGAGCTATCATCTACCTCCAAGCTACACCCCCAGCCCTGTTTTTTTATTCTTTATTTTGAAACAGAGTCTCACTGAGTTGCAAAGGGCCATCACTAAGTATTAGCTGAGGTTGTCCTCCAACCATAATCCTCCTATCTCAGCCTCCTAAATAATGGGATTACAAATGTGAGCCACCACGCCCAACTTTAGTCGTTGTCATCTTCTTCTTCTTCTTCTTCTTCTTCTTCTTCTTCTTCTTCTTCTTCTTCTATTATTATTATTATTATTATTATTATTATTATTATTATTATTATTTTGGTCATACTTGGGAGTGGAATCCAGCAGCTCTTCTACCTCTGGGCTATACTCCCAGACCTGTTTTATATTTTATTTGGAAAGAGGGTCTCACTAAATTGCTGAGAGCCTCACTAAGTAGCTGAGGCTGGCTTCAAACCTGTGCAATCCTCCTGTCTCTGCCTCCCAAGTTCTGGGATTACAAGCATGCACCACCACACCTGGCCTAGTCTTTTTTTAAATTAATTAATTAATTAATTAATTTATTTATTTATTTATTTTTGTGGGTCTGGGGATGTAATCCTGGGGCATTTAACCTCCAACCCTACATTCCCAGCCCTATTTTTTTATTCTTATTTTGAAACAGGGTCTCACTAAGTTGCAGAGGGCCTCACTAAGGAGCTGAGGATGTTTGCAAACCATGATCCTCCGGTCTCAGCCTCCCACATTCTGGGATTACAAGTGTGAGTCACCAAGCCTGGCCTGAAAAGATATTTTTAAGAATTATTTCCATCCATTCTCAGAAATCTTTCTCAGGGCTGAACGCAACACATGTATTTTAATATTTGTACCATTTGGCTTTAGATCATTTAACAACATATTCACATAGAATATTATAATGGCATCCTTTTCTCAGGTCTGTTACTAAGATATTGTAAGATTATATTATTGTTGTGGTCAATAATTGTGTGGTTAGAGTAATTATATTTGTTTGATTTCTTAAGGTTGATAGTATAAGAGTAATCTTAAAGACAGCTATGAAGTAAATTTATTAAAAAACAGTAAATATCTTAATGCAATACATATAAAAAGTCAGACTTTAAAGGGATATGGTGAACATTTGACAACAACAAATCTAATAAGTTCTTAGAATTAATTTACAGAATCTTATCTATTCTTAACAGGACTTTATTTAATGAATGAAGAAACTATTTTACATTGAAACCAACAGGCAATTGAATGAAACCAAGAAAGTTTATACTTAGTAAAGATGTTCCACTGTATATTAACAAATGGAGTAATGAAAATTTCACTATCATATGTATTAAAATATTTAAAATATGAATTACTATTATATTTTATTTTTGTTCTTATCCAAAAACTGCTAACATAGAACTAATTTGGAGTTGGATTATAGCCAAATTGGCAGAGAAATTCCTTAAAAATAAAAGCTTCAGTGTTCAGAAAACCATATCAAGAAGATTGATTTACACAACATTTATTATAGGCTAACCAAATGTTAAGGGTGCAGAGTCCATATAAGTGCCTCAGGTAAAACACTGTGAGAATCATTCATCCAACCAACAATAAATCTCGCCAGCATATGTAAGAAAAAAAAAACTATATGTTAATTTTTCCATGTTTCTGGAACTAAATCTGACTTAAATTAACTTAAACTAATTAGTAGAGAGAATGTCCTTGCTATTAAATTGCATGCAACTTTGATTAATTTTGTTTTATAAAAATAAAGTAAAATATGTTTATAAATTTTAGTGCAATATAATACACATAATGTGAAGTGAGGGCTGTAGTGATTTTTATGTATATAATTCAAAGGCATAATGTACATTCACAGTGCTGTGAAAACTATCACCACCACATGTAGAACTTTTTTTATCAACCCAAACTAGCCTCTGTAGTCAGTGATCAATAATTTCTCCTTACCTTCTCCAGCCTCTGAAAGCCAGTATTTTACCTTCTGTCTCTGTATCTCCCTATCCTAAGAAACTTAAATGAGTGCAAATATACAACATTTCTTCTTTTGTGTCTGTCTTATCTCATTTAGCATTATGTTTCCAAGGATCATCTATGTTCTGGCATTTATCAGTATTTATTGTTTTTTTAAGTTGAATCATTTTGTACTGTATGTATATATAACAGTTGGTTCATCAGTTAAACTAGATAGGTTCATATGGGTTGTTTCCACACTTTGTGTATTGTGAATAGCACTTTTAGAGATAATACTGTAGCCAGGCATGGTGGCGCACACTTCCAGGAAACCCAGTACCACCAAAAAAGAAATATTACTGTATATGTATCTGTTTGAATTTGTGTCTTCAATTATTTTTGGTATGTATGTATTAATATAATTGTCATATCATATGAATTTTATGTTTAAATATTTGAGGAACCATTATGTTCTTTTTCATATAAACATAAAGATATTTCAACTTAATAGGAAATAACATCAATAAATGAATGAACTGAAAATAGTTTAAATAATTTTAAATTGCCTCTTCTTGTTCTTTGTTTGTTTTGTTTGTAATACTGGGGTTTGAACCCGGGGCACTCTATCTCCAAGCTACAACCCCAGCCCTATTTTATTTTTAATTTTGAAACAGCTTCTCACTAAATTGCTGAGAACCTCACAAAGTTGCTGAGGCTGACTTATAACCTGTGATATTCTCACGTACAGAGATTACAAGTGTGAGCCACCATGCTGGTCTAAATTTCTTTTGTAGAAGTTTTGTTACATGATTTTGGGTCAATTTTAACTTCGAGAAATATTTCTAATATCACATACAATGAATTGGTATAAAATATATTTTGAAGCCGGGCGTGGTGACACATGCTTGTAATCCCTGTGCTTGGGAGGAGGAGACAGGAGGATTGCGCAGGTTCGAAGCCAGCCTTGCTGGCCTAAGAAACCCTGTTTCCAAATAAAAATTAAAAAAATATGTCTGGGAGTGTAGCCCGAAGGTAGAAGGGTTTCTAGAAACCCCAGTACCACAAACAAAAAATTTTGATTGTATTAACATCATGAAAAATAGTATACATACGTGTACTAATGATTTAAAACATCTTAAGAAATTATAAAGAATATATTTATAGTTTTGGGTGGCCAATGGCTTGTCTTAGCATTATGCTATGTAGAAAAGAATGAATTCTAATATTAAGACAAAATTTTATAAAACTCTAAATTCATGGAATGTATATACTTTTTTGCCCATAAATTCTTCAAATTATTCTTCCATTCAAAAATAATTCCAGAGGTTGATAAATATGAAGTTATAAAAAATTTTATTTGCAAAAACAAAATATGGAAAATAATTTAGTTTGCCATTAGAGATTCTGTTACATGTTATGATCTATATATGTAATTACTTACAATAATGTATTTATGTGTAAAGATACAAATATGTATTATATAAATACAATATATACATCAGCATTTTAATATCATCTTTTTATGTTAATAAAAACTTGTGCATTTCTAAAACAGATGAATAAAGTCTGAAAAATAGTTGTATAATTTTGAGTGAAAGAACAAATTTACATTTCTTTTTTATTTCTTCATGAAAATACGTCTACTTTCAGATTTTAGAAGCAAATGGGCCATTTAGGATTAGGAAAAACGTTATGTTTGAATATTTGGTTGTTCAATTTATTAGTGTTAGAAAATTTTTGCAAAGAAAAGCAACTTTAGACCAGCATGGTGACTCACACTTGTAATCCCGGTATCTGGGAGGCTGAGACAGGAAGATGGCAGGTTTGAAGTCAGCCTCAGGAACTTTATGAGGTTCTCAGCAATTTAGTGAGAAGCTGTTTCAAAATTAAAAATAAAATGAGGCTGGGATGTAGCTTGGAGATAGAATGGCCCTGGGTTCAATCCCCAGTATTACAAACAAAACAAACAAAGAACAAGAACAGGCAATTTAAAATTATTTAAACTATTTTCAGTTCATTAATTCATTGAAGTTATTTCCTATTAAGTTGAAATATCTGTATGTTTATATGAAAAAGAACATAATGGTTCCTCAAATATTTAAACATAAAATTTCATATGATATGACAATTATATTAATACATACATACCAAAAATAATGGCCCTGAGTTGAATCTCCAGTACCACAAACAAAGCAAAACAAACAAACAAAAAATAAGAACAAGCAATTTAAAATTATTCAAACTATTTTCAGTTAATTCTCTTATTGATGACATTTCCTGTTAAGTTGAAATATTCATATCTGTATTTAGAGATAGATATTTTGTCCTAACCATTTAAACATTTGTGTTTAATAAATCTTTGCTTTTAATTTTTCTCTTTTAGAATAATCATTAAAAATTTGCAATTATTTTCTGCATTTTAGAGTTTATATTTTTTATTTTTGTTCATTTTTTCCCCTTTGGAGACTTTACTCCTTGGATGATTACCTGTTTTTAAAATGAAGACAGTTTTGCAGGGCTGTGTGACTTTATATGCACAAATAAAACCAAGCTGAATATTCAGTAACTTCAGGAAGTTTTTTCTTTGTCTTTTCATTTTTTTTACTGTGGGAAAAATAATATAATGGAGTCCATCATCAGCCTGAATCAACTTATGGACAGAAGTTAATGACAGAAAAATAATGTATCATAGAATTCTTTGTGTTATATTACCTCAATGCAAAAACTAAATTGCATTATAGGTTTCAGTTTCAATAGTGTTTGTTATGATTTCTGCAAGTAAGCATAACTTTGTTTAGTAACTGAGTTCATAGCAGAAGCCAGACAATTGCTGTCAACTTAAGGCAGCCACTGAATCTTTCTATTTGCTACTAATATCTTAGCCGTCCTTAAGTTGATTCTTACATCCCAGCTTTCAAAAAATGAGTGATCACATCTTTATACCCTTTCTCTCTGTCTTTATAGAATGGACTGAATTACTTAATAGGTCTTGTTCTGCCCTTTGAATTCCAGGTCTGAATTCTCTGCTGAACTATCTTAGAGTCTTAAAAATAAATTCTCAATGAAGTCATAGCCTGCATTTCTCTTTGAACTTTTATACAAATGTCACAATGCCCTATTATATAAAGTTAATTCAAAATATAATGTTACATATACTCTTACCCTTTTGTTGGCTTTCAACTTCAGTGATTTCTCATTGCCATTGTCAGAAATTTCAGACACGTAGGCAAATGAATATAAAATATTTAACTAATAGAAACAGGATATTCAACCGCATATAGATTGAATCATGAGCAACACACCACTTTTGAATAAAAGGAATAGGTTATGATTATGGTTTTATCACTTCAGTAGTACTATTTCAAAAATAATTAGTCCAGCTTTGTGATGGAAATAATATAATCAGGTAATAAAGCATAATCTGACATCAAGTAATGGAGTTCTGGAAATAACATGGTGGTAAGATGAAATCCATAATATTTAACTGCATTACCAAATCATATGTGTCAAGCAATATTTGTATTTCTTAAGTGCTAGGTATATATCTTTGAAATTACGTGAACAAAAGATTATCCAGACGACTGAAATGATTCAAAAAATAGTTTATGTTGTAATGAAAAAATAAAGGAAATAACAGATCTTTACCCATGGCTATGAACTTAGAAATAGGCTTAGCCAACTGTATCATTTTAAAATGGAGGTAATGTTCCCCAGCAAATGGCAACTAAATTGCAGAAGTTAAAATGTATATGAAACAGATGTAAGAACTCATATTTCTACCATAAATGCAAATTAAGATATTATTCAAAATAAAAATCATTTAGTCTTGATTCTCAATGCCCTTTTTAAATAAAATACATACATCCATTTATAATTTATTTAATTTATTTAGTTTGTCTTTGTTAAAATTAAATTATACATATGGTCTGACTATAATATGAAAACAATACAGTTCACCTATGTATTTTAGCTAATTTCCTGTTTTTTGTTTTATATCCTGTGAATATTATTTCAATTGAATTCAGATTTAGTTTGGATGACCCTACAGAAAAGTTATATATGTAAAAATAAAGTTCAGGAAAAATAGCAAAAAGTGATTAACTTTAAATTTAAGAAGAATGAAACAAGGCACATAAAAAATGTATGAAAGAGGCAAACGGTTACAATTTCAATTTAAGCCATGTTTTTCAAATACAATTTTTATACATACAAATGTTTTCAAATATCAAAAAGTTTGGGGGGAATGCAGAATCTTGTGAGTTAGATAACTTATGATGAACCATCTTCCCAAGTCACTAATGTAAACCTTTGTTATTAATGTCCATGAGGTTGGGATATCAGCCTTGGGGTCATTTGCATCAGTGTTCTCCCACATTGTCCTGTTATGCTATTCTTCTCTACTCTGCATCTTCTCTACAGAGAATGAATAAAATACGTGTTCTATTCTAAAGATAAGTAGTAGCAGCAATGCAATTTTTAACTTTCTCTACAACTATATATATGTGTGTGTATATATATATGCAAGCATATATATATATATATATATATATATGCTAGCAAACATGCAGAGACTTATTTAAACAAGAGAAAAAACTGGATTACAACACTAAAACACAACAAAAATTTTATTCTCTGTGAACTCTCCATTTGAGAGGCAATTCTGAAAGGCAATTAAGACAGAAAAAGTAAAAGATATTTAAATATTTATGAAAGGACTGTGATGTATACATCATTTTCTAGTCCCTGGATTTACAGAGATGTAGTAGCCAGGCATGGTGGAGCACATCTTTAATCCTAGTTCTTGGGAGACTGAGATAGGAGGAGGTGTAGCTCAGAGGCAGAATGCCTTGGGTCCAACTCCCAGCACCATACACACACACACACACACACACACACACACACACACACACAAACACACTCACGTGTGCGCACACACACACACACACACACACACATGGCCTCTTCTCCCTGAGTTGCAAATATCATTCCAAATAAAATGATGATTAATTTCATGCCTGTAGTAGGTGTTCTGAAGAATAAATAGGGTAACATGAGATTATATAAAAGGGAACACTGGCCACATTTGGGAAATAAGAATTAACATGGCAATGTGGCTAATACCTGTAATGGTGAGGGAAATTCACAATAAGGAGTTAAAAAATAAGAAATGAAATAACAGGGAAACAAAATACTGACAAATGTTGCTATACTTTCTCGTCAGAGATATACTTATGTCATTGTGTATTGTTAAGTTGAACAATTAATTATTCAGTATTTGTCGATCATTAAGTTGGATCCTGTTCCCATGTACCCTGTCCACTTGTATATGAGGTCAAGTTACCATCCATGTTGCTGTCTGAGCTACTACAAATAATACATTCTATTTTAAAAATATATTTTACCTGGGCATGGTAACACACGCTTGTAATCCCAACATTTGGGAGACTGATACAGGAGGATCAAGGTTTGTGGACAGACTCAGCTATTTAGTGAGGGCCTCTGCAATTTAGTGAGACCCTGTTTCAAAATAAAGAGTAAAAAATAGGGCTGGGGTTGTTGTTTGGAGGTAGACTGAATCCCTGGGTTTAATCCTTAGTAATATATATATTGTTCAGATTGTTTTAAGTGTCTTGTAGCCAGTAGTGCTTTATGTTGAATCTGTTTACTATTGTCACTATTGACAAGTAAAAAAGTATAATTAATCAATTTGAGGGAGAAGAAACTCTAGTTCTATAGTTTTTACTTTTCTATCCTATAAACTACTTAAAGTTCACTAACTGGCTGCTGTCTCTGACATGCCATAATGCTTCGCTAAATCATTTAATCTATAAGGGCCTATGATATACTTTTATGATATATGCATAAAAACATTTAAAAACTTACCATATATTATCAGAAGAATGTCTATAATTTTTATTATCTTCCCTCACCCAAAAAAGGCAATACCTTTAAGCCTTTGCATAAAACATAAGATATAGATGCACATACTTTAAGGTTGGGGATTTTTTTCTAATCTATCTAAATAGTTGAAATAAAACAAATTTTATTTTTCCTAATGAATCTTCCAAAAAAGAAAATGAATATAAAACTTTCATATGCTTTGTCAATATAACTTTATGAAACAAGACATACAAGGCTAACTTTTGCTAGATCTAAATCTTGGGCTTCTCTGATTTTTTATGACAATCATGTGCTTACCCTTGCTTTTACTTTTTGTTATTGCTCCCCTTTTATATTTATTGATACAAAATGTTGGCTAACTTTAAGTCAAGTCTAGACTTATTGATTGCAACTAGCCCTTTAATTGTATATTCTGTTATACAGTAATAGCAGGAAAGCATTCTGAGATGTTTGCATGAAGGGTGTCATGCATAGCAAATATTAGTGATGGATGGATTATGTACTAGATTTTTAAAAGTATCAGCTAACCTACTTACTAAACCACTTAAAAATATTTTTAAAAAATCTTGGATCTGGTGAGACAAGGATGATTGGAGAACAAATGCTATATTGATTATTTTTAAAAGTTGAAAAGAGTAATCTCAAATAACTTGAAAAAATGACATCAATACTTAATAAAATAATGGAATAGATATTCAGAAAGGAAATGTTAAGTCCAGAGGCAATAAAATCAAAAACAATAAGAAAGATAATTTTTTCATGTAGAAATTATGACAGATGATCAATAGTCTTTCCCAACAGATTTTAAAAATAAAACCAGCATGCATAAAAAACAGTGTGTGTGTATATATATGAGGGCTAAAATGACCTATAATTTTATTAAGTATTCTCAAAGTCATCTTCAAGTACGTCTATTTATACAACCCAGTATTGTTTGTTTATATTCTTAGCTTTAATTTTTGTCTGTTTCAGAATACTTGAAATATCCTAAGCAGGCTATAAATACTAAGAAAAATACATGAAAAAACAATATTAAATTTCACTAGGGATTCCTAAAAACATTTTTCTGCATCTTTTGAGGGGTTATGGCATATAATTGCCTGAGTATTCATTTTAGAGTTTAGAAATATGAGACAAATTTTGGCATCTCTAATATTCTACCTATGTTACTATATATACTCTCCTTAATGTTTCTTAACCTCAATGGCTTCATCCATATACAGTGATTATAATACATTCTCCTAAGTTTATATAAGCATTATAGGCATTTTATGTGAAATGTCTAAATTTTCATAAGTAAAATCATTTGTAATCTTAATACCTCATTGCAAATAATTGAAGATATTCCCTCAGTTTATCTTAAATGTCCTTAATCAGTAGCAAACACTAGTGAAGAACCTCCTTAATACCAAGTACTCTGCTGAGCACTGAGAAGGCATTAATTAAGCGAAGAGATTGAGTCCTATTCTAATTGGACAATGGCTTAGTTGGCGAATCAAACATAAGACCACAACAGCAATGACAACAACTCAAAATACCATTAATATATTATTTATTTTTTTAAATTTTTGTGGTAATGGGAATTGAATCCAGGGACATTCTACATTTAAGCTACACTCTCAGCTCCCCCCTTTTAAAAATTTATTTACTTGTTGAAAGAGGATCTTGCAAAGTTACTCAGGCCCTCCCAAAGTTGCTGACGCTGACTTCAAACATGTAATCCTGTTTTTCTTAGCCTCCCAAGTATTGGAATTTCAAAAATTCACCACCATGCCCCACGTAAATTTGTAGTTTTTAAGTGTAATAAAAACTATAAGAAAATAACACTCCAGGCCTGGTGTCACACTTCTATAATCTCAGTGCTTAAAAATATGAGACAGGAGGATGGTAAATTTGAAACCAGCCTCAGCAACTTAGTGAGGCTCTCAGCAATAGCAAGACCCTATTTCCAATAATACACACACACACACATATATATATATATATATATATATATATATATATATATATATTATAAAAAAGCATATATAACTTGGCATTAAAGGTGTGGGTATAGCTTGGAGGTAAAATGCCCCTGGGTTCAATCCTCAGAACTAAACACACAAAAATAATTAAAAATTAAAAAGATGAGAAGAAAGAAGTGAAAAGAAAGAAAAGGAAAAGAAAGAAGATGCTGTCAGAGCTTCTGCTTAGTTTCACTTTTAAACTCGTGTTCCTTTTGTCCTTGTCAACTGCTTTTCTACAAATTCTAAAGTTTTCATTTTGTAGTATGATCTGATTTTAAGGCATCTTGCCCCTCATCTTCTACACTGTCTTGTTTGTAGTAATACTGGTACATTGTATTCTGAGGGACATGCTGATCATGTTCCACTTTTAAGTATCATTTGACAGTGAATATTTCCTTGATCTCCTTATTAAAATACAAAGTTAGTCCTCACCTACCATTTTCTCAAGGCATTTCATTTATTATGTAACCTAATTTAGACTTCAATATGCTACCCAGTAAACTCCACAAGGCACAGCTCTTCCTCTCTCTCTTTTTTTCTCACTTTATTTTCTTGTTCTGTCCTTAAGATTTAAAATAGTCTTATAGACCATTAAAACTTTACTAAATATTTTCTTAAATTAATGAAAATAATGATATTATTGAAGTAAAAGTGAGAACAAGTTAAAGAACGATAAAAGAAAGATATTATGATCTTGTATGTTTATTTTAATCAATTTTCTTTCCTCTTTGTTTCTACCTTTTCTTTCTTTCTTTCTTTCTTTCTTTCTTTCTTTCTTTCTTTCTTTCTTTCTTATTATTTAATTGTACCTCTTTTTTGTTAAATATTTAGGGAGAGCAGAAGTTAAAAATTCATCAGAAATAAAGAGAACAGGAAAGACACAAATTGATATATAAGCCCTGAGGAATTTTAAGAAAGCAGGATGGTCTTAGGACACCTGTAGAATGATGGGAAAGAAAGGCTAAGCATATGTACGCCTCACAGACTGTGTCAAGGGGGAGATGGTATCTTTTTCAGGGTAGTGGAAGCCAGAGAAAAGTTCTTTTGGGAGAACAAGGTGATTATGTTTGGGTTTCACTGAACATTCAAAGTCAGTCATCCATCTTACGTGTATTCTTGTTTATGTTTTGTCCTAAGTTCCTCTTTTGTTATTCTTTCTATTTTCAAAATCCCAGCTTTTTTCATAGTACCCACAAGAATCACAATTTAATGTAAACAAACTGCTGAACCTACCCTTTACAGGATCGCCTTGAGATTAGGCATCAGTTAAGTTCAACCATTTAGCCCTGATGTATTCTTTAGCCTCTGTAAAGGAGAAGATTGTCTTATAGGTCCACCTGTGCCTCTGTCCCTCCGTCAAGAGCAGTGACAGGGCTATCCTTACTGTTGCTTCTTTATAATTACTCCTACCCTTCTGAAAACCCTCTTCTCTTTTCTTTTGAGTCTCCTGGAAATGTGGCTGTGATCTTCACTTTATTTTTTGCTGTTGTCTGTTAACTCTAAGGTCATTCTCTTGATATCACACTCATCAATTGAGTATCTGGTACCCATTTCAGAATTGCATCATCAAATCCTTTTGTCAATCTGTAAAGGTACAATGTTTATGCGAACTAACTCTAATTTCACTGCCAAAATGATCTTTATAAAATGTGTATTAGAATACAGCAGGCTATTTAGAATCTTTTACAAACTATGTTTTTCTTTTAGTTAAGAAAAAAAAACATTCTCCTTAGTCTAACACAGAAACTTTCCACCAAGAATAATTTTTTCCCCTAGTTGTGACAATCTTTGGAGACATTCTTGTTAGTTACAACTAGGAAAGTATTACTGACATCTAGTTATTAGAAGCCAAGAATGC
Organism: Muscardinus avellanarius; assembly: GCF_963383645.1. Classification (NCBI taxonomy): domain Eukaryota; kingdom Metazoa; phylum Chordata; class Mammalia; order Rodentia; family Gliridae; genus Muscardinus; species Muscardinus avellanarius. The sequence continues at coordinate 165,194,379 of NC_137787.1, forward strand.
TACAAAAACCCTAAAATGCAGAAGCAGCCCTCGACAACAGGGAAATATTAAGCCTAACACATTAATAGTGCTACAGTTGAGAATTTTTATTATAAATTCTTCAATGATTTGAAACCTTCATATTAGCTCAACAACAACAAATTACTTTTGTGCCAGGTGTGGTGACACACTCTTGTAATCCCAGCATTCTGGAGGCTAATTAGTGAGGCCCTTTGAAACTCAGTGAGACCATGACGGGTGTGGTGGCGCACCCTTGAAATCTCCTAGCTTGGGAGGCAGAGACAGGAGGATCACGCAGGTTCGAAAAAATATAAAAATATGTCTGGGAGTATAGCCCGGAGGTAGAAGGCGCTCCAGGAACCCCAATACCACCCCCCAAAAAAAGAAAGAAAGAATAAAGTAACTCAGTGAGACCCAGTTTCAAAAATAAAGAATAAAAAAATAGGGCTGGGAGTGTAGCTCTGAGGTAGAATGTCCTTGGGTTCCATCACCAGACCCACACACAAAAATATTACTTTTATCTCACATTCCATTTGAAACATGATGGCATGCTTTCTTATTGTTTATTTTGCCAGTCTTTTTCCTACCTAAAGGGTTTTAGATATTACCGAAGCCCCAAACAGCTTCTTCTATCCCATTTCAGAATGGAAAAAAAATAAAAGTGTACCATGAAGAATACTCATGTGGCCAGAGTGAGTCAGGCGTCAGATGTAGAACCAGAGGGCAAAGGAGGCCTAGCAGAGCTCAAGGCATGAAGAAGTTGAGATATTTTAAGGATAACAAATGGCCAGTGATCAGATATCAGGATGAGGTAGCTTGTAGAGATATCTGCTCTAACTTAACAATGATGTTAATAAGCAGTAACATTTACATATTGCATTTCAAGACTTAGGATTTAGGTATTTCCACAAAGTTTCTATCTCATTTTACCTCCCAAGACCTTTATGATAAAGTGAAGATCACTACTATTCACATTTACAGGTCAGGATACACATCAAAGTGGCAACACTACCACATAACTACCTGAGTCACATAACCTCATGCATAAGATAGGTAGGAATTAATTCCAAGGCTCTGATTCTAGGGTTAGTGTTAAAACTAGGAAGCTGTGGAACAGAGTGGAGGAAAGATGAGACAAGCAAAACAATATAGAGATTCTGTGTAGCAGTTAAAGCTAGTACAGATTAAAGGCACTGGAGATCCAAGGAGTAACTCCAAAGGTAAAGAAAAATCAGAGGAACTTCAGCAAAAATTAAAGCACGAAGCTTGGAACTTGGAAGTTGGAGAAAGAATGAAGGGAGAAGGGAAAATCCATAACTCATTTTTATTTAAGGGCTGGAATAACAAGTTATATCTTTCTCCTCCTCCTCCTCTTCCTCCTCCTCCTCCTCTTCCTCTTCCTCCTCCTCCTCCTCTTCCTCCTCCTCCTCTTCCTCCTCTTCCCCCAACCCTGTTCCACTCTCCTCCTCCTTTTTCACCCTCCTCCTCTTTTTCCTCTTCCTTCTCCTTCTTCTTCTTGTAATGGAGATTGAACCCATGAGTTTTTAACCCCTGTAATATAGCCACAACTCTTTTTTTATTTTTTATTAATTTTTATTTTGAAATATGGTCCCAATGAGTGTTGAAGCTGGCCTTAATCCTTCAATTCTTGTATTTTAGCCTCTCAGAAACTTGAATTTCAGGTGTGCACTACCTACTTGGCATAGCTCTATATATTATTGTTGAACATGGTTGTGGAGAAAATACTGAATGTTTATTTAAAATATTTTTGGTTTTGTAATTTTGTCAAAGTTCAACAGCTAAATGGTTCTGGTTCAGAAGAGAAATCTGATCTCTGAGTTAAATTAGGGTGTCATCAGCCCATACACAGATATGGAAAGGATATTAAAAATTGATGAACTCATTACAGTACATTTGCAGAGTGAGAACAAAGGTATCCCTAAGATATACACCTCATTTGTCTTTCATTCTCGACAAATTTAGAAAGTGAAAAAAGGGAATTCTAGAAAAAGAAAAAAGAAAGAGAAAGAAAGATGACCAGGTAGAATAACTAGGGTAGTCAGAGAAAAATCAACGAGTCTTATGCCATGGCTGTAAAAGAATAAAAACATTTCAAAAAGGAGGAACAATTGAACAATTGTTACTGTTACAGTTCAATTACACTAAGGACAAAAGTGTATTTATTTTATTAGTGACATGGTTGTTGGTTCAGATCTAGATAAAAACATTTTTAAGGACTAATGAGATGAGCAGGGAAATAATAACACAGGAAAAACATTCTTCAGTGTATGCAGAATGAGAATATGGAAGAAATAATTTGTAATGAAGGAATGTGTATCATAAGTGGCATGTATAAAAGAGCTTTATTCAGAAATGGGAGAAACTGAAGGCATGAGGGCAGGGAGGCAGAGAGAGAGAGAGAGAGAGAGAGAGAGAGAGAGAGAGAGAGAGAGAGAGAGAGAGAGAGAGAGGGAGAGAGGGACAAGGTAGAAGGAGATTTGGAGCATAGATATAAATGTCAGGTTAGGAGGAGAGTATATATTTTTTGTTTCATCTGGGGAGAAGAAAAGAGAGAAAGAAAAATCCAAGTGTAGTTTACTTGGAATGTGTGTAATTAGTTACAAGATCTTCGAGATGTGTTCTCTGGTCCTCAGTATGTTCACAGTGTTGTGAATATTGAAACCATCTTCTGGGAGCAAGAATAAGGTGGAAAGATAAGGCAGAGGGATTGATTTAAGAAATGAAAAATATATATCTTGCAGGGCGTTGTGGTGCCAGCTTGTAATCCTTGTGCTTGGGAGGCTGAGACAGGAGGATTGCACAGTTTCAAAGCCAGCCTCAGCTACTTAGTGAGGTGCTCAGCAACTTAGCGAGACCTGAGACCCTGTTTCCAAATAAAATATAAAATAGGTCTGGAAGTTTAGCCCGGAAATAGAAGGCCCCTGGGTTCCATCCCCAGTATTACAAATAAATAAATAAACAAATATAAATAAATAAATATTTATATATATATATGAATAGCTGTAGAAGACGGGAAAGAGAACAAACTGAAGAATAGAATAGTTTGGTCTCTAGGACTGTTAAATGTCATCAAGTAGATGAAAAGCTAATATGTGAAGATCTTAATTTTTTCTACAATGCTTATTACCATGCATATAGGCAAAAGCAAGGCAGAAATGTGGATTAACTCAAAGAAAAGGAGATGTGGTAAAGTTATATTAAAAGTTGATGGGGTTGTTTATTATATGCACAGGGGAATATTGAATATAAGATCTAAAAGGAATAAAATGTCATAAAATCAGAAAAATTAAATTAGAAAAAACTAGAAGTATAAGAAGTGGTCAGATACTGTAGTATTTGAAATTACTTCTGAATAAAAGCTAATTTAGCTAATGACTAAAACCATGTACTTTCATAAATAGGGCAAAAGGCACTTTTCAGAAAGGTCGTCTATCACAGGTCCTTGACTTCTTCATTCAGGAGGAAATCAGGACCTGTGCAAGCAATTATCAGCTAGATGTCAACACTTCCCAGATACCAATGCTTTCTAGATAACTCTGCCTATAATTTCTACTTTTGTCTATGTTCTCAATTATTTTCTCTTTTATATTATTTATTTATCTATCTAGGAACCCAGGAGTACTCATTCTTCCTCCCAGCTGCACATCAAATCTTTGTACTTTTCATTTTGAAACAAGGACCCTCTCTAAATTCCTGAGGCTGGCCAAGGACCTGTGATCCTTCTCTCTCAGCCTCCAAAGTTATGGGATTTCAGGTGTGAACCACTACACAGGACATTAATTTTCTTTTTATATACTGAGTGTTTTAATTACATGTATCCAAACTTCTTTTTTCAACAACAAGGAACTCTTTCATCATACTTACTGAAAATGTAATCATATCACAAAAACTCTTTAAGGTGGTATCAATGTTTAGACAACTAGAATTAAGGAAATATATTAGTTTATTACAAATAAATCATCACTTTCTTAACATCATTTATGAAAAGTATTCATAAGCCCCCTCGACACTAATGAAGAGTCCTGGTACCCTGACAGGGTACATATACAAAAGGCTACGAATCCCAGGAGACTGATATTTCAGAATCATTAGGGTTCATCAAGAAATTGTGGTTATTCTGTAACTAACATTTAAAAAAAAAATCACCTCTTATTTACTTTTCTGCATCTATAAAACAGTATTTTCATGTTGGAGATAATATTTATTAAATGGAAATTTGCATTAAAAGGTATATCTTTCTGAATAGAAAATATGATATACATTAAATATCATCAACATTTGATATTTATTATAGATAAAAATAAATAAAATGTAATCTTTAATAAACAGGTGAGTACAGAGAGATTTGAAAATCAATGAGTAAAATTTCCTTCCTCTTAAAATAGATTAAATTAAAATCAATCTTTTGCCAAACCATAAGCTGTAATTTATTCAACTATTACTGTGAGGATGCAAGGGACTAAGCCATTAGCCTTGACAGATTACAGAACATGAGGACTTGGCAGATGTCACCAAAGAATTTGATGTTCTTATTGATAGGAAAGACATAAAATCAGGATAATCTTAGGCATCCTCATCAATGTAAATATGCTTCAAGGCTATCTGCTGGCATCCTCAAGTTTTGGTTGAAAGATAGCTTTTATCTTCTTCTTTTTTTAAACAATATTATTGAGATATAATTGTAGACAGTAAATGGTATGTATTTAATGTATAAAATGTGACAAATGCATACCTCTGTAAGGATAATGAACATATCCATTATTTTCCAAAGTTTTTTTGTATCCGTTTACAAACTTTGCCCTCTCTTCCATCAACATGTGAATGAAAAATGGTGAACATCCATCAACATGTGAATGGCAGTACAAACAGTGGTAATATCTGCACCACACAATATTACTTACCAAAAACACTGTGTGAACAGTGAATACATACTACAGTATGGACAAATCTGAAAAGATTGTGCTGTTTGGAAAAAAGAGAAAATTATTCTTATGCCATGTGATTTCATTTTTTAAAATTCCGAATGATTTACAAATCATTAGGTGATAATAATTTACTTACTATCCAGTATACATGTCCTTTGTGCTTAGCATAGTAACATGTTAAATCCATGCAATGGTGATTCTGATTTTGACATTTTAATTTTATATTATGTTAAGAAAAATTGCAAGTAGATATATTCCCGAGTGCCTTTAAGTTAGGTATACAATTTAATCATTGGGATATTTAGGTTTGCTTATTAATGAACTCTTATTTGGTAATTTTGCATTATCCATTATCTATTATCTATATATGTACATATGTAATATATTAAAATTTATGGCATTTTATTTTCTAAGACACTATTAAATTTTATTTTTATTATTTTACTTGTGTATTTTATGTTTGCTTTTTCTTAATCTTTTTTTAAATTTGCCAAAATCTGTGCTATAATACTTCTGTAAACATGACTCAGCTTTCATTCAGCTGGGTGTGGTAGTGCATGCTTCTAATCCCACCCAGCATTTGGGAGGATGAGACGGGAGGATCCTGGTTCTCTGACACCCTCGGTTATTTAGTGAGGCCTTTTGCAACTCAGTGAGAACCCGTTTCAAAGTAAAGAAAAAAAAATAGGGCTGGGAGTATAGCTCGTCTATAGAATGCCCCTGGGTTCCATCCCCAATACTGTACAGCCAAAAAAAAAATAAAAAAAAAAATGAAAGAAAGAAACTTTCATTCTTTCTTGAAGTTTTAGTGATTGTTACATATTATTTCAATACTATTTAATGCATATAAATGTTGAAATATGACACTATTTTAGACAACTTTTTTAGGTATTTTTCTACAACCTCCTTTAACAACCTGTCATAGTAATATATTTATTTATATTTTTTCCTCAAGTCAGTATTAATACATATGTTTTCCTGGAAAATCAAATTTCTTTCAAATTCTAAATCAATTTTTATTTTAACAGTTACAATCACTTTTCTATTTTACCTACTTTTTTTTGGTACTGGGAGTTAAACTACCTCTAAGCTACAACCCCAGCCATTTTTAATTTTTAATTTTTATTTTGATATAGTATCTTGCTATATGATTGAAGGCCTTGCTAAATTGCTGGTATTGACCTTGAACCTGCAATCCTACTGACTAGGCCTCCCAAAGTACTAGGATTTTAGGCTTGCATCACAATGTCAGGCTACATTTATTTTTCATTTTATTTATTCTCTACAAATTCTATGATTTTCATATTTTATGTTGACTCCACTGATTAAGATCACTCCAAGGATTAACCTTCAGATATATTTAATGAATATACTGAATATTTTTTAAACTAGTTTTGTTCTTGTCTTTAAATTATTTGTATTTTTAACAGTATATTTAGATGTTTTATTAATATTTTCTTATATATTTTTTGAATTTAAAAAATTAAAATACAAATATATAGAGAGTATAATATAAAGGCTTAAGTTGTATAACTCCTTGGGAATCTCACCAAAGTTATTTATCCTTACCCCAGAAAATCATGGCCACAAAAAACAAAAACGCCTACATCCCACACCGTTCTTGGAGCTCATGAATCACTAAATGTAATGCTTGAATCCTGGAAACTTAGGCCACATTAGGATCCCTTCCGTGTGCTTTTACATAAGGAATCTAAAATCTGTACTAAACGGGGCTTGGAGGCTTCACCTCTTTACAATCGAAATCACCAGTATAATAGAAGGAAGGGTATCTCTGAAAAGCTACTTTTATGTTTCACACCAAGTATAAAAGTAATTGTTCTCCAGTTTTTCCTGAAGTCCAAATTAATATCCACAGAGGCAAGAGTCACTCCTGTAAATCATTTGGACTTCATTTAGTACAGATTTTAGATTCCTTATGTAAAAGCACATGGAAGGAATCATAATGTGGCCTAAGTTTCCAGGATTCATATATATATGAATTATATATAATTATATTGGTGCATTGTAGTCATACATTTTAAAGGGGCACAAGATGGTAATGCCATTCCTGCACACATCTGCATCATTTAGTTTATTTACCAAATTTAAACAACTCCCTTTATTTGGCAGAATGGTTGATCTTTATGAGAATAATTTGTAAATAAGTATAAAATACCTTGAAATATATACCATCTTTTCATCTCTTCAAGTTTTCTCTGTGAAATAAAAATATATTACTGAATATGTTAAGAGATAAATATTTTATCAAGCAAAATACAGGGAAAAGAAAAAGACACAGATTCAAAGAAGAAACAAGACACAGATTTGAAGACTATGTAATATTTGTATTTCTTCTCTCTGCATAAATTGTCTAATAAATTTGCATCATATATGGAGTTATTTAGAGGTAAGCAAAGGACCAAAATGTCAATTTGGCTGGTTATAATTTAGATAATTTTGAAGAATTTGTGAATATTTTCAAAGTACAAGGGAGCTATGTATTAATGTAGGTAACAATTTGTGCCCAATCATATTAGATATAATTTAGAAGTGAGTTAATTTGTTTCTGAAAAAACACATGAATTATGTCTAAGGATCATCTCCTTTAATTTGCCGAATCTGGTCAAATGAATTATTTTTATTTCTAAGAGTTAGCAGTTCATATTGGCCTTTCAATCTTGTTTGTGTAGAGTGTGGAAGAATTCTGTCCAGCCAATTATGCAACCTTTGGTCGTGCAAGGAGAAAGCACCCTATGAAATGACAAGCTGTGCAAGTGAAATGCTGACGAGCTGCTACTATATTGCTTTCTTCCATTGATGTTATTTTAGTAATTTTGTCCTTGTGTTTAAGATGGTTAACCTGGCACTTATTATGATAACAGCATATGTGAATAAAAGAATAAATTACGAAGTGCATGATTTCTATTGATGTAAGCATTTGTTCTCTATCAGGAATGTGCCTGGTAACAACAGTCAAACAATGCTCTTTACCTTCCAAATTGAACACTGCACACTGCCTGACTTTAGATATAATTACTTCACATAATTGTTTCTGTCAAGAATAAATGAAGCCTTAAAAGAACAATGCAATCATTACAAGTGGTGCATCTTAAGATATATTTTATGTTGGACCTTATATTGGTAGTGTTTTCTAGGATGATATCAGGGACTAAAGATTCTCAAGTTGTGCATCTTCAGGCACCAGAAACAGATACCCAAGTGCCTGAGATATTCATAGGTCATTATAAATACACTCTTGTTGCTCAGTGATTGCCTAGTAAGAGCAATATGAGTTTGTCGCTAATTTGTTCAGTTCCAGGGAAAACACTCTGAAGCTGCAGAAGGAGAATAAAACATAGAGTCAAAACTCTTATTTTTAGTACTGAGTAGTGAATAGAAATCAGTTTTTTTGAATCACCAGGATTTACCTTATTAATACTTTACCTTAGAACTTGTGATTTACAAAGTTTCTATGTTAAATGTATTGGACAGAAAAAATTCAAGGCAACTTGCATGTATGTAACAGGAGGCAGTTATAAGTGAATAACAGTAATAGTTGGTACATTTTCTTCAATAGTGAGATATACGTATCATCAGATTCATTGTGTTTGGCAACATTTTACAATTTTATTTAGTCTACAGCAGGACAGAGAACTAAAAAACACATTGATTCTTCAATACAAGATGGTTTCATTATAAGACATCCCTTTAGTATTCACAAGGTTTAGCCCAGGTTTAGACTGTTCAAATCCTTTATGTAAAATTGTATATTATTTTCATATAATCTAGATATATATCATCTTATATACTTTAATTCATTCCAGATTACTTATAATACCTAAAACAATGTGGACTGAGAATAATTGTATTGTTTAGGAAATAGTTGTATTGTTTTGACAAGGAAAATCATCTGTACATGTTTAGTACAAACATTTATTTCAAATATTTTCCATATACAGTTGGTCAAATCTATGGAAGCAGAAACTGTGGACATGGAGGGGCAACGCTAATTGTGTGTGTGTGTGTGTGTGTGTGTGTAGTATATTATAAAACTTAAATACAATTAAATCTATATAAGTTAATTATACTTTTTTGATAGACTCTTTGAATTTTCTATTATTAATTTATTAATATACCCCACAAAACTGCTGGCAAACTTGGCCCAGTGAAGCTTCTAATTCATTATATAAAAGAAATATTAAAACACATATGGGTAAAAGTATACATGGAAATTTAATTAAATGTCACATAAGAAACTGTAAGCTTCTGTGTGAGATAAATAATGGAGGACATGACCTATTTTGGAAAAGAACTTGCCAAGACATCCCTAGGGAGATGCCTGGGAAATGAAACTGAAGGACTATGGTGACCCTGCAAAATTCATGTTGAATGTTAATCCCCTTTGCAACAGTTTCAAGAGGGGAAACTTTGGGGAAGTGATTAAGTCATGAGCCTGCTTCATCAATGTATCAATGGCCTTATAAAAGAGGCCTCAGAGAAGATTTGTCATTCTCATTTTGTTCTTCTACTATGTGGGCATGGCTTCCTTCTCCTTTGCCCATCAGCCCTTTTAACCATGTGAGGAGACAGTAGCCTCACCACAGGAGAGAATGCAGCAGTGAGTCACCATCTTAATATCTGAACTCAGGTTATCACTGGACCCTGGATCTATCAGGACCTTGACCTTATACTTTAGCATCCAGAACTGTGAAAGATAACTTTTTTATTTTTATAAATTACCCAGGCCCAAATATTTTGCTATAGCAGCAATAATGGGTTAAGACAAAAAGCAAGAATTTCCTAGACAATGTGGCAGGGAACATGTTAGTGACCATGAGGAAGGCATACTTTGGCCAGGTAGCAGGAGGAAACATGAGGATAAGGAAGGGTTAGAGCATCTGTGTGGCCTGAGTGGAGAAATGGGGAAGGAGGATGATGCATAAAGACAGTTTCACAGGAAAGTTAGGGTTCTATACCTGGGATTTTGTAGCTACCTGGAGATATTTTTCCCAGCTTCTCTAAAACTGGAAAAGAATGTGTTGTGCTCAAGTGTAAGAAAGCAGTTAACAACTTTTGCAAAGGAAGAGACAGATAGTGGGAATACAGAAAAGCAAACATGTTGAAAATATATTTAGAAGGAAGGAAATAAGACAAAGTGATAGATCAGACAAGGGACAGGTGAAAGGGAAGGGTACATCAAAGATGACTTCCAGGACTTCTTATGTAACTGAGTAAATAATAATTCAACTCATAATGTAGAGATTGACCAACATCTGGTAAAAAGAAGATGATGATCTTTGGCTGCTTGGAAGACAAGAACCCTTTGAGTTATCCATATAAAAAATTGAGAAAGGACTTAATTAAACACAGTTTTGATGCCCAGAGGAAATTCCTGAGCTTGAAATACACAGTTGAAGTCTTTAGCAGATGAAAAAATATTGAAGGCATGCAATGAAAATGCCTTGAAACAGTACAGAGTTTAGAGTATTGAGACCTTCCAAGCAGACTTCATCTACATAGCAGATGAAAACTTTTGCTTTTTTAGAAAATAGAAAGGAATAGAATAGCTGTGTGTGTGTGTGTGTGTGTGTGTGTGTGTGTGTGTGTGTGTATTATTTACTGGAAATAGAACACATAAACATTTACCTTTGAGCTACACCATATCCCTTTTTGTACATTAATTTTTGTTTTGTTTTTTGAAACAGGGTCTCACTAGGTTGCTGAGATTTTGACTAAGTTGCTGAGCCTGTCCTTGAACCTGCAATCCTTCTGTCTCAACCTCCCAAATATCGGGATTACAGGTGTGCACCACCAAGCCTGGCTATGCAATACCTTTTTTAATGTTCAAGGGCTGCCCTCACATTATTGTTTTCTCTTCAAACCCTGCTTGTGCAAAAGAATAAAAGGAACCCAAGCCAAAGGCCTTTTCTCTCATCTTTCCTCACTGCATGCAAATGTAATTAGAAGTTTCCACACCATCTACGGTTTTATATTAATATTCTCAAAGTGAGTATTTGTCAGTGATGACTGAAGTGTAGGTCCTTTAACTTAGATCATCAATCTAAGGTAAGAGTGAAAACTAACTGCAAAAAAAAAAGGGCATTTATCTAACCTCTTTTGATATTGAATGCTGATGGTCTTTTTGTTTTAAGTCTTTTCCATCTTTCCTCTTGAGACACAATATTGTCCATTTGTTTGAGGTACTGGTGATGGAACCCAGGGGAATTCTACCTCTGAGCTTTCTCCTTGATTGGGTTCTCTTTTATATAATTTTTTTTTTTTCTGGTGGTACTGGGCGTGGAACCTAGAGCCTTTCTAACTCTGGGCTATACTCCCAGACCTATTTTATATTTTATTTAGAAACAGGGTCTCACTAAGTTGCTGAGAGCCTCACTAAGTAGCTCAGGCTGGCTTTGAACCTATGTGATACCTCCTGTCTCAGCCTCCCAAGTGCGGGGATCACAAGCGTGTTGCACCACCACGCCTGGCTTATGGGATTCTTAAAAAATTAATTTTTCAGTGATTTGTTTTTGACCTTCTTTTCCCTTAATAGTCTTCTTTGGTGACTTCATTCATTGTCCAGCTTCCACTCTTGCCCATATATGAATGAAAACATGTAATTAAAGGGTCAGTGTGATGATGAAAGGCACGTGGGCTTTCTGTCCCATAGTTAAAATCTCTGCACCAATACTTCCTGACTGACTATAGAAGATATTTGCAATGTCTTTCAGCATCAATTTCCTCATTAATAAAATACATGCTCTATTATATTGTATTATGAGAATATAATACAATGTTTTTATAGATTTTATGAGAACCATAAATGAAACTTAGTAGATTCTCCATAAAGAACTCCTCTTATTATTATCCTAACTCCATTCTTCAACGCACAATACTTGGAAAATCTCCATATGTATATCCAATTACTTTTTGACATAATCATCTGGTGAATATAAAAATCATAAGTACTTAGCATTTTTCATACTCTTTCTCCTTCTTGAATCATGTCTCAACTGACAGCACCCTTTCCCCCAATTCCCTCAACTAACCTATAACAGAACCTGATTGATACTTTAAGATTCTCTAATTGATCATTTTCTTACCAAGTCAATACCCACATATTTTTCCACACTGTATATCCTCTCCCACTCCACCATCAACTACACTGTTCCTAAGCAATCTCCTGACTAATCTGCTTTTATAGGAATAGTCTCCTATAATCTACTTTATGATACTACAAGAATCATAATACTAAAAATAGTGTCACCTTACAGAAAAGTGGTACCCCTTATTATTCTATGCTAAGTGATTGGAAGTCCTGTTATTGTCTAGTTTTACAACTTTAATGCTAACCTCTAATGTTATTTCTGCCCAGGCTGGATGCTTGCAAGTTTCAAATTTCAATGTAGCTTCTGTGGGTTTTGTTTTGTTTTCCCCAGTATATTCATTCCTTGCCCTCAATTTGCTCTAGCTCATGTATGACTCAGGTTAAATGTAAACTTTTCTGACAAATCCTCATGCTGGTTTTATTTTTTCTATAATTCTAGTATACCCCCTTGCAATTATATTATCTCATGATATTAGTGTGTTTAATCCAATCATTGCATTATTGACCAAAGCACTGGTCTTAGAACAAAATGAACGGAAGCCATTCCCAGCTCTACCATTGCCAGATATGTGAAAAATCATCATTACATATGATTTCTATGCCTCAACTGCCTTATCTATGAAATATAAGCACTAACTCATAGGTATGTTATATAGTATTTTTGTAAATTTTCTAAGATAAAATAGTAAATATTCAATATTAATTATTGCTAGTATTAGTATTAGTACTAGTACTTATTACTACTATTATTAGTACTTCGATACAATTGCTAACAAAGACATATTAGTGGTGCTATCCTTATAAACTCCCTTTCATACAAGTTCAAAAGAAATATATCTAGTTATTTCATAAATTCTCATCTCTAAAAATATTTGGTATTATTCAGTATGTTATAATAAATCTATTTACAAAATATAAACAATGAGTTTCACTGATTTCAATCTAATTACTCTCTCCCTTAAAACTGAATCAATGTCTTCCAAATTCTTTGGTGAAAATATGTTAGATTTGATGAATATGTATTTCAAGGAAGTTTAACTAAAACTTATTCTGAAAATTTCTGGTACTTTTATGGGAAAACAACAATGACTTAAAGTGGGGTGTTAGAAACTCACAGAAAAATAATTGAGGTTCATAGCTATAGTGTTTTTTCGAGCCTATATTAATCAAATGATTTAATTTTACATTGTTTTCAAAATGACCAGTGCCTACATTCTCTTTATTTATATCTAGAAATAATTTATTGCTCAGGAAAGCCTTTTGTAAATAAGTGGACAAGTTATGCACTCATCTGATTTGAAATATAAATTCAACTTTATAAAGTAAGGATTCTTATATATATTCAAAATGGTGTTTTGCTCAATAATAACAAAGTTATGTCATTTGTAGAAAAATACATGCAAACGTGAGGACATTATGCAAAGTGAGATCAGCCAGTCTTGGAAAGTCAAAGGCTATATATATATTTTTTTCTTTTCTATAGAAGCTAGAGAAAAACAGGAAAGAATATAAATTTTAGACTAAGGAAAGGAAGACCAGTAGAATAGTTGAATGTGAAATGGGCAGGGAGGGGAGTAGGGAAAAGCAGAGGACTGAGGAAGAAAACATATCAAATAATGTTATTGTGTTCATATATAAAAATAACACTACTAATCTCACTAACATGTGCTGGGAGACAGGAAGGAATAACAGAGTGAGATATGGAGGGGTACACAAACTGATGTCTGCATATATAAATGTGTCACTTTGAATTTCACTATGTTGAAAAATTACATTGCACTAGTAAAATTATGTGAAAAGTAAAAACTCACTGTATTTAACTGTCCCAAATACATGGCTATTGAAACACTTGAAGTAGTATAAATAAATAGAAAATAGAGGCCCATTGTTCAATCATATCTTTCAAGAGTCTAAATGTTGAAAATGCAATCAACGAAAGACTTTTCACATATAGATTCTACTTGGAAAGAAATACTTCTTCTTGAATCCAAATTAGGTAGCTAAGCATTATGTTTTGTTTTGCCCCTGGAAGAAAGCCAAATGGCCATGATATGGATGGAAATATAGTGCCATTAAATAGGCCATGCTGATGATCTTTATATATGACATGTTTAATGTTTACAACCATGAACTTACATAGAAATGTTTGTTTCTAAATTTAATTATAATGACTGATATGTAGTGTATAGTTTTCAAGGTAGCAACTCCTGAATATTATTTCTTTCTGGTCTCTTAGTAAGTGCCTGCCCTCCATGTTTGGAGTTATCATAGTATAAACATAGTCAAGATGTAGTTTTATCTAAGTATAAAATATAAATGGCCCTGACTTTTAACAAATGACATCCAAATTACAAAATTTGCAGGATTAACAAAATGATGTATTAGATAAAAGATGAGGTGGTCTCTAATGGAGTTGAGCTGTGAAATGTGTGCTAATAAGATAGTATTAATGCTGATTTTGGAGCATTTCAAGAGGAAAGCATTAGTAATCACCTTTTCGTTTTAAAAACAACAGTAGTGCTACTTGGTCTTGGAATATGATTATCTTTTGAATGCCACAAAATGAGTCCTTCATAATTTAACATTTTAATCATTTCAAGGTGATTTGCTTTTACTGTGAGAAAAACCCTGTGTTGGCACTTTCCCCACATGTTTCCCAAGCATAATCACATATTAGTTGCAATTTTCTCTGCAACATAAGAATTAATTACGCTAAAGAAAAAAAGCTTCTTTTTTAGTAAAAGGTGTAAAATACCACAGATATCCCGTTTGAACTAATACTGAGACTGGAAACTCATTACCACTAAAAATGTCAGTTCTGATGAAGCATTAAAAAAATTCAAGAATCAAATTTTAAATGTCTTTACTAAGCTGTTTTATGGTAGCATGTACCATAGGAAATGTGATGAGTCTTCATGTAAAAATGCTGATTTGAATTAGATTTAGAATGTATGTCATCCTCAATTAGCCTTTCCTTCATCAAAATGATCTCACAAACACAGAGAATGAATCTTTATTTCCTCCTTTGCACATGGGAGGTCATTTGTCAGATTTAATATACTTCTACCTACGTCTTCCTACATGCTTGGAGTTCAAGATGGATGACCATGGACTTTCAGGAAAAGTTTTTAGCTTAAAACTTAAATGTAATTTTAATATAACACCAAACCCATTTGAATTGAGGCTGAAATTACACTAATATTGACTGAAATAGCATTGATTTTAGTGGAAATTTGAGAGGAAGTAAACATATAATTTTTCTGTTTGTTTTTTCCTTTATTTCTAGGAAATAATTTATATACTAGCAAATGCCTAGGTAATCAGATTAAGAGACATTATATAGCTAACCACTTATTTTCCTAAATCATGCAGGTAGATTTGTGGTTCAGATGAATTAATAACATCTGTGAAATCATATAAATGTAATCACTTATTTATGTTTGTTTAAATGTTTTATCTTAAGAAATTTTATCAGTTCATATCCAACAGTTGGAATATGCTTGTGACCCAATAAGATAGGTGTTTATTTAGTGTTTATGAGGTCAAGTAAAACTGCAATCTGGTTAGTCTGGTAATAGAATATTCATGTACTGATAGGTTTTCCTGGTAACTCATAATGCATGGTTATGACTGCCTTCTAGAGAAAGTTTTGCATGCATTTATAAAAGGGCTACTTGTAAAGCCTAGTGTTCACAAGTTCAGTCCCAGAGGACCTTGCTGTTTTGGATAACATCTGAGTACTTTTAACTATAACAAAGAACTTGACTTTTTCTGTGCTACATTTATGCCTTGAAAAATATTTAAAAACTGAAGAAAAAAGAATAACCTCCTTTTGAAAATCTATGTGAAAGACTTGAAGCATTCAGAATAATAGTTTTTCCAAGGTGAGGAAATAGAGCCAATAGTAGGAAAATCTTTCTTATTTTGGCAATAAAAATGATAGCTGTAAAATTTTGTTTTGTCTAACAGCTGTTATTATCCTTACAAGTAGTTAGCAAACAATGCTATGAATTGTGTATTCAGTCAATTGTGTTTTCAATTCTACACTGATAAAATTTTATAGCAAATTTTAGTGTGTTACTACAATATTTCCAAAGAATATATGAAGAATTCAATAAAATAATAATAATAATAAGAAGAAGAAGAATACTTTTTCTTTGGAGACAATAAAAAAGCAAATAGAATAGAATGTATATAATATTTTACAATTATTCTACAGAAGATGTTTTACTAACACAAACATACAAAAAATCATTAGTCAATAGGCATTTTGATATGGGTTAGGATTCTAATACTAAGGGTAATTTTTTTTCACGTTGAAATATTTAGAAATATAGGTGAAATATTAAGAAAAGAACACTACAGCCTTGATCTAATAAGAAAACAAGTCATTAAACAATTGTAAATACCAGATACATTACACATTTTAAAGTTAATGAAAATATGAATATTGTACTATATTTTAAGTCATAATATTTAACCTACAGTAAAATTTCCAGAATAAAATTGTTATAATTATGTGATTTACACAATAAACAAGTTTAAAATTATTTAGGTTTTCTATTTATTTATTTTATAATGAAGCCACATGCATTAACTTAATAGAAAAAAATGTGTGTTTAGTCAAATTCTTTGATAAGATAGTGACATTACATTTTATGATTAACATTCATAAAACTATAAATACAATGCCTAGTGGTAAATGTTGCAGCAGACAATAAAGAATAAATATGAGCATAAAGGTTACTGGCATTTACTTTTTCTCATATTTAAAAAAAATGCATATGTATACAAATTAAATATTAAAACTAGGACTGAGGATGTAGCTGAAAGATAGAGTACTTGTCTAGTGTATATGAGATCTTGGCTCAATCCCTAGCACCGAAAGAAAGTTGCTAATTTGGCATTACATTAAACAAAATAATTTCTTCTAAATTTTATCATAGGAAACAAACAATTCTAATGCTATAACAGAGAATTACCTATTTAAATATAAGCAACTCCATTTTATTTTAATAATAATATGTTTTAAATTCTAAAATAAACTTAAGTACTTTCCTTTTGATATAAAATGAGATCATTATATTAAATATCTAAAATCTCACAGCCTATCAGGATAAATTAATATTTCATCAAGGTACTAGTAACAGTTCTTAGATAAATGCAAAGACTCCATGAAAAATTTGCAGAACTAGCTTTCTGAAAAAGAAAAGGAGTGAAAACAATAAATCAAGCTTGTGAATAAAACCTTTTACATTCACTATGATCATTATGAATCAGAAACTATCTCAACTGTGTTCAATAAATTGGTCCACCCCTTTTGTAAAGTCTCTGCTCTCACTGAACTTACATAGTCATCAAGTGACAACTAACACATAAAATAATAAAATAACTCCAGTGGTGGAAAGGGGTGGTATAATATAACAGTATGACAAGATAGAGGATGAATGGCTTAGGGAAATGAAGGACACCTGATGGAATGGCCTTATGCTGATGCCTGAACACACTCCAGGAAGACAACGAAAGAGAAGTGGAGGGTGGACAATGAGAGTTTCCCTTTTAGACATGGAAAAATCATTAGATACCTAGATATATGTGCACAATGGGCTCATAGATCTTACACTGAAATTAATCAGAGAGCTCTAAATAAAAATATTTGTGAGATGTCCAAATATCCATATTATTTAGAACCATGAGAGCAGATAAATTTTTTAAATATTGAATAAAAATAGAGAAACTGAAGTTTACCAAGAATGACAGCTGAGAAATTCTGTAAGAGAATTGAAAGAAAACAAATATGGGAACAGGGTGATATGGAAGTATGAATAAGAAGCTTTTCTCAAAAAGAGGGTAGGTACCTGCATCAAACTGAAGACTGAAAATCATTTGACTTGACGTAATTATGAGGTATCCTTCATATTGTAAAGGGCATTTTGTGAAATAGTGAAGCTTGATTTTGTTTTACTGAGGAGACAATGGGGAGTAGATGAGGAAAGCACGAGAACCATTAAAGTAATATTTAACAAGATAAAATTGACTGTGAAGTGGAGAAAATGGAGGGGTAACGTGTGGTTGAAATGATTTTTTAAATTTTTATTTAAAAAGTGACTCATTTTAGGGTGAGTTTGTATGAACATGGGGACACTATCTAGTGACAGAAAGTTGTGACTCTATTCATCATTAAAATGAGGAAATAAAATCATGACTTGGAGTGTGTGTGTGTGTGTGTGTGTGTGTGTGTGTGTGTGTACACGTGCACATGCCGGTATAGTTTCTGGCTTATACTAAGTAATTGAGTAGCTACAATGATAATGCAGATCATGATGGTAATGCTGGTCATTTCAATGTGAAAGGAGGTGAAATAGCACAGGATAAAAGAGCAGAAATTACGACCACAAATTCTTAGGTAAAGTGAGAGAACACCTCATCAGCAAACATCTTCAGTCTGAATAAATGAAAAGGCAGATATGGGTAAAAGTATTATATATATAATATATATACACTATATATATATTAATATATATTATATATACATACATATATATATATATATTAATTTGATAATAGAAGGTTGAGTTAGGGATTATTCACTTGCATCTTTTTAACCCAAACTGTAATTTTTTATATATATAAAGATCTTTAGACTGTGGGATGAGGGAGTAAGGTATTATAGATGTTAGTAGAATGGAGAATATTGAACTTATAATGCCAAAATGTGTAAAAATGGATAAGCTAAACCACCTAAGCAAGATAATATTATTAGTAAGATACTTGAGATTTATGCCTCTCTTTAGTAACATAAAGAAATATAATTTTTGTGTAACTTATTTAAACTATGTTTAATATCTTCAGAAATATTTAAAAGGATCTTCTGTGATTGAGTGTCAAAATGTATAAACATAGGTCAACAACCCAAATAAAAGACAGTTAAAAGGAAACATTCTCAAAATAAGTAAAATAATCAAGTTAGTATTTTTCTCAAAGTTTTGGCTTTGCATTTATATCTAAATTTTTGCAACAAATTCAATAGCACGACAGCGCACTATGCTCTTTATAGACTTAATAAAGTGATAGAACAGCCGGGTGTGGCGGCGCACGCTTGTAATACCAGCATTTGGGAGGCTGAGACAGAAGGATCGCGGTTCGCAGACAGCCTCAGCTACTTAGTGACCTGTACAACTCAGTGAGACCCTGTTTCAAAATACAGAATAAGGCAGAGAGACCAATGGCGACGTGGGGACTGAAGCCACAAGGCCCAAGCTGCACCAGGACCCATCCACACCTTCCAAGGGCCAGACTTGCCTGGGGTGCCCAAACTGCAGGAATTAAGCTGGGGGTGCATGTATTACTGTCAGAAGAATGATGTTGGATTGGAAGGAGGTAAAAAGAAAAGCTACATAATAAAACTCTTGCCAAATCTGTGGAAATCAATAAAATTATGTATTACCAAAAACGTATTGGAGAATGAAAAGACCACGGATGGATTAGAGTTACAATTCAACAGTAAAATCTTCAAGAGCTGGCAAAAGATGGAATTTAAATTTCCTCCCTAATTATGCTTTACTTAAATTATTATTTAAATAAATTGGCAACCCAAAAATATCCTAACTGAAAAGTGAAGCCAGATTTTAAATTAAAAGTGAGTAACGCCCCCCCCAACCCTCCACACACACAAAGAAAGTACAAAAAATAGGGCTGGGGGTGTAGCTCAGAGGTAGAATACACCTGCATTCCATCCTCAGTACTGCAAAAAAATTTAAAAATTTGATAGAACAACAATATCATACACTATATGTCTTTTGGGTTTCAGATATTCAAATCTATACATAACTTCACTTCTGACTACTTTATTATGATAAAAATGGGAGAAAAATAGAGAAACCTATATCGTGATATCACCCCAAATTAAATGACAAATATAAAATGGCTGGTGTTATTGCTCATTTTTAAGGGTCCTGACTTAAAAATATAATCACACAAAGGAAGGACTGAGAGTTAAACTTCATGATGTACTAGAAAGAATTTTTTCATTATTAAAAATTTGTGTCTTTAAAAAGTCATGCAAGCTGGGCATGGTGGCACCCGCCTGTGATTCCAGAATTTGGGAAACTTAGACCTGAGGATCCTGGTTCTCAAGCGAGGCCCTTGCAACTCTGTGAGAACCTATTTCAAAAAATAAAATAAAACTAAATGGAATCTCAGCATAGTTTTGATTTGCATCTCCTTGATGGTTAATACTGTTGAACATTTTAAAAAATATATTTATTGGCCATTTGTAGCTCTCCTTTTGTGAAGTGTCTATTCAGTTCAGTTGCCCATTTCTTGTTTGCGTTATTTGTTTTACTAGTGTGGAGTCTTTTGAGCTCTTTCTATAGTCTGGCATTAGTCCTCCATCAGAGTGGTGGCTGGTAAAGATCTTCTCCCATTTTGCGTAGGCTTTCTCTTTAGGTTCTTGATGGTTTCCTTTGATGAGCAGAAACTTTTTAGTTTGATGCCAACCCACTTGTTAATTCTTGCTTTAATTTTCTGAGCTTTGGCGGTCTTATTGAGAAAGTTACTGACTGTGCCTATGAGGAATTTTTTTATACTGCTGGTGGGAGTGCAAACTAGTTCAGCCACTATGGAGAACAATTTGGAGATTCCTTAGAAAATGGAGTGAATCCACCATATGCTGACTATACACTCCTGGGTATCTTTCCAAAAGGGTTGAAATCAGAAAACTACAGTAACATGCATAGCCATGTTCATAGCAGCACAATTTGTAATAGCCAAAATATGGAATCAACCTAGGTCCCCACCAACAGATGAATGGATTGGAAAATTATGGGAAATACACACACTGGAATTCTACTCGGCTATAAAGCAGAACAAATCATGCCATTCACAAGAAAATGGAAAGACCTGGAGAACATTATGTTAAGTGAGATCAGCCAAGCACAGAAAGAGAAGAGACATATGCTATCTCAAATATGCCCAAACTAGGGAGTATCGGGGATACAAAGGGACTCCAGATAATAAAGGGGAAAGCTCAGCAAAGCTAGAATGGAAGGGCAGATGATGAAAAAGGCTGAAGTTGTTTAATGGAGGAGCTACATTCGAATATGTGTAAAAGTATGAATGTAGCATGGTCAACCTGGATACTCACTGTCGGGAGGGGGTTAAAGGGGAAGCAGAGGGGGCACCAAGCCCTGTGTGAATGTATACCATTTTCAATATAATCCACATAAAAATAAAAATATATAAAAATAAAAAATAAAATAAATAAAATGACTAAAAATATAGAGCTCGGGATTTAGCTCAGAGGTAGAATGCCCTTGGGTTCCATTCCCAGTACTGCAAAAAAAAAAAAAATGTCATGCAAAATAATAATTATTTTATTATTTGTCTTAATTTTTCAGTTGAAAGAGAAATCAATACATTTTGAATACAAGTTTTTCTTAGATAAATGTTTTACAGATAGCAGTTCCTAATACACTTGTTCCTTTTTAAAATATACTTGTATTGGTGCTTTGTAAATATACATCACAGCAAGGTTCAAAGTGATACAAACATCCACATGAATTGCACTGGGTGTATCTTCCCTGGGCCCCACCCTTCTCTTTCTTCCTGTAGGTGTTAGTGAGATAGGTGCTAATTGCCTTTATATATGGACACACTTCATTATTTGAACTGTTTTCTTCATCAATTCTCTTTTTTCCTCTCCTCACCTTTCTCTTCCAGTCCCTTTGCAGTATTCTACTGGTCTCTCTATTTCTTTATTTGAAGTTTCTTTTGTTTTCTGTGTGGCTTCCACATATGAGAAAAAACATCTGACACTTGACTTTCAGACACTAGCTCACTTCACTTAGTATAATATTCTCTGGTTCCATCCATTTTTCTGCAAATGACATGATTTTGCTCTTCTTTATGACTGAATAAAATTTTATTGTGTGTATATACTGCATTATTTTATCCACTCACCGGTCTGGAGACAATTTGGCTATTGTGAATTGTACTGCTATAAACATGGATATGTATGTATCTCTACAGTGTTCTGATATAAATTCTTTTAGAAAGATGCTCCTCCATATCTTTTTCTCTGTTTGTTTTTAAATTTTCTTTTAAATTTTTATGTGGGTCATATTGACAATGGCATACATTCAGACTTGTGCTTGGTGTCCTCTCGCTCCTCAGCTATCCCTCCCCCACTCCCAACAATGAGGGTCCAGGTTGACCACGCTACATTCATTCTTTTACACATAAAGATACTAAATAATTAAAGAAAGCTATTTGTTATCTATATAGAAAAGTTATTGGATTTATATACAAGAATGACTTTTTCTAAATTGTCATGGCTTGCTTAAGTATGATTTGTGGCTTAGCAAATTGTAAAATTATGTGAATTATTATAAAAAATGTGCAGATCAATGAGACATTGAAAGTTTACTTTTCAATGTCTATTATTTGAAGAAATAAATGTAATATATTTATGAAGTAACTTACTAAAGACTTCTACAGACCAGATGTGGTGCCGCATGTCTATAATCCCAAGTACTTGGGAGGCTGATATAGAAAGATCACAGGTGTGCAGCTAGCCCAGCAACTTAGATTTTATTTTAAAATAAGAGAAGAAATAAAACATCTGGGTGTGTAGATAGGTGGTAAAGTGTCCCTGGGTTCAGTCCCCAGGATCTTAATGTCATACCTTGGTTGTTTTAGCAAATATAAAAGGAAAGTTATAATATTAAAATACAATGAGAGTAATAAGTTTGATAAGTAAATACTGTTTGGTGGCAGCAGTGCCAGCAGTGGCAGATTAATTTTTTAGAAAAAAATCCATATAAATTATATGCCACCCAACCAAAATTTATTAACAGCCTAATAATTCTATACCCATTGGTCTTTATTTTTTTCTGTTTCCATCTGTCAACTGGTTGAAAAGAAAGCTCAACAATGCATTTCTAGAGCAGGGTTATATTTCTCAGGATAATTTATTTTGATTAAAATATACAAGATGGCATAACAAGAGTATGAATTTAGGATATAGAACTGTTTTGTAGTCTCTTCTCTGATCAAGTTACTGTCTCCTCCTAAAGTTACTGACTTATGGTCCTAGACATCACTTACACATCTATATACAAAGTTCACACAGACTGTATCTTATATGACTTAATATATCTAACAAATAGAACATTAAATAGAACATTTCCATACTCTGTAAATGAAAAAAAGAAACAAAGAGATGAATTTATTTTTCTGACCTCAAGGGAACTAGCAAACAGATGTCTTGTATTTGTCTATACTACTGTCCACAGCTCTTTTTTACTCTGTGACAATGACAAGTAAGTCATGTGCCGGGCGTGGTGGCGCACGCTTGTAATCCCCGCGCTTGGGAGGCAGAGACAGGAGGATCGCAGGTTCGAAGCCAGCCGCGCTGGCGTAAGAGACCCTGTTTCAAAAATATAAAATAGGTCTGGGAGTGTAGCCCGGAGGAAGAAGGGCTTCCAGGAACCCCAGTACCACCAAAAAAACAAAAAACAAACAAGTAAGTCATGATTAATAAATAATGTTTAAGAGGAAAGAGTAATGAATCCAGATCCATTTTATTGGATCAAATCAAATGAAGGGGTAGTTGACTACTATCTCAAGGATAGGCGAGCATGTAAAACATTTCCCAGTTGCCAAGTGAAGTAAAGCTCTTAAATTTTTTTTGTGATTTAATAGAATGAACACAGTAAATACTTAATTTCTTTTTGTGATACTGAGGATGGAACCCAATACTTAATTTTTATGATATATTTTTTCCAAAGGAGTTCTATGACAAGTCAAATGATACAAAATGAGACATGTTGCTGACTTAAGAGTTAATAAAGAGGTAGGATCCAGTAGCAAAATTCATATTCAGATGGCTACATTGTCTCCAAGGCAATTGAGTATCATGAAGGAAGAGGAGATTTTATTGATCTGGGAAATGGCAGCAGGTTATGCTTATTGTATATAATAAAGACTATTGATTTTGTTAAGCAGAAAAATGGCACTTTAAAAAGGTCATTTCATATCAACTGCAACTGAATGGTACTTTTTTCTAGGCCAGAAGTTTTTAAAATCATTTTTAATGGAGCAAAATGTATAATTTGTCAAGAACATCCTTTATACCAACAGAATGAGAGTTCATTGCTATAATGAAGGTTTTCCTCTAACATATAAATTAAAATTACAATCCATTCAACTAAAAAAAAAAACAATGGGCAGTGTTATCCCTTCTATAAATGAACTTCAAACTATAGAGTGATTTCTTTAACTTACTCCTAAGGAGTTTGATTTTGGAAGAAACCTTTTCCTAAGAAAATATAGATTTGTTCTAGTTGATAATAATACTTAAACAAAAAACCCATTACACTTTATTTCAAGGTTATTATTTTACTGAGGATCAAACCTTAAGTGGTATGGGCTTAGAAGAAGCTATTTCAGTCTAACACTGACTCCTCATTTGGGGCATGTTGTAGTCTGCTCATGGAGTTGATGGAGCTTTGTGACTACCACTTTTATACAATCATGAAATAAACTGAATAAATAGAACTCTGTTAGGACTACATATTAGGGATAGTTATATATCTTTCATTCTTTTTTTTTCTAAATTTAAAATGTGTAGTTTAGTAGGCAAAGGAGAGTGATTTGCATTCTAATTCATTGGTACCATGAAAAAACCCAGAAAGAATATGGATATCCAGGATTCTAAGCAGCATGTGTGTACTGGATGCTATGGTTTGGGTATAAACAATCAAAAGTATTTGTAGTAAACTTAATTTCTGGTGTTAAAGAATGGGATGTTTAAAAGGTGATTACTTCATGTGGGCTCTACTTTCATGAATAGATTAGTAGGTCCATTTTCTCAGAAATGTTTTATTATCAGTGGAATAGATTTCTCCTAAAAGGGTAATTTGAGCCTTCTTATGCACTCTATGTCTCACAAGATCCTTTACCCTTTAACTCTCTGCCATGGGATTATATAAGAAAGCTCTTACAAGATGTCATTTTTTGATATTAAATTTCCCAGCCTTCAGCACCTTATGAAATAAATTTATATTGTTTATAAAAATATAAAATCTATTTACATATATTGTTTATAAATATATGTTACTCTGTTGTTATAGCAACACAAAATTGGCTAATGCACAGGGTAGGTGACTTAGATTTGATTTTTAAAGGAATAGGTGGCTGACTTTCTTTTTTGGAGAAATTGGTCACAAATTTGTTGGTGTTCATACAAATTTCCTGGGGCATAGAATGTTTGTTTTCTCCAAAATTTGCATTCTGTTCTTGAGATGAGTACTAGCTAAAAATTCTTAGCCACAGGTGTATAGTCATACAAATAACTCCTACCTTAAAAATAAACAGGAAAGGAAGTAATGTGTGCTGCTCCATGGTTTTACCCACAAAACCTCCTCCATGTATTTTCCTATAGTCTTTTTTCTGTCTGGTAGCTTGGTATGAGATGAACAGTGTGGTCTGGAAGTCATAATTAGAAATGGCAGAGCATCTCATACCATGTGTTTCTGCATAATTTTGTGAAAGAGAGCCTTTCTTATGACCTCTACATCTGCCCAGAATGTTACATGCACAAGAGGAATGTCTAATGTTTTTAAGCATTAAAGATTTATGGACCAGAATTTTAAGCACTTAACATTAATACCCATGTGCTTTGTTTTCTTTCTTTATTGAAAAATAGCTTAAAATCTAAAGAATGAAAAAAGGATTTTTAAAGAATGGTAATAGGACTCCAAATATGAATTTATTTCTTTATCTGATGGCTAAATTTCTACTTTACAAAAAATCGTAGGAAAAATTGACAAAAGTACTGAAATCACTTCAGTATACCAAACATTTTTTGCATTTAAATGGTCCTGTGATTCAAAATCTGTGTGACATGTTAAAGAATAGGGGAAATACAATTTATGGAATGATTTATATTTCAGATTTCTTTCTATTTTTATCTCTAGGTTTACCTGCCTAATATAATGAGTAAGTTTTCTTCCAATATTTTTAAATTAAAAAGCATTTTCAATTAGTGTATTATTCTTACTTATATAGTAATACCTTGGAATTTTTGGAAACTTAGCTAAGATTAAATTTTATTGCTTTCCTAAAAATTTATAAATATTATTAGCTGCTAAAAAATGTTATTCCATATCAGCCCATTTCAAATAAGTGAATTTCATTATCTCACTAATCAATTTTTGTTCCCCTGAACTTTGATAGCAATTTGTAATTTTTGTAATGGTATTAATATTATAGAAAACTGAATATTTTCATTCTTTGCTTATACTATTGTAGTATATCTTCAAGTCCTTTTTACATATTGAAATTAAATTTTTTAATATAATGCATAGAATTTAGTACCTTATTTCTTTTTACCAGAGCTGTTTTAGATTCTGTACTGTACTAGCATGATTTGAGTTAAAATACTAATATTACTGCAATATAAAATTATAAGAAATAATTAAATATAAAATATAATAAGACAATATAAAATAGTAAGACATAAAATATCAGAATGACTTACCTACTCCTGACTTTTCTATTAAATGTAAAATTTGCATTTCCATGACTGTTCATGGTTCAAATTCCTTATGTTTGGTAGCCACTGTCTCCATGTATATCTGTTCAGTCCAAATTTCCACTTGGCCAAACATAATATGAAAACTGAAGTTATACTTTAACTTACTAATGCCCATGATCATTTATATTTAACATAGACCTATTCTGTAAAGTGTTGGGAAAGAGAGAAAAATACCAAGAGATACTGTGCATATATGAATATATCGATTTGAATTTCACTATGGTGTCTATTACACTAATAAAATTTGTTTAAAATGTATGCTACATGCTTGTGTTAATGATGAACAAACATAATTTAGTATGTTAATTTTCTAATTGAAGCAAATCTATTAATTTGAGTTTAGATATAATAAGCATAGCTTTTAAAAAAGTACATACCTTTAAAAATATAACAAATAAAACTAGTCTTTCCAAAAATAGTTCTGAAACTAAACAAAAGAAACACTAGTAACTTTTATTCTTTCTTAGAAAATGCACTAAGAACCAGATAGGATGGAATGTTCAAAAGAAAATTTCCTTCTTTAAGGAAATGAGATAATAAAATTATCTTCTTTGAACATCTTATGGTATGTATGAAGCATCATAAACGTAAAACAGGTCTACAATCTAATCTGATATTATATATTACATATTTGATAATACATTAAGATATAATTTATATAAGATAATAGCTGCATTTTAATGATTTTAGATATGGCAATGGACATTTTAAGCACATACCCTTTTAATTCCTCAAAGCAATAAAATAAATACATGTTCATTTGTATACTTCAACGTTTAATAAGAATAAGTTTAAAAGAGAATTTCCATTTTTATAACCCTTTTTTAAAATGAAGGAGAAATATTAATGAGTCTGTTTTTGAAAGAAAACTGGTGAGGGAAGTAGATAAAGGGGGGAGGCAGGAGAGGAAGCTGGGGGTTATGAAGGGGCATTCATCACTTTGGCATCGATGTTAGTAGATGAAAGCAGTTGATCCCTTTCTAGGTTGCAAGAGAAAGAACATATTGTGCAATTATGTCCTGTGCTGAATATATTGTTGGCATTCAACCAATTAATAATAACAAGAATGAAAACAACTCTGTCTGCGATAAGAATAAGGCTTCCAATATTAGTCACAGTCTGCTTAGCTTTAGGCTGGCTTAGATAAATGTAGTAAAGACAAGAAAAACATCCCACTCTACACTTTTTGGCTAATTTAATATCTTTGCTAAGTGCTTAGGTAGTACAGTGACAGACACAAAGAAAAATGCATGGATTGATTGCACTGATAGATAAATAGAGTCCATTTTAGCACAAAGAAACCCCCTTATAATTAGATGTGAATATCTGGTTTCTTGCCATCCATCACATATGCAAGTTCAGGAAAGTATTTCTGTAATGAATTAGAAATGAGTAATATTTCATAATACTCACAATGTATTATACACATGCTGCCATAAATGGCTCAGTCTACACTGACAATCATATGACTCAGAAATGGTTCAACTCTTCACAGAGATCTTTCCACATACTCCTATGCCAAAAATGTTTGAACAACTTAGCATTTTTAAAACACTGGAGTCATCCAAATTTCACTAATGTGTTATAAAGTTTTCTTTAAGAAACTATTGGCCAGGCATGGTGGCACACGCTTGTAATCTCAGTCACTGGGTGGCTGAGACAGGAATATTGCAGGTTCACAGACAGCTTCAGTTACTTAGTCTTTCACAGCTTAGCATGACCTTGTTTCAAAATAAGGAATAAAAGATAGGGCTGGAGGTATAGCTCAAAGGTAGAATGTCCATGGGTTCAATCCTCAGTACTGCAAAAAAATAAAAAAGAAAGAAACTATTGACTTTCTGTGAAAGTTCTTAGCAAAAAGAAATCTGAAGATAAATATTTAGCCCATTAGTTAAGGAGGAATATATAAATCTTCTTGGCTCTATTTTAATCAAATAATGCCACTAAAATTAAGTCAATATGGCAAGGTATGCATTTTAAATACAACTTTAGTAAATAAAGTAGGTCATCTTGTATGACCCTAACATGAACCAAGAGTAGCGTCAAAATAATTATATCATGTAGTCCCTAATTACATACACACACACACACACACACACACACACACACACACACACACACACGCGCACGCAGAAATAAACACAGGAGAAAGTCCAGGAAGGAAGAAACGAGACCTATAAGCCAGGTTTGGTGGTGCAAAATATTCATACAAGATATAATGCAAACTAAAATGCATTGTGATCAGCTGAGCATGGTGACAAAGGTTTGTAATCCCAATACTTGGAAGGCTGAAACAAGAGGATTATTATTTTAAAACCAGCTTCATGACTTAGGCCCTCTGGAATCTGTTTCGAAATCAAAGAAACAAAATAAAATAAGGTGGGGAGGTGGAGCTCAGAAGAGAGAATACCCCTGGGTTCAACCCTCAGTATCACAATATATGTACATATATGTATGTATGTGATTAATTTACCTGAATTTAATTATAATGAGAAACATTGACCAGATGCACAAAAAATTTCCCCAGTGATGTCTGATGAACATATAGAACATGTCACTTTACTAAGTCAAGTTAAAAATGTTACAGTTCTTGAAGAGGGAGGGAATAACATTTGAAAAAAGAACCAAAAAATATCTTTGTGCTTATGAACTAAGTGGGGACGAGATTAGCTGTCTTTAGGTACAATAATCTTTCCATTAAGTTTTGGGTTGACTCCTTAAATATTCCCAGCCAATGTCCAAAGAGAATGAAGCTAAATGGTGTTGAGCTGTGTGTTTAAATAGAGAATACAACAGATTATCACTGAAAGTTTTACTTGGTATCAATAAAACTAATTTCTTGCTTCCTTGTCTGCTAAGTTTCTAGCTACTATGAAGGCAATTAGCGTGAATTCTTAAAGCCCTGTGTGTGCTTATTTATTTTTACCCTTTCTAAAAATTTACATAAAATTGTATGTTTTTATCATGTAAAATGTGATTTTTTTGAAGTAGATGAAAATTAAATCTAGTTAACATATTCATTACCTCACATAATTTTTGTGGCAAAAACACTTAACATCCACTTTCTACACTTTTTAAAGAACATTTGTCATTTTCTATATTCAATATGCTATATAATAGTAAACGTCTTCCTAGCTAATTATAATTTCATGCTTTTTGGGGGGTTGTTGAGGGTATGGGGGTTGAACCCAGGGCCATTCCAACTCCAAACTATACCCTCAGCCCTACTTTATTTTTTATATAAAACAAGTTTTCATTAACTGGATAGATCATTGAGGCTGGCCTTGAACCTGCAATCCTTCTGTCCTGGCCTCCCAAGAACAAAAATTACAGGTACACACCACCAAGTCTGAAAGTTCCTTAGTCTTTGACCAACAATTCCTGAACCAAGTACAACTTTTAAAATGTTGACTTCTTAATAAATAAGGGCAATTTGGTTATTGCTCAATTCACAAGGATTTGTAGAAACACCTAAAAGGTTATTTTTATAAGATTTTATTTATGTTTCTCTTCATTTTTATAATGTAACTGCTCATAGGACAATAAAGAGAATTGGCCTGATTCATAACATTACTAATGAATCTGAATTTATTCATAACTCCTTGCCCCAGGTAAACCTGTCTTTGAAAATAAAAATGAATAAAATACATTTGGACAATTAGAAAAATAATGAAAGCATTCAAGAATGACATTTGACAAAGGCAGATAAAGGAATATTGCCTGAAAAAAATGAGCATGTATAGATCAGCTGCCCCTTCTGTGATATATCATAGATTATTAAAGAAATTGTGCACGAGGATACTGAATCACTTACAATTAGTATAGTGGCGAAAGGGAAAAAAAAGGACTCCCCCTAATTGATGGTGACAATGAAAGATGTTGATTCATTGGGAGGCGTTTATAAATTATAAATGAGAAAGAAACATTAAAAGATCAAGAAAATCACTACGTATATGATGTAGCTGTAAACCTAGCAAAAATAATTATAGAAAAACTATTATTCTAAGAAACACAGACTAATAAAGAAAAAATTTCCATAACACAAAATGATCTATGAAGAGAGGAGAACAGTGTTTCAAGGGGTTGTAAAAGAATACTGGGCAAGCATACTGCAGCCATGGATTTGGGAATCACAAAGAGCCCAGTTTAGAATGCCCAACTTGATATGTACTAGCTTTAGGACTTTGGGAAAGCTGTTAAATTTCCTTGAGCTTTAATTTCCTGCCCTAGAAG
The DNA here is from genome assembly GCF_963383645.1 of Muscardinus avellanarius. Taxonomy (NCBI): domain Eukaryota; kingdom Metazoa; phylum Chordata; class Mammalia; order Rodentia; family Gliridae; genus Muscardinus; species Muscardinus avellanarius. The sequence continues at coordinate 165,225,265 of NC_137787.1, forward strand.
ACATCTGGATGAGTAGAAAGATTTGGCATTCTGTAAGGTTAAGAACTCCTATCTCAGAAATTAGTGATCAAGGAAAAAACTGGCCTGTTGAATTATTCAGAAAGTATAGTTAGTAGAGTAACTTGTAATTTATCCACACGTTCTTGGGATTGTCTCTCCTTATTATGATTTCTTTTTTTCTAAGTTCCTCAAAAATTGATGGTATTATATCCCCTTAGATGAAATAATGCAAATACATTAAAACAGAGATGCAGAAGATAGTCCAATAACTATGCCAAGTATGATGCTTAGTTAGGACTTTTATACCCATTTTAATTGCTACATATAGTTATGAAACTTAAATAAAAATAATTAAAATTGAATAAAAGGTACTTATATAAAATGTAAAAATAGGCCCTTCAAAATATGTTTAATATTTTGTCCACACCTATACTTTAAAGATAATATTTTACAATGTTACAGTTTTTTCAATTATATTTCTTGGTATTGAAAAATAGGTTCCAATCCAATAGATAACATGGTTTTCTTTTAATCTTTTCTATAGTCTAAAATTGGCCTTTATCAATGATCATTTTTGTTCCATTGCAGTGGAAGTTTTGTTTTAGGTTATATGTGTTAGAAATAATACTTTAAAAGTTTTTATGGACAATTAATATAGGAATAGAAAAAAAGCAAGGCAACATCTACTTTGTTATGTTTATAAAAACATATTGCATTAATCAAAGCTTCCTTCAGATAAATTGAAACTGGTTCAATTTCCACTTGTCAAGTGGAAGAATATAAATGTTGTGCAATTGTATAATTTATTTTGTGATTCAAACAAGGAGTTCTTTGGTGGAGATAATTTATCAAGTTTGGTGAAGGTGGTAAATGAATATCCTCTTGAAATATATAGAAATTTTCATGAAAATGTTGAACTTACAATGTTTGGTGTTGTAACGATCGATGTTTTCTTTATAAAATAGAATCCTTGAAACTTTTCTCATGTTTTCAATTCTTAGTTCAATTTAATTCTTGTAATTTATCTCAATGCTTTGTCTTCTTTCATTAAAACTTAAGCTACAAAGAGGATGTCAGGGTGTATATATTAAACAGAGAGAATATTATTTAAAAATTAGTTAAATTTTTCTGCATATCTTCCAAGGGCTCTACGTATAGTCCATTCAATGGGAAACTCGGATATTCTTCAAATAAAAAATAATAAAAAGAATACCTGAGGTGAAGAAACATTGCTGCATTTCATTTTAGGGTCACATTCTTTATTGCAATAATATGGAGTATTAATCAAAAGCTTTCATATACTGTATATAAAATTTATTCTAGTTTATCACCCTCATTTTATTTGTCATTACACATAGTTTCATCACATCTATAATCGCCATATTGGGGAAATATTAACCTTCAAGGCATCAGATGAAGTCTCTGGTGATGTCACTGACTCTGACATTTCTACCGACTTCATTTATGACAGACTGAAGGTGATGAACAGGCCCAAGCAAGAGGTCACCTTGTGTCAAGGCTGGTATACAATCTGTCAGATGCAGGGACCGAGAGTCTGCTAATGAGGAATTAAGTAGACAGAATGTTGCTGCTTGACTGTTTTCATGCACTCCAAACCTGTTAAACAATGCTAATCAGGTGTTTATTAAGTGAAACCATTATGCCAAACTTGCTGCAAACCTCACCATATGTCAGAAAGGTTGTAACATATTATTCATCCATTTTAAAGCTAGATTAATAAGAGTCATTCAGTGAGCTTTTCTTACCCTTCAGTTATGCCTTGGAATCAAGGTTATACTAATGGTTTATTTTTTTTTTAACCTGGACACCCATCATTTCACAAAAGTATTTTAAGTTACACAGTGCTTCTGATGAATAAGCTTTGTTCTTGTACTTTTAAATGAAAAGCCAGCTTTTAAAAGACAAAGGAAATAAATTTTAGTTAGAGCAAAATTGCTCAAACCAATAATATTTTAAATAATGAAATAATCTAAACACCTTTAATACATAGAATTATACATTCTAGGATAAACCTGGGGACACTGTATGGTTTGGGGAAAAAAAACAGTCTATAAGAAATAAAAATTAACATGAAAGTATTTTTAAATTAAAGCTAAAATAAAATTTAATATCAGTATTTAATGCAAATATCTTAAATATGTTTTAGAATGCTTTATAATCTATTTGTGTGAACAATAATATCACTTTTCTACTAACAGCATCATCTTACCCCTCCTCTCTGTCACTGTCATCATTATCTGGCACATCCTACAGGTTTAGATATTTATATCCAGCAGGATCTTAGCCTGTTAGAGACCAAAACTATGTCTTATAGAAGATGTTTTCCATCAAAACACCTGACACAACAGAATAATGAATCATTTAAAGAAAGCAAGATATAATAACTTATTGATTGTCTATGTGTATAGGAAATTGGAGTTTCATTTAGCAGGGTCAGCTTCATTTTATTAGGTGGTGGTTATTTCCTGATAAAAACTCACAATTCCTTAAAAAATTTGCAAAGATTCTCTCAGTTTGGCAGTTGGAGTTAGCTGTCATGCTGGGGCATCCTTATTATATTCCATTACTTTATTAGGACACTTTCAACATCTCACTAAATAGATGTAAGTTCTATAAGAGTAAGGACTATGATTGTGTTTAAATGACCCTTAAAACAGTTGACATATGGTATATGCTATGTGGCATTTTTAATTTTCTGTCTAAAATAGTCAATAAATACTGAGTTTTTGTAGCTGTTGGAAAAAAATCATTCATTAATCAATATTTAGGCTGCATGAATTAAGGTAAGAAAATAGGCAGCAATTTCCTTTGGGGTTAGCTTCTATGTATTAAACCAAGTCTGAATTATCAACAACAGGTGACTTTGTCTGAAGCACACCCTCATGTTACCATGAGGCTGTAACTGTCTTCTATATTTCTATCTTTTTAATAAACTTCTTTAAATCTTCAAAAAAATAAATTATCAACAACAAAGTAATTGAAATTTTATAAAATCTTCAACTAAGAATCAACTTTACTGCTTATCATAGAAAGTTACAAATTTTATTATTTACTAAAAACCATTTTTTTCTACTAGCCCATCTCAAATAGATGTCACATCATGATCATACCAGCTAAGTGACTTATGTTTTCCTGAACTTCCATGGCAATTTGTAAATTTTATTACTTTATACTTTCCAGCATTTATTACAGTTACTTTTACAAATTTTTAAGATTGGTACTGTGCAAATCTCATTGAACATGTTCATGCATCCTTACTCTTTTGTCCTGTATTGTCATCTCTTTGCGACATAATTAAATTATGAATTTTTTGCTCAATAAGGTAATACCTATTAATGAAAACATTTATTTTCTTGCCAGGTCTGCTTCAGGTCTGGCACTGTATTAAAAATATACTCAAAAGCCAGACATGGGAGCTCACGCCTGTAATTCTAGTATTTGGGAAGATGACATGGGAGAATTGCAGGTTCAAGGCCAGCCTCAGCAACTTAGATAGAACCTAAGTGCTGGGAGTGTAGCTCATGGATAGAATTCCCTGGATGGATCAATCCTCAGTATCATAAAAGAAAAAAAAAAAACAAGAAGAAAGAAGCAAAGAGAAAAGAGACAAGTTCTTCTTCATCCACTTTGGAATATTCCATTCCCAAATGAGACTTTATTAACTGGAAAAGCACACCAATATTTAATAAGCCTCTGTTAGGTGTCAGATCCTGTGCTTTAAAAATATCACCTGTTTTCTGGTCTGAAAATTTTAAGAGAACTTATTACTTTAAGCACAATATGAAGTAGTGATTTGCAGCCACAAACAATTCAGCAATAAACTATAAACAAAAACAGAAAAGAATGCAATAATATAAACTCATTAACACTGTCTGTCAATATTATTTTCCTCAGCAAATAGTATTGTAGAATGTGAGATTCTACAAGAAAAGAAAGAACATCTTCTATCTTATCCTCAGTACAAGACATTTGTTCAGGGGAATTGTTTCTTCTTTGGTGTTATATTGTGTTTTGTTTTGTTGGTGTTTGCTAAACGGATTTAGTTGAATTCCTTGTAAAGTCACATTTGTGAATGACCTGCACACACACACACACACACACACACACACCCCAAGAAAGAAAGAAATTAATCTGGAGAAACTGAATAAATTATGGAAGTAGATACCAGTTTGAAAGTTGAGTTTATACCTGAGTAAAATAATAACAAATTACATTTATTAATGACTTTGACTTGTTAAGATGTTTGTATTTAACTGTTTGAGATATATAAAAATTAATATTAGGCATTATTAATTATGGGAATAATTAATGATTAATTATTATTATAGAAATAATTTGATTTTACCAATGAGGAATTACTCTTTACCAACAAGTTTAATTTACTTAAACTTTAAGTAAACTTAGATGGTTATAAAATGGTTAAGCTAGATTTGACACCAATACTCTGATTCAAAAGCATGATAACTTTATGTTTCTGTGTCTTATTCCTCTGAAAAAATTAGGAGATAGTGAATTTACACAATTTTAATAACAGAAAATGGTGATTAGATAGTCCAGAGGAATCTCTCTGGAGATATTTCAACATTTAGAAGTTATAGGCTTTTAATAAGTAATAATTCCTTATAGGGGACATCTACATGGTGGAAGCCATTATCATCAGATATGACACAAGGATTGCTGTTATGTTATTTTTTCCAATATTTTCCATGTACTCAAATACATGAGTATGTTTTGATCTTATATGGTATTATATATTTTAATAAGTATTGAACACATATTGAATAAAATAGGTTTCTCCCTTGGAATATTTTAGTGCTAAACTCTATTCTACTAATTTCCAGCAATACAGTAGTGAAAACACCTTAAGCACTAGATGAGGAGTGATTTTGAGGAAAATATTCAACAAATAAACTAACAACAATAACAAAAAGAATGGAATATATAAACCTTTAACACTGGCCTTCAATATTATTTCTCTCAGCAAACATTCTTGAACAATGTGGGATTTTATAAGAATCTATGTAGAAGGAGCATATTAAAAATATTAATTTACATGGTATTGTCTCCACAATTTTGTTTAGATTCTGGCAATGATAAACCATGAGCATTTTCACACACCTGTCTCTTTCATTATTTATTATTCTGTCCTTTAATAATATCCTTTAATAATAATGACACTTTCAACTCTCATTATTTTTGGCTCTTTTCATCTGGACTTTGTATCTCTGTTTGAATTTAATCTCATCACAAAGATCTCATGGCCTTGTCAGCAAGACTCATTCCTCTCCATTCAGCTCCTCCCTCTATGACCTGTGTGTGTGTTTGTGTGTGTGTGTGTGTGCGCGTGAGCGCTCACGCTCTTGTGTTTGTGCATGCCTATACACACAAAAAGCACAGGCTTATAAATGCACAGGAAAAAGATATCACAAAAGATAATCTTTTAGTGTCCTCTAGGATTTTCTATATAATATCTCTTTTAAGTATAGTTTCCTTAGCCTAGATAAATTGTAAAACCATGACACATTATGATTGTAAAATTTTCAATTACCATTCAAAATTTTAGTCATTAATGATACATCCTAATTTGCTTATTGTGTATAAGAAATAAAACAATTTCAAACAGATGCCCTCACTCTGTGGCATTGTTATGCATTTTTGTTATTTTAATATCGAAATAGGCATGCACTCTCTTTGGGGTAATTTTCATCTAAAACATTTACATGGAAACTAATTATATCAACAAATTCTACTGTAACAAATTTCAAAAAAATTTTGACTATATGAACATAGATCTAAGAGACTTGTGAGTGGGCTGAGCAATGGAACTTGTGGATAGTTAAGGTTTATGACTTTACAGAAAATAGTACACAAAATGTGTTCTAGCATTTTTCTTTTAGTAACTTTTTTGGCAATATGAGCAGTAGAAAATATTTGGAACAAAAATACAATCATGCCAATTGTAAACTGGATACAGTCATAACTCCCAAACTGTGTTTCCTTTTTCTACAAAGTGGAAACAGTAACACTTCCCTAATAAGATCTGTTGGAAAGCTAATTAAAATAATATATCAAAATTTACAAACCTGAGAAAACAATTTTCATTCAAATAAAAGAATAGAATATCTCTGAAAAAATATATGTAGAAATGTGCATTCAGACTATTCAGCCTTATTTTTCAATGTGGAATCACTTTATTATTTGCTATTCTCTTGTGCTCCTAATTCATGTGAGGTTAAGTCAGTGATGACTAATTAATAGTATTGTCTTCATGTACTTTGGGGTTCCCCCTCTATTTTTTTCCAATACTTCACAGAGTTAAATATGTTGCTTAAACCATAGATGTTTGTTACTTATTTTTCATCTGTTTCAAAGTAAGTATAAACAAGGCATTTTTTTTAAGCTAATAGAAAATCTGTGACCATACAGATATTCTTAGTATACAAGAAGAGAAAGAAGCCTTTGATTGTTTGAAGGGAAAAGTTGACAAAAATTTTAACAATTTACACTGAGTAGTGCTTTGCACCCCAAAGCTAAAGTCTTAAAATACTTTCCTGTAAAAATATTAATAGCCCTAGGGATATGATAAGATACATGAACTAGCTATAGTCTTTATTCTGATTTGTATCTTCTACTTTATTCTGTAATTGCTATTTTATTTTGCTCTGCAGTTTCCTGTTTTGTTTTCAAATGTATAAACACTATGCTAAGTCATTTTTGTGTAAATAAAAATGTAGCTACTTGCTTGTCATTCAGTTGTATTTTTAGTATTTTGCTAAAATTAGTAGCAACACATTATGGTCTGAATGTTTCCCAAGTCAATATTTTCATAATGTTAGGAAATAAAATATTGCACTGATTTGGTACAGTAAAGACTACAAATTTTATCTGTGTTTTTTTTTTTTTTTTGGTACTGGGGATTGAGCTCATTGGCATTCTACTTCCAAGCTACACCCCTATCTCTATTTTTTATTCTTTATTTTGAAACAGGGTCTCTTAAGCTGCATTGGGCCTCATTAAATTGCTGAGGCTGGCTAAGAACCTGGATCCTCCTGTCTAAGCCTCCCAGGTACTGGGATTACAATTATGTGCCAGCACACCCGGCTTTGTAATATTATTTAAATATGTCAACAAGTAAATTTAAAATTGTATTGTAGTTTTTGATATTGATATTGACAAATTATTATTTAAATTATTAATTGTATACTCTTGTACAGCAGATCTAGACAGGAAGAGATGAACACCACATAGAAGTTAGATGGTATAGGGAAGAATAGTTTTAAAACATTTTAAGTCATTAAATTTTATATTTATATCAACATGATTAAGAAATTAGTAAGGGGTATATTAATATGTACAAATATAAAACATCTAAATAAAATGTTGTATTTTTTATGAAACCATAGTTGCCAGAATAGTTTGCATCCACAATTTTCTGAAAAAAAATCTTCTAGTGATGCAGTCAGTCATCAGTGCAAATAATAAATGTTAAAAAGTGGGATGAAAGCCAAATCCATCAAATACTCCCTCCAAAAGATAACTTTCCATAGTCCATCCCAGATGACAGTGCCTTGAACATCTTTAACTTTTCCATCAGAACCAGTTAGCATGACTACGCTTCTGCGCAGCTGGAGCAGCCTACCATTGTCAGAACCAGGCAAACAAATTTATGATGATGTTCCTGGGAATATGGAACTAATGCAAAAGGGATTTCTCTGTAGTTCTTCATTAACATTTTATTCATTATAACAGGGGAGTTTTAAGAGTTTCCTTTTAAGCAAATTAGGTCACTGGATAACACACACATACACACACACAGACACATACACACACACACAGCATGGAAACACAGTGTATTACTACATAGAACAATAGATCTGGTTAATAAATTATGATAATGGGATTAATCATCTGCTAATCTTGAATAACACATTTAAATATTTTGGAATTTACTTATAGGGAATAGTTTGTTTTCCTTCTCTATATTTTCATGATTTTTTTGCCATTTTTCCTGCAAGTGTATGCATAATTTAGACACTAAATTATTTAAAATTAGAAAAATCATTTAAAAAGGCAGCTAAATGTTTTAATCTTTAATTAGGAATAACCAAAATGTTGAAAAAAAGCAATGAAAGTAAATAAAGAAGCACAATATAAAAGACTGTTCTTTTCATGCAAATTACTGTTTCATTTTTCACAGTAATATTTTAACAATCTCTTAAATATGATTTCTCTCCCCAAAAAACTTGCTGGTTCTCTGTATATCTCCCTTGATTAAGCTATAGCTTTGTCTTTTCATCATTTTTAAAGTACTCTGAATGATGTACTGCCCTAGGTGAGATCATTATCATTTATTTTCTCAAATGGATTTTAATGCTTTCCAGTATGGTCTGTTCTCTCTAAAATTGTTTCTATACCTATTTCAGAAGTAAGATAAAGGGAGCCAGGTGTACAAGCCATGCTTGTAATTGCAGTACTTGGGATGCTGAGACAGGAGGATCCAGGTTTGTGGCGAGTCTCAGGTACTTAATGAGGCCATCTGCAACTCAGTGAGATCCTCGTTCAAAATAAAGAATAAAAAATTGGGCTGTGGATGTAGTTCGGAGGGAGGGAGAATGCCGCTGGGTTCAATCCCCAACACCACACACACACACACACACACACACACACACACACACACACACACTCAGGCCTTAGGGGTAAATAAAGGGGGAAAGGTTCTAGTTTATACAGAGGACTGTCTTAGGTCAGGTTCTCAGATGTAGCCCCTGAGCAAAGGATTTAAGAGCATGTCATTTATTGAAGGTGTGTTCTTGGGAGAAAAGGAGTGAAAGAAGCAATGCAGGGAAGATGAAGAGCAGAGCAGGCTTGGCTTCCAGCCTGAGCTCTTAGGGAGCTCGTGAATGGCTTTCTATGGTGAGCCTCACCTGCAGGTGAGAAGACCCTGCATTTTCATTCTCTTCCTTTGGTTACTGTAGGCTGGCTCTGGAGAGAGGGAAGTAGAGTGCCTCAGTTCCCTTGAGTGGCTCTTATGTTTTAGCCTGAGGGCAAATTAGCAGACCAGGCCAGGTGAAGGCTCAATTTAAGAGCCACACTCACTACATCTGGTGGTTGAAATGCTGGCCATCTGGTACACAGAGAGGATCTGGAAAGGAGACCAGCAACACCATTACAATCACCACTGAGAAGTTACCCTGAATACCTGGTAACATTTTATTTTTGTAATGCTTTAAAATTCATAACAAATGTATACCCTTGTGTTATTAGATTCTGACAATACTATGACTAGCATCCAGTATTACCATATTTGGTTTTACAGTATGCCATGATTTTGAGAAAAAGCCACTTGCCTCAGTTTATATGATATTAAATTTCAGCTCAGACTCAATCATATGTCAACATTATTAATATATGCTCTGGCACAATAATAACTTTCATTGATGTTAAAGATGAAAAAATAGAAGCACTGTAAATTCAAAGAACAAGTCTAAAGTTGCAGAGCTAATAGGTAAAAACTAAGGTTTGTATCTAATTACTAAAATAGTCTGCTGTTACAATAAGTAACATTGATAAATTTATATATATTTACACAAAACATTGAAAATCACATATTTCAAAAAATGACTAAATTTTATCTCAACATTATACATTAGCAAAATATGTAATATTATATAAAACATGTTACACAAATATAAAGAAGCGTATGGTACAAAGGTAATATAGAAATTGTCATATTGTTCAATTTGGTCAGTGAAGGACACTTAGAAGTGCCTTGCATGCTGATGCGGTGCTAGAAAAATAAGCATTTACTAAGCAAATGTTGGCAGGTGAAAGAGGCATAGTCACTCTTATTGTATTATACTATGCACAAACAATAAGGTCTTTAATATATAGTTTTTTGAATTAGTGACAATAAAAAAGTGAATAAGCAGACAATACAAATCAGATGACAATGTCAATTAAAACATGAATTATCATTGATGGGTCCACAATGTTAATTGATTAGCTATTTAAGTGATCAATAAGGTAACATCTATATATCTGTGGACCTTAATTTAGAGATTGAGTCAATGCACCTCAGTAACTAATATGAACAGCGAGGTATAGTGTGGAAGGAGTCGAGCCTGATGACCTAAGTTTACGAGTTGCAAATCTGAATACACAGTGGCTGAACAGTTGAATTAACATATATAGAATGAAAGGCTACTTTTACCATTATGATATGGTAATACTTTCAGATTTGTAGGTCATAGATTTGTAACTACCTGTAAGAAAATTTTGTGAGTGCATAAATAGTCTGAAAAATTTTAATTATCACATATAAAATAAGCAGCCAAGTAAGTGCTAAGTAAAATTAATTTTTAATGTGAAGGTGTGAAGAAATGAACAATTCCTTAGTGACAATAGGAATTAATAATTCTTATTTATTTCTCTAGCCAGAAGACTATATGTCCACATATATACATACATACACACATACATACAAACATACAGAGTTGGCTCTGTGTCTCCAATTTTTGCCTCTGTAGATTCAGCCAAGTGCAAATTGAAAATATTCTAAAAGAAAGACTTTTTAAACTATACAAAAATATTTGTGACTATATACAATATGGTGCTATTTATTTATTTATTTATTTATTTATTTATTTATTTTGGTGGTACTGGGGTTCCTGGAAGCTCTTCTACCTCTGGGCTACACTCCCAGACCTATTTTTACATTTTTTTTTTTAAATTTGGAAACAGGGTCTCCTAAGCCAGCGCGGAAGGCTGGCTTCGAACCTGCGCAATCCTCCTGTCTCTGCCTCCCAAGTGCGGGGATTACAAGCATGCGCCACCACGCCCGGCTATGGCGCCATTTTAAAAAGTGATTTGTACATGTAGAGATTTTGGTATCTGGTGTGGTTTGGATATGCTTTGAGGGTGTCCTCCAAGGGTTTACATATTGAAACTGATTATTATGAGGTACTAAAAGAATGAAAACATAATGAAATTATGGTGATTAAAGGAGGGACCTATGGGAGGTAATGAGGATTAAGGAAAGCCATGAGCATGGAGTGCCCATGAAATATGGTTTTATAGGAAGAAAGAGGAAGAGAGGGAGAGAGGGAGAGAGGGAGAGAGAGAGAGAGAGAGAGACAGACAGACAGACAGACAGACAGAAATGTTTGGGGGGAGAGAGACACAAAATGTCCTACAGTTCCTTGAGACACTGCCTACAAGAAAACTATCACCAGATGGGGATCCTTCAGCTTCCAAAACTGTGAGCTAAATATATCTATTTTCTTGATAAAGTTACCCATCCTCCTGTTTCATTATACTATACAACAGATTAACACAGTATTCTGAGGAGTGGTACCTCTCTCAGATACCATCAATCACAGCTCTGTCCATGTTACCCAAATAGTGCATACATAAAATTAAATTCTATTATTCCAAGCCTTGGGGAAACTGCTAATAATCATTTAGATAAAAAAAAAAATATTTGAAGCTGGGTATGGTGGTGGATGCTTGCAATCCCAGTACTTGGGTGGTTGAGATAGGAGGATTAAAAGTTTTTGGCCAGCCTCAGCTACTAGTGAGCCCCTCTGCAATTAAGTGAGACCTTTTCTCAAATAAAGAATAAAAATCGGGGCAGGGATATAGCTATGAGATAGAATGCCCCTGGGTTAAACTCCCAGAACCACAAAAAATAAAAAAAAATAAAACTTATTTTTCTTTTCCTATTTCTTGAAATAAAATATCATATAAACAGCAAGCGAAAAGTATCATGTACTACTTTTGATAAATATAATTCATGTAGGGAAATGACAGAAATAAAATGATATTAAAACATGAAAATTCTGCATGTTTGTGTGATGCAATGTGTTCATAGGTGTACATTTATGTAATCCATTGTGATACCCAAATGTAGAATCACTCCATAATTAAAACACAGACGTTGTACAATACGTAAAACAGAAAAGTGAATTTGGCAACAATCCAAAATTACACAAGGATTATGTGCTTTATTAAATAATTTTCTACCTCTCTCCCACCTCCCCTGCTGTTTTACCTGACCCTGACCATTTCAAACAGCCACTTATATAGTAAAAACTCTACAAAATCATGCAAGCATACAAAATAGATAGAGAGCAACAGGCCCTGTCAATTATGCTCTTCCAGTTTCTTAAATAAATTGACCTCACTTTCAGGTGAATTGACTTTTGTGAAAAAAAATCTCTTGAACTCAGCCTATTCTTGACAACTAGAGCAAATAAAATTTAAAATATTACTAAGATAACAAAAGCTAACACTGCTTTCTTTAATCACAATTTTCTACTCTCATGTAAATGTGCTTTTCATCTTAATTGTGTAGATTGACACAGCCAAAGACAAAGAAACAACCTCAGAGGCCAGGCTCCTATCACCCTGATTAGAAAATGGGCTTTATCGTCCAGCACCAAAAAAACATTCCTGTTTTATATAAGTTTAATTTTTAGCCTGATAATTCATACAAATTATATCTTTGTCTTAAAAAGAACCATTATTAAGTTTAAATAATTGCATTCTCAAATAAATTATAGTTGAATAAATGGTATAGAATTCATACCTAAGAAAATATTTATCATCAATATATTAAACAATGTCAAATTATAAAAATGAGATATTATAAAAGGAGCATTTGCACAACTGACCATAGATAATAATAGGGAGAAGCAGCAATGCATGATGTAGCTTTCATAAAAATTTATGACTTTTAAAATATGTATAAAATGATATTTTTCAATTGAAAAACTGAGAGCTGATGAAGCCATGTATACGTATTTTAAATTTTAATCTGCATAATTAGTGATAGATTTCCCTCTTTATTTCATTTTTATTTTAATTTGTAAAGTCAACAAATTTTAACCATCTCACACCATCTCAAGGAAAAAGGAGGGTTATTTTCTTTAATAAATGGAAATAGTAGATTTTAGAAATTGTCAGATCATCAGGAATTCTCTATCTCTCTTTTGCTCCCTCCTTCTTCTTCTATGTCTGTCTCTGTATTGTCTTTTTCCCCTCATTGGCTTCACTTTTCCCTGCACTGACTTAACAGAGAAGCTTGTCAATGTGGTCATCCACTGCAGGTCTGCAGGAAATTAGAGCTTCTTTTCTCTTTCCATCAAAAATTATACAAGATTGACTCTGATTGGACCCTATGCCATTACCTCAACCAATCACTCTAGAAAAGTGAATATAATAGATGAATTAGACATGCATAATGTTTGTACCAACTCCTAAAACCAAGCACCAAATCAAGTCTATGCAATGTTCATGCCCAATGCAATGTTCACGTTCACACAGTGTTCATGCCACAGCACATTTGGGCATTATGATGAATTCAGGACACTGTTCAGATAGACAAGTAACATGTCTTCCAAAAGATTCACAAATATTTGAATGTAGTAGAAAAGCATTTTTCTCACCATTAAACATCAAAAATTATAGCAGCACAATTCACAATAAACAAATTATGGAGCCAACTCACATGTCCATTAACAGATGAAAGGGTTACAAAATTATGAGCTATCACATAATAGAATTCTACTCAGTGATAAAGAGGAACAAGATTATGTCATTTTCAGAAAAATTGGTGGACCTGGAGAATGTTATGTTAAGTGAGATTAGCTAGTCACAGAAAGTTATATTGTATTCTTTCACTAATATGCAGAAGCTAAGGAGTAACTGGGATACGAGAGAGACTTTTGATAATGGGGGAGAAATTCCAGTGCATTAAGGAAGGTGGTCTTCAGGAAGGTATGGGGGGAGAGGAATAAGTAATGAAGAATTAATGAGAGGAAGAATTAATCAAGGCAGAATAAGAGGAAAGTGAGAAAAATGGTAAACTAAATAAAGGTAGGTTAGGCCGAGGTATAGAGAGCAATGGACATCAGGCTAATAATTCTAAAGATTTGTCTGCATGTGGAAGCTAGAGAAAAATTGAGAGACAAAAGAAGCTAGATTAAAAAAATAAGAGATTCCAGTAAAATAGTGGAAGTGGATTAAAGGAGAAAAGTGGGGAACAAAATTTGTTGAAAGAAATAGTTCAAATACTGCTATGTATATAAACAAAAATATCAACACTGGTCTCAATAACATGCAAGAAGAGAGGAAGGTGTGAGATGGAACTTGGAGAGAAATATTTATTCCAAGTACTGTGTGCATGTATGCTTCCATCTGAAATTTATTATGTTATATAATTACCATGCACTAATAAAAGTATATGGTAAAAAATTATCAAGTCATGTGATCGAGTTATCTGTGATGGTGTTATCTGTAGGAATACAAACTTCACCAAAAAAGAATATTAAAGCCCCATAGGGAGGAGATATTTTCAGAGATCGTAATTACTAAGACTGCCAAACATTATACTGGTCAATAAATGTGAAATAAGATATGTAACAATAGCCACATGGAAATATTGTTATTTTACATATTATAAAAATGATGAACCCAATAGTAAAGTAAATTCCTGGTTCACACAGCTAAGAAGTGTTAAGATTCAAATTGAAACCCAGACAAGTGGGTTCTTAAGTCTTAATTCTAAAACAATACCAAGATAAATAGTGGTGAGGTCTTTATATTTTTTTTTATCTGGAATACTAAGGCTGTCATGATTGGAAGAGAATGGGAAGTGGTCAGAGAGAGGGCAATTCAAAAGAGTGGCCCTTGAGGTTAAAACTTACTAGAAGACATAAAATGGAGAGGTGAAACGGCTTACAGTCCTGAGAAGTACTAATATCAATTAGATTCTTATTATGTGCATCATAACATATAGGTGATATTTTCTTTCAAAGTTGCTTCAGACCAAACAAATAACTAACAGTTAACAATTCTTATCTAGTCCCAGAGTGTTACCTGTTAACACTAGCCCTAAATAATATTTAGGATAATAAGCCTACAAATATTTATTTGCTTTGAAAACATAGGTACACAGTATGCTTTCTTGGTAACCAAAATGTATTTTAGAAAGAAAAAAAATTACATGATGCTGAGCAATTGTGTTTTTTATTCATTCCATGCATACATATGTATTTACTCATTCCAGAGGCCTTGCAATTATGTTTTACATAATCATCAATAATATAGATTTAAACAGCAGGGGAAAATAAAAATCCTATTCATGATCAATAGAGTAAGCAATTATGTATGTAAGACAATATGGAACATGCTGGCCTTCAAAGTTATTTACAATGAACTTATTTTATTATAAAAATCAGTAAAATATAATATACAAAATATACAGGCGCTAGTAATTCTAATGCTAACATTTCTAATATATGAACTTAATTTCATTGAAAAAGAATGCTCAAACCATAAGACTCCTTTAAGGTTGAATTACAGTCTCTTCAGCTGATTGGAAAAATATGAATTTTATTATATATGAGTGCAATTATGTTATTCAAAAATGCTTGATGTGACTTTTCAAAATTCATATTTATGTGGAAACTAAAAAAGTCAATCTCAAAAGTAGAGTGGGATAGTGGTTCTTAGAGGCTGGTAAGGGAGTGCGTGTGTACATGTGTATAAGGGATATTTAAAAGGTATAGAGGGAGCCGGACAAGGTGGTGCACGCTTGTAATCCCAACATTTGGGAGGCTGAGACAGGAGGATCACAGTTTGCAGCCATCCTCAGCAACTTTGAGAGGCTCTCTGCAACTGGGTGAGACCCTGTTTCAAAATAAAGAGTAAAAAATAGGGCTGGGGTGTAGCTCAGAGGTAAAATGACCCTGGTTTCCATTTTTGGTACCAAGAGGAAGGAAAGAAAGAAAGAAAGAAAGAAAGAAAGAAAGAAAGAAAGAAAGAAAGAAAGAAAGAAAGAAAGAAAGAAAGAAAGAAAGAAAGAAAGAAAGAAAGAAAGAAAGAAAGAGAGAGAAAGAAAGGAAGGAAAGAAGGAAAGAAGGAAAGAAAGAAAGAAAGAAAGGAAGAGAGAGAGAAAGGAAGGAAGGAAGGAAGGAAGGAAGGAAGGAAGGAAGGAAGGAAGGAAGGAAGGAGAAAGAAAGATTTGGAGGGTCAACTGGGTAGGAAGAGTAACTTTTAAAATCCTAGGTCAGAGTAGGATAATTATGGTTGACAACAATGGATTGTGTATTTGAAAATAGTAGGATTTTGAATGTCTCCAACACAAAGAAATTACAAGTGATTAGTCTGATACTTATGAAAATTACACTGATCTTATCATTACACATTGCTCATTGTATTTGGATACACTATATAAATATATACAATTAGATAAAAAGGTAAGTTTCAAATAGTAGGACAAGAACATTGCTTAATTCTCCTACTTTGAGATCTGCTAAAAACAGCACAAATAATTACATAGCTCACAAACAGCCAATTGTACAAACATATTTTACATTTGATATCCACAAGGTCAATTACATGCCTGAACAAACTAAATATGATATGTTGTAAATTTTTATGAAAAAGCCAGATATATTTACTAATAAAGATTTAAATTCTGATGATATATGGGAATATTAGAAATTGTAGAGAAACTATAACTCATTAAATCACTGTCATTCCAATAAAATCTGGTATCTTATATAAATAGACTATGATTGCTAAAATTATATTTTCAAATAAGTTTGAAAAATTAAGTGTCAAAAATATATGTACCACAGTTAAAAAATTATAAATATATTATTGTAAAATATGATAATTATGTAAGAATATATATTAGTAAAATGATATACATGGATATATGTACAAGTGGGACTTTGGTATAATATAAAAGGTGTTATTTAAAATCAGATGTGAAATAAAGGACAATGAGTGAGGCTGAATCATTCAGAAATTCATTCAGGAAAATTATTATCTCAAATGTTACTTCATATCTCAATAATAAATTCTAAATGTTTTAGAACTTTAAAGTAAAAAATTTAAATGTAAGCTGGGAGTGGTGGCACACACTTGTAATCCCCACGCTTGGGAGGCGGAGACAGGAGGATCAGGATCACGCAGGTTCGAAACCAGCCGTGCTGACTTAAGAGACCCTGTTTCCAAATAAAAAGTATAAAAATAGGTCTGGGAGTGTAGCCCGGAGGTAGAAGTGTTTTCAGGAACCCCAGTACCACCAAAATAAATAAATAAATAAATAAATAAATAAATAAATAAATAAATAAATAAATGTAACAAACGATCATAGAATCTATGTAGAACCAAAGGCTAGAGAATGCCTCTTTAACTATACTCAAGGCCTTTTTTTTTTTTTTTTTTTTTTTTTTTTTGCTGTACTGGGAATTGAACCCAGAAGCATTCTACCTCCGAACTACACCCCCAGCCCCATTTTTAATTCTTCATTTTGAAACAGGGTCTCACTAAGTTGCAGAGGGCCTCCCTAAGTAGCTGAGGCTGGCCTTGGTTTGCAATCCTCCTGTCTCAGCTTCCAAGTACTGGGATTGCAAGCGTGCACCACCACACCCAGCTAAGGTCATCTTAAAATCAAAACACATAAAGGAAAATATTGATGAAGTTGACTACATAAACATCAAAACTCTAATAAGTAAATAAATAAGAAGGAACAAATGAACCAATGGAAGGGAAAAGGAAGCAGCAAGGGCCACACTTCACTTGTTCTTTTCACCAAGCAGCGTGGCCAGGACCTCTCTGATGTCTTTAATTCTAAGGACTGGGATTTTAATTCTAGAATTCTATTCTCTTAGATATTTGTGAGGATACCTGTCTTAATCCATTTTTCTCTGTTCTAAATTTATATTTATACAGAGGTGGAATTTGGGTAGGTCCAGTTTTCAGCACAACAACAAAAAATGTGATATGATAGGAGTAAATATAACACTGCCCATATTTGTATTGTCTAAAACTTAATCTGAAGTGGTATTTATAAAAATTAATATTCATGAATTGATTGGGTTATGCAGTTTTACTTTCTTAACATTGTTTAAAATAAATATTTACATAGAAAAAACTACTTTCGTTTTAAATATTGTATGATTATATTTATATTCATATATTTTTCATGATTCTTTTATAAAATATTTTTATTGTGACCCTACTTTCTGTTTCTTAGAAAAACTTCATTTATATTTTATATAATTATTCATTTTTATTGTTTTCCATATCAAAATATAAGGTGCATTAGACTATGGATCTTGTGGGATTTTTTACTTTAGACAATAGGGCCCAGGAATTAGTGATGAGTAGGCTCTTTGAATAATTTTGAATGAATTAATAACAGATAAACGGTTAAATAAAACAAATATATGATCTCAAGCAAGATAACATGCTTGATTTTGTGTCTAGTTCTTATTTTCTGTCTTTTATTTTCATTCTTTGCTCTCCCCAAAATTTTAATCTAGTAATTGAATAAGACAAATACACTAATAAGCAAATAGTCATTAAGTAGATTAGAGTCAATATGAATATTTCATCTAACATAGAGAAGGTATTCATAATTAGAACTGCTTAATTCTATTTTTAAAATCATCACTTTTAAAACTTTCATACCACCACTGCATATTAAGAACAGTCAATATCTATTCTGCTCTTAGATTAAAATTCCAGGATTGTTTTTTCTTTATCTTTATAACTTTAGTACAATATCACAATAACTCATTTGGTAAGGGAAAGTATATTATACACATGCTTTATATTCCCTGAAAAAAATCACTCTGAAGACAAATATGGATTTACATAAGCAGTTTCTATTTTTCATGTTTTTTTTTTTTAAACTGGGTTTATGATATACCTCAATGAAAAATATGAAAACTTTGGGAATGAGAATAAATGGTATCATTAACTTCTTTTTACTTGCTATTAGAAAGTATTATACTAACTGCACATTTTCTAGACAAGAAATGTAAAAAGAGAACTATTCATAAATAAATGTGTGTTTATTTTACTAGTTAATAAATACCATGCTGTGGGTATCTGGTGATAATGTACTAATAAGAAAAATCAATATATTTACAATGACAGTCAAAGTAATTGGTGCCATAGAGTAGAAAATGATATATTGTGCATTGATCCTTTAGCAATCTTCTAACTAAAAATAAAAAATAGCTAATTAACTTTAGTAGGTAACAGAAATGATAAGATTAAACTAAGTTAAGTATATACTCTTGAATAATCACTTACTTTGATGAAAGTAAGTCAAGGAAAGAAACACTATGATTTGGACAAAGAAATATTTAATTTAAATAATTATAACAAGATCTTGATCTATTTTACTGTATTTAACCTATTTAAAGAAGCTTAAATAGAAACATCAAACACAGCCGGGCATGGTGGCCCACGCTTGTAATTCCTGTGCTTGGGAGGCAGAGACAGGAGGATAGCACAGGTTCGAAGCCAGACATGCTGGTTTAAGAGACCCTGTTTCCAAATAAAAATGTAAAAAAAATAGGTCTGGGACTGTAACCCAGAGGTAGAAGGGCTTCCAGGAACCCCAGTACCACCAAAAAAAAAAAAAAAAAAAAAAAAAGAAAGAAAGAAACATGAAACACTATTAAATAGGAATATATGACATACTTCCTACTTCCTACGATATGAAAGAAAAAACAGGGATTCAAAACCTTTGTATCTGAGAGGCTTGAAATTAAAAGCTTTACTGAAAAAAGATGAAAAATTAGTTGCTTTCCTTTTGCTAATAAAAATATTTAAAATGAAAGTAGTTTTTTCTATGTAAATATTTGTTTTAAACAATGTTAAGAAAGTAAAACTGCATAACCCGATCAATTCTTGAATATTAATTTTTATAAATACCACTTCAGATTAAGTTTTAGACATAATACAAATATGGGCAGTGTTATATTTACTTCTATCATATCACATTTTTTGTTGTTGTGCTGAAAATTGGACCTACCCAAGCTATTTTAATTTTTAATTTTAATTTTTATGTATGTATTATATTTGTATTTATTTATTTATTTATTTATTTTGGTGGTACTGGGGTTCCTGGAAACCCTTCTACCTCCGGGCTGCACTCCAAGTACCTATTTTTATACTTATTTTTATTTGGAAACAGGGTCTCTTAAGCCAGCGAGGCTGGCTTTGAACCTGCACGATCCTCCTGTCTCCGCCTCCCAAGTGCGGGGATTACAAGCATGTGTCACCAACCCCAGCTAATATTTTATTTTGAAACAGGGTCTCACTAAGTTGTAGAAGGCCTCACTGAACTTTTGGGGCTGGTCTTGAACCTGAGATCCTCCTCTTCGAGCCTTCCAAGTACTGGAGTTACACGCTTGTGCCATCATGCCCAGCTCATCATACCACATTTTAGATTGCAATATGCCTTGTATGAATATTTTAGAATGTATACAAAGCCATACATCTACAGAATTTGGCCCACTTTTGTTTTATATCCAGTTCTTTCCATTCTAATTTGGCCAAATTTTTCTTCCATTGAAATGAATTACATGAAAACAAGCATGGGAGCACATGCCTATAATCCCAGTACTTGGGAAGTTGAGACAGAAAAATTGCAAATTTGAAACTAGCTTCAGTAACTTAGCAAGACTCTGTTCCAAATAAAGAATAAAATAGGTCTGGGAGTATTTCTTGAAGGTAGAATTCCCTTGGGTTCAACCCCCAGAACTAGAACTACACGCAAGGGGAAAAAAAATCCAATACATAAAATGTCAACTTAAGACCATCTGCATTTCTCTCATTTACAACATTTCAGTAATACTACTACTACTAATATCTAACTTAAAGTCAATGAATGAGTCACTATGTATATTGCATCTGACATGCAGAAGGTATTTATAGTTCGTGCCACTTGGTGCAATTAGTCCAATCGTTGCTTTTTAAACCTATATACCTCTTCTGGTTCTTAAGGACAGGTGGTAGGTATCTATCCTTTACACAGAGAAGTGTGCAGCAAAGGTGGATGGCTCCTGACTAGCTCACTAGAGGTCTCACTGGAGGCTTTTTGCCCAACTTCTAACCAGATAAAAAAAATATCTGTTTAGAACAAGTACAAGAAAGATGGGGCTAGAGGCAAAACACAGATCTGCTCTACATCCGAACAAAAAATTAACAAACAAGTAAAAGTAGGAGACAAACCATGCAGTTCTATGTGAAATTTCATAACTAAAGAATGCTTCTGGAAAAACCAGTGTAAATATATTCCTAAAAATATTATTCATTAATCACTCTAGGAATCTCAAAACTCATAACATTTCTTAAATAAGAGAATAGGTAAACTTAGAGAAAATAATGAGATGAACAAAAAATGAACTAAAACAAAACATCAAAAGCTTCAGAAGGAAATGTCAGATGAGATGAGAGATGAGAGAGAGAGAGAGAGAGAGAGAGAGAGAGAGAGAGAGAGAGAGAGAGAGAGAGAGAGAGAGATTGAGAGAAAGAAAGAAAGAGGGAAAGGGAGAGGAAGCCACACACAGCTCACATTGGAGAAACACTAAATTCAAATAGCCTAAGTAAAAGAAAAGGTATAACAGTTGTGAGGAACAAAACCCTTGATGACAGAGTGTGAAGAGCTCATTAATAGAATAATATATTTCTTAGACAAAAATAGAGATAAACAGGAAAAGAAGTAGTCTATGACAAATGAAATATTCCTTAGTTAAAGAGAATCCCAAGTATTCTGAAAAATGGGCTACCAGTAACTGGCAAAATCTGTGAAAGTGGAAAGTGATTCATATCTAGACATAGGAAGAAAGTATGCAATTCTGACCACAGGAAAAATATTTATAAATAATTATATTAAAACATCTAAAACAGAATAAATCGAATCCAACCAACTTTATATTTATGTGAAAATTCATTTACTAAAAGATACAATGTTTTGTGATCCAAAAATTATGTTATATATGCAAATATCTTTAGAATTTTCAAGATTCACAGACTATGCTGGCATAGACCTTTAAGATCTGAAATTACTGTCACCATGTATATTCTTTTTCTTCCTTCCTTTTCAACTGAGCTTCACTGGTTTTAATTCTGGCAAATTTCTTATTTTTAACTAGTTTATATGCTATATTTAGATCCTTAGTCCCACCATAAAATTATATAACCTAAATAGAAAGTCATTGGCAAAGATATATTTATAAAATTACATATATATATATATATATATATATATATATATATATATATTAAAGTGTATGAAGATAGGAGAGGAGGAAGGCCGATCTTGATTAATGAGGGGCTACACCTGAACATGTGTAAAATTATGAATAAGACATGGTTAACCTGGACAACCATTTGTGGGAAGGGGGAAGGGAAAATGGGGGCGGGGGGGAGAGGGCACCAAATATAGTGTAAATGTATACTATTTATGTTCAATAAAAAATTGTTAAAAAAATAAAGTGTATGAACAGGGTCATATGATAAAACCTTGTGGGCATTAACTCACATTTTTAACTCTTTTCTAATTCATTCATTAATTACTTCCCTCCCTACTTACTTTTGACTAAAGTTAACTTAAATTTCAAAATGTTGAAATTTTACAGCTATACTACAAAAGTGTCTGAATAGTTAGAGTCTAAGATTATAGAACCAAAGTTTAAAATGAGATCAGTTCTATAGAAAGAATATAGAGATAAAGATAAAAACAATAAACAATGAGCAGTCCTTTGATGCAGCATAAAACCCTGTGAAAACCTACTTCACTCAAAATGTTTTGGAAAGACTATCTCTTTTAGTGCAACCTTGTAGAAAAAATATCTTTATTGTTACTTATTTCATAAAAGTTTTTTTTCATTGAGATTAAAACAAGGTTTGCAGATGTATAATTAAAGTGAACAAATATATCAGGAAGCATGTCAGAAAAAAAATAAGTTAAAATAATTAAATTCTCAGGTACATACTTCATAGTATAGCCAGGAGCTCTCAAAGACAATTAGCAGAGCTAGTTTAAAGTTGTGATTTCCTTCCTCTCCCACTCTTTTTTTCTGACTGTCATCCAGTAGGAGGCCAGTGATGGACACTGCCAGGTCTATTAGCATGCACCTGACTGATGCTGAGGCAGCTGGCTCACAATGTACACCTTGATTTCTCAGGTATGCTGCAGAGCTATCAAGAGGCAGCCTTGTGAGAGGGCATTTATTTTTCACATTTTCTGAATCAGGTGAAGGGTTTAGAAAACTAAGAATGTTCACCATCTTACTGGAATGCAGACTTCTAAATGTAATAATCATATCCCAAAGAGCAAGATATACAGAATGCCTTCCATTTGATATGTCAGATCTTGTGTTTTTATATAGATTCTTCTGGGATCAATTGCTTGTCCAATACATTTCAAAATTATTTGCAGACTTTTTTGTTTGGAATAACACAGTATTGCAATTCTTTGTGTCACTCATATTTAGGTTCCTTTTCTTTTCTTTATGATGGTTAGTAATTTGATCACTGTCATCATGGCCATCAAATTTGTTCATAAAGAAAATATACATTTGATCATCATTGAACCATTGGCAACACTGGATTTTGAGTGTTTTCAAAACTTATTGCTGCAATACAATGCAGGTGACTTTCTTCATCTGCTTTCAGTCTTTAGCTTTCATAATAAACAGTTTTTTCTGCAGGTGGAAATGCCTTTTAGTTTGCATAATTTTGCACTGCAATATTGTAACATATTGAAATATGATGAAACTTTTGTTTAAGACAAATAGGTGATAAAATGTTTTACAAAGTTTAGTTTTCCAGTGCTGACAAAATGCTTTGTTACAAAAACAAATAATGAGAAACATCATCATTAGCACTCAAAAAAGCACTCTAAGGTTAACATGTTTGCTTTTACTATGATATACAGTGTATGATTTGACGTTGTAACAGTATAAAGCAAATGAAAACTAAAATAGAAAAGTTCATTCTCCATTCTCATTCAGAACACAAAAATGTAACAAAACAGAAACTCTCTCAATAGCTTTGCCAAAATTGCTTATTTCACTCTTGAATTAATTTCCAGAGTTTCTTTGAAAATGGCTAGAAAGATAAGATGGAGTACATTGACTTTCATAATGTTTTTTATGAATATCCTTCTAAATGAATTTTTTTTGTTAAAACAGTGTTGGAACTATATATTCACATTTTTGATCCACAGTATAGAATTCTATTTTTTGTAATATAACTATTAATTTTCAGAATTCTAAGCTATTGTCCTCAAGGTGAAATAAACCAAAAAAAAAGAAGCTGAATGATAAATATTGGCAATGAATATTGCCAGTATAATAGAGATCAGTAAGGTAAAAAACTTTTAAAACTAAATGAATGGCTACCTTCCCAGTGCCTATTGAAAGCTAATAAATAAGTATCTTTGCAGCATCGTTTGCCTATGGTCACTATGCACCTGCTTGACAGCACACACTTCATTTATTTTTAAAATTGTCTTCTCCCACTCTTCTACTTATCTATCAGGTTTTTCTAAACCTCATCTCTGGATTTGATTGTAGAAAAGCTAAACTAAGACAAAAGGCGAATAGAACTGAAGCTTAAAAGGTGAAGAATATGTATATGAAGTAAAAAAGCATAGCCGGGTGTGGTGGCGCACACTTGTAATCCCAGCATTTGGGAGGCTGAGACCTGAGGATTGCGGTTCGCGGACAGCCTCAGCTACTTAGTGAGGCCCTCTGCAACTAAGACCCAGTTTCAAAATAAAGATAAAATATAGGGCAGGGGGTGTAGCTCGGAGGTCGAATGCCCCTGGGTTCTACCCCCAGACCCGCAAAAAAAATAAAAAATAATAATAAAAAAAGCATATAGATGAAGAAAGGACACAATTCAAGAAAAGTCAATGACTTTGTAAAACAAGAGATGAAGAGATGGCTCGTGGTGAGAGATGAAGGTAGGGAAATTAGGTGTAGACTAAATTATGATACGTATTATATACACTATTAAGGAATTTGGGCCACATCACAAAGACAGTAAGTCGCTAGGTGTGGTGGCGCAGGCTTGTAATCCCCGCGCTTGGGAGGCTGAGACAGGAGGATCGCACGGGTTCAGAGCCAGCCTCAGCTACTTAGTGAGGTTTTCAGCAACTTAGTGAGACCCTGTTTCCAAATAAAAAATATAAAAAAGGTCTGGGAGTGTAGCCCGGAGGTAGAAAGCCTTTGAGTTCCACCTCCAGTACCACCAAAAAAAAAAAAAAAAAAAAAAAGACAGTAATTTTAATAAAGAAATACATTTAAATTTATATTTTATAAAAATGTATTAAGGGGTATCAAGACAAAATGCTTTAAAATTTATCTTTTATAATTTTTTTTTATTTTTGATGATCACAAGCTTACTCCTGCCTCCTTTCTATTTTCACTTTGTGATATCAATATTACATAGTTGACCTCAATGGTTAATAGAACAATACAATTGTCTATAACATAGAAAGAATATAAAGCATGCATCTATATTTTGTAAAATAATAGTATTTTAACTATAAATAATATTATATATTATTTTCAAAACATTAGGGACTTTACACATATACTTTTTTAGTTTTGTCATTATTTAGAATACATAAAAGGATGGTGGACTTGAGAGAAAAAATGTTTCTAAAATAAGTTTGTTATAGTTAATTGATTTTATGTAGAAAGAAAAGGCTTTCAAAATGAATTATGTTTTCAAATCAGTATAATACAGCAAACATATGGAAAGACACTAAAGTTGGAAAAGTGAATTAAAACTTGATGACAGCATTCTAAGATGTCACAATTGTGTGAATGGGGATAATATAAATTATAAAATGGAAGAAGAAACATTTCAATATGGGAAGAATGAAATAAAACTATTTATTCCAATTTATTCCAAAGAGACAGTAGGTTGAAATTCCCTTCGAGCTACTGAAGAGAGCACACATTGTGCAAAAGGCAAACACGAAGTGGCACCTGTTCTTGCTTGTCTCGAAGATGCACTCAGAGTCCTTCCTCAGGGGTACCTGCCTACTTAGGCTGTATAGAGACTCAAGTAGGAAACTGGAGAAAGGACCATGAAGGCCTAATGTCATGCCTGAAGCTGTTTTTTCAAATCTGGCAGTTTTTTTCTTTTGATTTTTTATATAAATAAAAAAAGCTTCAAGATTTTGCTATCAAGTTTTTTTCTGGAAATTTCATAACTCGCTATCTGTAACCAATAATATCACCACCAATTATTCCATGGATATGCTTTGTAAGTCTAGCCTGCTACCACCATGCATGTAGTCTTTGATAAGCACATTGTTCCTTTAAGCCCAGAAATACCATTTTAATTCTTGTTTTTCAGGTGTGAATTTATTGGCATGTTAAGCAGGAAGAAACCTTTCTAGTTGTTGTACCTCCCATTCATTTCTCATGCACAATTCACCTTTATAAAAAAAAATACATTGACAGCCAAAATGTCCATCAACAGATGAACAGATTACAAAACTATGGGATATGCAAACAATGGAATTTTACTGAGCCATAAAGAAGAACACAATTACATCACTTATAGGGAAATGGATGGAACTGGAGAACATTATGCTAAGTGAGATTAGTCAGTCACAAAAAATAAGAAATTGGATGTTCTCCCTAATATGCAGAAGCTAGAGAGAAAATGGGTTATAGGAGAAACTCTAAATGAAGAAGGAGAAACCATAGATGAGCAAATAATTGCAACCTGAGGTGGGTGGGAGGGGTGAAGAGGGAAATTTCCTAATGTACATGATGTGCATTCACAAACATATCAAGGTCAATCACACAAGAGAAGAAGGGAGAGGGAAGAAATGGAGTGGGATTGAGGAAGGGCTAAATAAGTGATGTGCGCATGTCTGCCTCTACCATCTTGTACCCTATGAAGACATATGACTACGATGCACCATTAAAAATTTTAAAAATTATAATAAAAAGAGGGATAGTAAACCTGGTTTAGAAACGACTGTGAACAAGCGAGGTGTGATGGTGCATGTCTATAGTTCCAGTACTTACGAAGCTAAGACAGGAGGATCACAGGTTTGAGGCCAGCCTCAGCAATGGAGTTAGACCCTGTTTTAAAATTAAAACATAAAATAGAGCTGGGTATGGAGCTCAGAGGTAGAATACCTCTGGATTCAATCTTCAGTATGTACCAAACCAAAAGAAAAAAAAAAAAGAAAAGAAAAAGAAGAAACAGAGGGAGGAAGGGAGGCAGGGAAGGAGGGAGGGGGAAAAGAAAGAACTCTGAATAAGGAAGCAGCAGATCTGCTTGAGGCTAAAAGCACATCACCTCCACCACTAGACTGTAACTGAGGTTCCAGGGTCTTCATAGACTAGGGGAGAAGGAAAATGTCTAAATGAGAAAAACCTAATGTAGTACTTGCTGTTCTTAAAATAATTGTAGAGATGGTATGGGACAGATATACATATATGGTTTCTTGGGCATCAGCAAATATTTCACAACCTCTGGTGATCAGAGGAATGGGCAATAGACTATTGATGATTACATTAGAGTGGCCACCATGTCTGAGAATATTCATTTCTACTGTAAATTCTCACAGGAAAACATGCACCAGGGATGATTTGAGATTTTCAATTATCTAATTAATGTCATGATAAACCATCCTAAAAATGTTTGTTATTTGCATTTTCTGCAAGTCTTGTGGTATCAAAAACAAGGGTTCAGAGAAAAGCATCCATGAACCTAGGTTGATATATAAAATATTTGCCATATCTCTAACATGTGCTAAACTCTATAATAAGGTATAATGGTATAGCAATGAAAGTATTAAAAATGTCAAAAAAAAAACATCCAGGCATAGATATGGTGACATACTTTTGTAAACTCAACATTTGGAGGCTGAGACAGAAGGGTTACAGGTTATGCAGCCTCAGCAGCATAGTAAAACTCTTAGCACCCTTGTGAGAACCTGTTTCAAAACAAAAACTAAAAACTACAAAAGCTAGAGGTGCTGCACTGCTGTAGGTTGATCTGATCCACCTGAAAGTGCTGATTTCTAAAACTATACAAAGAAAAATTTATATCCTCAATAAGCTTACAAAGTTTGGCAGTGAGATGGATGAGTTAGACAAGTTACAATAGAATGCAGAAAGCAGCATATTAAAGAATGAGTATAGTGGATATGCCCTACTACGCAGGGATGGAGCACACCATGATAAAGAAGAACTTGAGTGCTGTAGAAAATTTTGTTGAACATCACATATGAGTCACTGCAGAGAACTTTCACATAAGGGAAACAAACATCCAAAGACTGGAAGGTAAGAGAATAGCATAATCAGAAGACTTCAAGAGCATACAGTGGTTAGAGGGAAGATATAGACAGATAGCATTAAATTAATGCATACTGTATTAATAGTGTTTATGTAAAACAGGACTCAAAATATGAATAAATGGACTAGAGAAGAAGCGTAAAGTCCATTAAAATAGCCTTTCTGTCTTTATTTATACCTTACAGGCATGAACCACCATACCCCGCTTCTTTAGTGTCGTTCTTGTAAATTAATGCTATATTTTCAGAAAATCTGTTCATGATACATGGATGTTACATATATATGTACATATATCTACATACACATACCTATAAACATGGAAAGCATTTTAATATAGTCACACAAAATCAATATTGCTTCTTAATAAAAGTTACTCGCATGCAAGAAATTTAGTCATCTGAGTGAAAGAGGCAGACAGCAGGTAGTTAGACTTAAGGAGAAAAAGGAAGAGAGTTAGGGAATCCTATTGAATGAGCTACTTCCCAAAGGTCAGTGACAATGAAATATCATGGGAATATATGTAGCACTTGGATCTGGATGTCTAGAAAACTTGGGAAAAGGAGAGAATAGAAAAAACTTCCATTTTTTTATTACTCAATTTTTATCTGATTGTAATTCCTCTCTATTTTAGTTTATTTTCTCAGAGCAATTGTGACAGAAGTCTTCTATAATAACAGACACAAGCAATGATGGTATTTGCATTAATTCAAGAAAAAAAATATTTACAATAAAAATAAGACTCAAGAGTTTTGCAAGTTCATTTGATAAAAATATTTTATTTTTTCAAATGATCATACTTGTTTTCAATATTCTAATTATCAATTAAAAATGCAAAAATAGGTAAATTTAAATTTCATCTTGAAACAGTATGAGTTTCAGGGCCTAAATTCATCATTTTCTCCCAGTGGACCTGTGATTAATCAAGGCATGTTTATCACTTTTATTAACTCACTTCAGATTCCTTTTAAGAGAGAGAAAGCTTTTAGCTATAAAGAGTAATTAATTGTTTTTCTCTTTAAAGACCACATGGTAATCCTTGAATAAATTAAATTATAAACTTTATTATCAATTACTGCATTGTCTATTGTAAAGTGGTCAACAGAATCAGTCACACAATCATTGTTTTTGTTTCTTCTTAACATGTTGCTATGACCTCAAATAATATATTTTTTTCTCATGATGTAGCCTTAATTCAAATTCTATTGCATTTGAAATCCATACTTTGAGAAATGCATAATTTGAGAAATGATAGATCATATGACAAAGAGACTACAAAAATATATATTTCAAGAAGAATTAAAGTTTATTTCTTAGATTTCATGTAACAATTTGAAAGGTGTGTAAAATAGAAACAAGCATGTTTTCTGCATGCATGATTCATGGGCCTGTGACGTTCTGAACATTGTTAGAAGCACAGTCAGGTAGTTAAAGAAATTGCCCATTGTGGGAAAGGTGTTCGACAAAGTTTACCAGGCAGTATTTTCTTTATTGCTGACAGTGATTTCTTGGGTCTTACACTTTTGCCTTTTCAGAATAAAAGTTTTAATTGTGTCTTATCCCTACTTAACTACCTTACATTGAATGTATGAGAAGGAGGTGTAATGAGGATTGGGAACATAAAAGTGATAGTAGATATGGTCTTTTAAACCAAATCAAGAGGATCCACATTCACATCTGATGAAGAAAAAGAAAGTGCTTGACCTTCAAATGTATTCATGAACTAACTGGGATTGCAGACTGTGTCTCTTTGGGAAAGGATGAGTATCTTCTATTGGTAGAACGTAAATTTGCATATATATTTGTAACACACTGGGCAGATACTGACAAATTTCTATGAAGACTACATGCACACCTACATACTTCACAGTTCTTCTGTAATATGGGGTCATGGCTAAGCCAACAAAAATAAATGGTAGAAATATGAGCCTTTTGGGGCCAAAGCGTTGAAAAAAAAATGAAAGAATTTTAGTTTCCTTATAAACTATGTGAAAATTCAGGTGTGATGGTACACTCTTGTAATCCCAGCATTCAGGATGCTGAGGAAGATCGTAGTTTGCAGACACACTCAACTACTTAGTGAGGCCCTCGACAACTTAGTGAGACCCTGTTTCAAAATAAATAATAAAAAAAAATAGGGTAGGAGGTGTAACATGGAGGTCGAATGTCCCAGGGTTCCATCCCCAGACCTGCAAAAACAAAAATAATAACAAAAAACAACTATGTGAAAGAATGTTCTGTGTGCATCAGCTACACCATCTTAGACTGGTAATCAAGGACCAAATTTCCATTGCATTTTACCATACAGATTTGGGGGTCATACATGCCAAATTTCGTCTTGAAACAGTAGGTAAGGCTACAAATTATGTAAAGCTACAAATGTTAGTAACAGAGGTGGAAATAAGACATTAAGATATTGTAGACCCTATCACAAGTATAATAGGGTAGGAATTAGGTTAAGAATTGGGTCAAAGTTGGATAAAAGAAAGCTTTCTTTTTTATAGTCTTTTTTATACTTCTAATGGTTCATTATAGCCTCATATCATAATGTAGCTCACAGTAATGGTGACATACATGCACAGAGTAGTTGATGAGTTTCTTCTGGATCCCTCTACCAGAAGGATTATTTCCCCACTACCCCATATAAGATATTGAGATTGGAATTGACATTCTCATATATATACATAATGGAAGTATTTCCCTTATTAATTATCCCTCCTTCTCACCCTCCCCAAAACCACCTACCTCACTCGACTGGAGTTTCTCCACCATTATGTAAAGTCTCTCTTATATCTCAATTACTTTTCCTTTGGTGGGTTCCATTAACTAATTTATATAATACATATAATTTGGTCACTGTTAACTCTTCAGTCTGTTCCTGTCTCTTACTTTTATTAGCTACACTTATTCTTCAATCATACTGATTTTTCCTTTTATAATTTAATTAATATGATATGCTTTTTTCCACCACAACTCCATAGCAGAGCCTTAACAAATATTTTTTCTTCTAGAAATGCAATATTCTTTTTTTTCTTTCTTTTTATTTTCTTTTCTTTTTTTTTTTTTTGGCCATACTGAGGATTCAATCCAGGACCTTGAAAATGCTAGTTTAGTGTTCTACCACTCCAAAACCTTTTATTTTATTTTGAAAGAAGGTCTCACTAAGTTTTCCATGCTTTCCTTGAAACTGTGATTCTCCTGCCTTAGCTTCCTAAGAGTTTTGCATTATAGGCATGAGCCACTGTCCCAGCTCTACTGGGTAAATTATAAGCAACAAAAATGTGTTAGGTGACATCAGAGTCAATGTCTATCAGCATCTCTTTCTTATAAATAACGCCTACTTGCTGTGTTCTTATATAACAAGAGGGAAACAAATTGCCTCACTCTTTTACTAAAGGACATCAGTTTCATTCAGGAGGGCAGAGCCGTTGTAATCTAATTACCTAATAAAGACCCATGTCTTGATACCATCACCTTTGGGGATTAAATTTCAGCATATGGATTAAAAAGGGGCACAAATATTTAGACCAGAGAGTCATCTCAGTGTTGTCCAATTCCAGAATTCTATTATTTTGGTTAATATTAATAACAATATATAAGAAATCACTCAGTATTTATTAAAGCATAGAGAAATACCTAATTTTTGTTGAACATTTTTCTCTTCATCAGAAACCCTAGAAAAGAGATCTAATTATGTCTGTCCTATAATACATAACATCATTTTATGTGAGCACAGCACTCATAGCTATATTACACTTTTACAATAGCAGACATTAAGTGTAGATAGCATAAACTTTTTAATATGCTCTACATATCCAAATATCTGCAATAAAATATTCTTTGATCAAATGCCAGCTACAATTTTAGATTTGTTATGAAAGCTGTTAATTGGTATATGATCAGATAAAAATTGCTTTTAAAATAATATCTGACATTACTGTCATAAATCATCATGTCACACTCATCTCTATCATATTAGTTTATAAAAGAAAAACATAAACATGACATTATTTGTCAATAAAATACAAAATAGTACAGTACCATTTAATATGGAATAAGACTGGATGAAAAAAATGTCAACAGCTTGGAGCTGAGATTGGCGATTGCTATAGGAATCTATAGCAATCTATAGGAATTGCTAGACTGACTTTTATGTGACACTAACTAAAGTGTTCTTTTCTTTTTTCTGGTGGTACTGGGGTTCCTGGAAGCCCTTCTACCTCCGGGCTACACTCCCAGACCTACTTTTACATTTTTATTTGGAAACAGGGTCTCCTAAGCCAGCACGCGCGGCTGGCTTCGAACCCAAGCGATCCTCCTGTCTCAGCCTCCCAAACGTGGGGATTACAAGCGTGCGCCACCACGCCCGGCTTAAAGTGTTTTAAAATGAAAATATTCTTTACTAAATATTTAAATTTCTTCAGTAGAAAAAGAAGAATGATTTCCCTCTTCTCCAAAAAATTAATAAATGAATCATTAGAAAATAAAGACAATAAAGCATCTACAAAATCCAAGGGATTTATACTAAATACCTGCTGAATATATTTTTTCAAGAAAGTTTTTATTTTTATCTAATTTTACATATCATTGAAAGGCTGGGAAGTCTAGTTACTACATAGACTTATGAAATTATTTCAATTCTTTCATAATGGAATTTTAAATCTTATATATTTAATCTATTCATTTAGTTTTAACAGAATTATTATTCTTTCTTTCTATTCCTTCCTTAAATGAGACGCTAACCCCACATGGTATAAAAAACACTAGATCATGATTGCACCAGATGTTTGATGCAATATGTAAATCCACCGCATGAAGCAAGAGGAGAGACATTTTTAAAAAAAATGTCTGAGTATATAACTCCTGCTCATCTACTTTTTTCAAACTACACACAGACTTTTATATAAATTATAAAAGCTGGTTTCAGAGATGAAAGCTGTTTGTAATTTGTAGAGACCATTTTCTTGTCAACTTGGTAGTCTTTCTCATAGCTGTTCATTATTAGACTAACCAATTAAGTGTGTTCAGAGTAAACCACATATGCTAAGTACACTATTTGTATAAAATTTTATTCTGCTCATTACCTTTATGCTAGTGATTTTTTTCCCTCTGTTTTGGAGTAGTGGGTTCCTATTTTTTTAATAGGAATTTTGTGTTAAAAACGGCATGTTGAAATGCCTGACATGAGAATTCTCAAACTGTCTTAACTAGATTTTGGCATTTAATAAGCTGTAAACTGCTGAAGCTATTTGCAGATGAAGTCTCATTTTTGTCCATCAGCAGGGGGCTGGAAGCATAATTAATTGAGTGAAAGTTAAAAGACGGACAGCACGGTTACATTTATGCAAATATTGCAGCAGAACCTCTAACGGAAGAGAAAAATAGCTTGCAACCGATTGGCTTGGTCTGGACCCAAATCCATAGGGTCCATTTAAACATTGCAGATTGTGCATCTGACAATTAAGACTTATAGTGTTTTTTAATCCTAGCTGTGATGGTAGGAATAGTAGGCAAAGAGTTGGAGTCCGGGGAGACGACTCTGTTTCTTCTCTCATCTTTTTTACTTCTCATGAATGTTAAAATAGACTTTGCAAAATATCAAAAATCAAATGATGCATGTGTGTGGAACCATATGCCAGGCTCTGCTGTTTGTTTCTTTTATTCATATCCCAGGCATATGTACCCTTGCACACCAAAGGTTCTATTTAATTAAAGTCAGTTAAAAGCTTAGACCACAGAGATCAGGACAGCTGCTTGAGATATTAACCTGGGTGCTGTTTGGGGACATCAGGAAGCCTTTGCTGAGATTCTGTCTCCTATTACATATTTTGGTGGGGTTTTTCCCTGTAGCTGTTTGCCTCAGAAGACTGCTGACTTTCTTTAAATGTTTGGGAAACATTAGCTTCCCCAATGATCCCAGGAAATTCACATGGAAATTGTGCATATTCCTCATTTGTATGTTTTTCCTCACCACTGTACGGCTCTGCATGACTACCTTAGTGATTGATTTTGACTCGTCCCTTTGTGTATGTGTTTGATTTGTTGGCTATTCAGCAAGATACTGCTTCCCACAGAGAAATTTCTTGAGCATTCTTTTTGTTTTTGTTTTTGTTTTTTGTTTTTGTTTTCCTTCTTATACTTTTGTTTTTAGAGCAAGTCTCGTTGAGGTTTTAATCCTAACTTACTTTTTAAAAAATAAATGCTACAGTATAAATCAGATTTATTAGCAAAATGAGAATGTTTTCTTGGTGTGTATGTGCCGTTTAATTCTGTGTTTGCCTTTTTTGGAGTATTAGAAAAACACAACTTTTAGAACTTATAAAAAAATACCCTTAACTTCAATCACAGATATCGCTAATCTTGTTTGAAGTTTTATCAAAGAGGCTTAATCCTTAAAACAAATGGAATACAATACTTTTGATGCAGCCAAGGAGATGATACAGATGTTAAATATAAACAAGTCCCCACCCAAATTTTTCTCATAGTATATTCTTAATGAAGGATTTTTAAATGTTTTAAAAATAACATAAACTGAGCACTCTATAAAAAACATGAGGGAATAGCAAACTAACTTAAAGTCAATGAACTCACATGGACGCCTTACAGATTCAACTGAACTTTCCATAATATATAGATATAGATATAGATATAAAAATGAAATTTCATTCTTTAAGATTTATTACTGTATAAGTCAGTGTTTCTTTCATTCAAGTTAAGACATTAACCCATGGTGAAAACATTATATATATATATATATATATATATATATATATATAGTCGTGTGTGTGTGTGTGTGTGTGTGTGTGTGTGTGTGTGTGTGTTTCTTATTGTAGTAGTAGTAGTTGTTGTTGTTGTTTTGGTACTAGAGATTGAACCCAGGGGCATTTCACCTCCAACAGAATCTCACTAAGTTGCTGGAGAGGGGCTTACTAAGTAGCTGAGGCTGATTGCAAACCTAATATCCTCCTGTCTCAGTTTCCCAAGTACTGAGATTACAAGTTAGAAAACTAACTTAAACTAACATCATATGGATGCCTCTCACATTTAACAGAACGTTCCATAATATATAAATTATATGTATTTATTTTTCAACCCTAAAAAGTATTTTTGTTTTATTTCATTAAGTAGTCAGAGAATTAGAGAAATAACTCTAAAATAAAACTTTTTGAAGGAAAATACAAATACTCATTTAAACAAAAGAAATCTATATCCTATAAGCATTTTTAATAAGTGTGTCGAAGTTATATTCTCAGAGCTGGGGGTGTAGATCAGCAGTACAGTGCTTGTCTAGCAAGTTTTAGGCCCTGGGTTCTATCCCTAGCATGAGAGAGAGAGAGAGAGAGAGAGAGAGAGAGAGAGAGAGAGAGAGAGAGAGAGAGAGAGAGAGAGAGAGAGAGAGAGAAGAAGAAGAAGAAGAAGAAGGAGGAGGAGGAGGAGGAGGAGGAGGAGGAGGAGGAGGAGGAGGAGGAGGAGGAGGAGGAGGAGGAGAGAGAGAGAGAGAGAGAGAGAGAGAGAGAGAGAGAGAGAGAGAGAGAGAGAGAGGGAGAGAGAGAGGAGAGAGAGAAGAGAGAGAGAGAGATTATGTGTAACAAGAGCTCCTTATGTTTTTGCTTAAGCTTTTATTTCAGTAAAACTTTATTTTTATTATTGAAGACTAGAAAAACACTATTGAGAATATTATTTGAAAATTTTTGGATATCTGATCATTTAGAATATCCTATTTCCCATAATGTAGACTTTAATGTTCTATATTGTGAATGTTTCATCCTATTGTTTTGCTACATGGGTTTTAATTAATGTATGAAAATGAAACCAATCTCACCAATCAAAAGTACAAGAAAGTTTTATATGAGAGAATATTTGAGACACAAGAAAATCTACTTCAGTGTATGAAGTCAGTAATATTAAAACAACACATCCTGGCAAATTTCTGCACCCAAGTGGTGAAACAATAGCAATTGAAAATACAGAAAAAATTCAATATTAAGAAAAAAATTATAAAGTATCATAAAAGAGGGATCTACAATGTCAAGAGTTGAGCTAGAAGGTCTATCAGTCGCTTCTCTGTAGTTCTAGTTGAAAAGACAGATCCTGGGCTATGTGTTTTCACACATGAAAATGTGAAGAGATGCTTCAGTCCTTCTGCCTGGACTTGTGTGAAATCACTAAGGTCACTTGTTGACAGTGGGCCCATGGTGGCCAGCCTTGAGCCAAAGTTCAAATCTACCATTAAGCCATTTTTTCCCTGGTATCTTGGCCTCTAAATTTGGTAAGCAGGTTGATTAGGTATATAAGTAAAAACAAAAACAACAAAGTATTTTACCAAGGTAGCTTAAACAAAACAATCAGTATATTAGGTTAGCAAAGAACACAATGACTCTCCCCTTCCAGAGAAATAAAATTTTTTAAAATGTAGTGAGACTATTAAATGAAGGAACAAATACCAGAATAACCTCCTGAATCCAAGGAAAACAAGCTCAGAAAAACAAAGGAAAGAAGATTCAGGGGAAGGGGAGGGAAGTTGAGGGAAAGAAACATACTATGCAGTAAATTTATAAAGGAAAAGCATTGGTTTCCTATGTTGAGGTCAAAATGAGCATTCTTTGTTTGAGCAGTGACAAACACTATGTTTGTGGCCAAGAAATAAATACACTGGCTTAGAAAGGAACTTTTATGATAGTACATTATCATTTTTAAAAATTTCTATTGTATTTTGACTTAATTACATAAATATCCATTCTCTTGCATAGAAAAGTGAAATGAAAAGAGCAAATGAAAAGTTTCAACTAAATAAATTGGAGTACATTTATTTTAAAAACATAAAGGTAATCTGAGGAGAAACAATTTAGGTATCTTGCTAGCTGTTTCTGATGGCATGAACTATTATATGCTAAACTAAATTTTAAGAGCCATGCCTTTTGTTTCTTGTTTTTGAATATAACAGAAGTCAAGAAGATGAAGTAAAAAAGGCACATATTTAAAATTTAGGATCTCTAGTTATTCAGCATATGTTTTACTCTCAATTAATAAATTTTTAAAATGTTCTAGCCTAAGGAAAAAAAAAAGAAACTAAAAGAAAGAATCAACTAACATCTGTCTTTTAGTGTATATCCCTCTGGGATAAGTACCAGTTAAAACTCCTAAAAAAGAATAGCCATAAAATTTCTGCTGGTTGTGAGTTAGTCAAGCTTGAAACCTTCTTGTCTTGGAAAACTCACAAAAAAGGAACATGATAAACATAAAACCACTTCTAACAAAACCATTTGCCAAATTTATTCTATCAAGGTAGATTATGAAATGTTATAGACAGTACATTGTGATGGGATTAAATAGTAAGCTTATGGGAACAATTAGATCCCTGCTAGTATTTACTCTATTGAAACAAGAGTGTTTCCAGAAGTAAATCTGAATAAAAAGACCAAATGCTAAGTGAGATTTCTTCTTCTATTTCTATTTTTTTTTACCACTTCTATCATTCAAACCTTTCTTATTTGATCAAAGCTAGCTGACAGAAATAAAGCTTAGATTATAATTTCTTTCTTTCTTTCTTTCCTTTCTTTTTTTCTTTTCTTTCTTTTTTTTTTTTTTTTTTTTTTGGTGGTACTGGGGTTCCTGGAAACCCTTCTACTTCCGGGCTACACTCCCAGACCTATTTTTATATTTTTATTTGGAAACAGGGTCTCTTAAGCCAGCAAGGCTGACTTCAAGCCTGTGTGATCTCCTGTCTCCGCCTCCCAAGCGTGGGGATTACAAAGGTGTGCCACCAAGCCCGGCCTTCTCTTTAGATTTTTTATTATTTTCTTTGGTGAGCAGAAACTATTTAGTGTAATGCCATCCCATTCGTTAATTCTTGTCTTAATTTTCTGTGCTTTGGAGGTCTTGTTGAGGAAGTTACCTGGAGAACATTATGTTAAGTGAGATTAGCCAAGAACAGAAAGAGAAGGGACATATGTTTTTTCTAATATGCTGAAGCTAGAGAGTATTAGGGATACCAGAGAGACTCCAGATAATGGAGGGGAAACCTCAGAGAAGCCAGGAAGGAAGGGTAGAGGAGGAAGAAGGCTGAGGTTCATTAACAGAAAAGCTACATGTGACTCTGTGATGTGAATATAACATTGTTATCCTGAACATTCAGTATCGGGAAAGAGAAATATGGAGAAATGGGGAGGAAGGGAACAGCACCAAGTTCTGTGTGAATATATGAGATTGAATACATGATCCACATTGATGTGAGACTATAGTGCACCAATAAAAATGAAAATAAATAAATAAATAAATGGAGTGAGAAAAAACATACAAGAATTCACTAAATGCATTAAAATTCAGACTAAATCTTTTTTTAATTAAAGAAAAGAAAAATAGTATCTGTGATGAGTCCCTCAGTTTTTATTGTACTTCACTTCTTGCCCTAAGAAAATCAATCTCTGAAAATTTCATTTCCAAAATATCTGCCAGTGAAGAAGATTCTGCATTAGAAAATATCAACGTGAGAGTAACATTACATATCACACATTCATACATTGACACCTCTGGAAAGATTCTTCAAATGTGATGAGAAAACTGAGACAATGGATGGCCATAGTATGAGACCTGGAGCTTAAACCCAACTCTCCTTATTTCTATCTATGGCTCTATCATGGTGTGTGAGTAGAGTAAATATAAATAGCTATTCAGCTTCACTCTGAAAAAATTGAAAGTGACCAAGAGATGGTATTCTATAATAAAATGTAAAACAAAACTAGAAATAGTCCATATTTTCTAGTGGATTAAGCTGTTTGAATTTAGAAATATATGATTAAGGTAAATGTGTGTATGTATGTATGTACATATATACACACATATCCTTAACTCTATATAGATATGGATATATATCAATGCCTTATGACAACTGAATATATAAATGGCCTATATGTACATATGCATACAAAATGTCATATCACACAATAGATCAAAAATGCTTTTTAGGAAAATATCTTTTAGTTTTAAGAGTTTACTATCTTGAATTCTTTACAGGAACTACAAGGTGAAAAAAATCATAGCAATGACCCCTTCAAAACCACAGCGTCATATGTAACATACTGTGATTCAGATCTACCTCTCTAAGCAGTAAGCTCAATGTGATAGAATGTTTCAAACTATAATGTTTAGTACTTGCTCTAACTGGGTAAGATTAACTTGCTAGACATACCCTTTCTATATAGACTAAATATTCCTAAATTGCTAAATAATTCAGTAGAATTTAACAGCTTTAATGCAGTAAAAGCAAATGCTTCATTCTAGTTTCTACGATTAGAGTGGTTTGCTTTTGAACAAAATAGGAAATTACACTCAGTCCATTTATAGACAACCAACCTACCGTTGCTTTTGAAAATGCAGTGAAAGATTAAACATGAAAAGAAGAACACATCTGGTGCAGAGCTCTAATGCCTGAGTATGTGAGAAATTATTGTACAAGGGAAATGCACTCTACATTTGCTGTAAGTCCAGCATATCAAGGCCAGTGGTATTAAAGACGGAGCAGGTGCATAAGATGACTTCATAGACACTTTGAGATTGCTTAAAACTCCTGGACCTCCTTTCAAAACTGCTGTTAGAAAATCCGGAGAATAACCAGTAATTCCATGATGCTATAATGAAAACTTCAGCTTTTGATTAGTTTACTGTAGCTTAAATGCCTTCCATGGGCTAACAATATGGATGAAATGGTTAAGAACGCAAAAGGGGTAGAAATGAGAATGAGAAGCCTCTTTCCATCACAAAGCTTGTTGGCATGTTCCAAACTGGTAAAAGGATAGAATAAAGAAGAAGAGGGTACACTATATTATAATGCTTTTATGTGGCCACTTCAGTTTTTTGAATCCCATCAACTGACAAAGCTCTAGCTTTAGTATAATCAGCACTTTTAAATAACTAATTTTGGCAGAGTGTTATAGATTGCCCAACTTTGTCTTATATATTTTATATAGATTATATTATAGAATCTTAATCATCCAGAGAGGACATACTGCTTTTATTAGTCCATTTTTGTAACCAAGAAAATTAAAAAAATAAATTATGTATAGCAAATTACCAAAGATGCATATGCTATAAAAAGTAGTCCAGACGCCTCTATACCTCAGTGATATATGTTAAAATATAATGATACCTTCAACAATTTATATTCGTTTTATTTCAAGATAAGTCAGAAAACTGTGGGCTTAGAAATTGTCCTAAAGTGTGTACATTGAAGGGATGAATTTGAGTGTTCTAGAGCAAAGTTGTCTCATAGAAATTTATGTAAACTATGAGAAATTTTGCACTGTATGTTTGTAATTACTAACTATATATGAGTATTCAGATGTTAAAATGTTTCAAATAAGACTGAGAAACTTGTTTTTTAATTTAATAAATCATACTTAATTTAAATGTAAATAGCTATATGAAGCAAATCATACAGTACATAGGTGCAACAATAAAAGTTTGAGACAATTTTAGTAAGTTAAATCATCATTGAAGAATATTCTGTTCTTTAAAAGTAGAAAGTTAAGTAAAAAAAGAAAATATGATTTATTGTGGCAAAATATTTTATTGAAATTTCAAGAACATAGAGAATTATTGAGAAAAGCAATATTAAATTTAAATAAGCCAACTAGATATTATCATTTTGGCATTTTCTTTTGCTAAATAAGTTCAAATTTTGTAAAATCTAAAGAAAAAGCATAGTGTACTTTAAATGATTTTTTTAAAAATATGCTCCAAATTAAAATTTTAAACCTATATATCATAATGAAAATTTGGGAAAGCATATAGGCAATATTCCTAGGAGCAGACATCTTCAAAAGTATCATATTACTAATACAGCATAATTTGTGCATATTTATATAGGTAGTTTATAATGAAGTATTTGGGCTTAAAGAATACTAATTTTATAAAGGATAAAGGAAACAAAAACAATACAAGTACTATATCTCCTATTTGTTCGTGCTACATTTAAGCTGTCCCAAAATATTTTGAATATAAAAATAAAGTAGAAAGTTTTCTTCTATCTAAACCTTACCTAATATGTTATTATGAGCGAAATGAATCATGTCATGTGCAACATAATATAATTCCATCTCATCCATATTCTATGTGGAAAGTTTCATGCATATGTGTTATACAATACCCTGATAAATAATGGAAAGCAATAAGGTTATCCTCTGCCATCATTTGTCCATGACTAATGACACAAGTTACTTTGTCCTCTTCAGAAGTTTACTTTCTTCCTCACTTGTGGTGTTTTGAATTTGGTTGTTTTTTTTATTTTAATTTCTAAGATTCAAATTAGAATTGCTAATAATTGATATGGCTTATATGTATAATTTATATCATTATTTCAATTTGAACTTTAAAGGCTTGAGTTATAGAAACATATAAATGAAAGAGCCACTGGCAACATTTACATGTGAATATAACTTATGGTGACTAAAAAAAATCATATTATTTTTCTGAAACTCTTTTTTTCTTTTGGAATTATATTACCTGGACTTAAACTACTGATCAGAAATTACTTGTTTCATACGGATTAATTATTGTGATATGCATAACAAAATTAAAGCAAAAATATTTTCTGGTCTTGCCATAACAAAAACAGTTCAAAAGTCATGGTTACTGAGAGATAGAAAAAAAATTCCAAGACATGAAACAATTAAAATAACCAATGGAAATTATTTAAAAGATATAAAAATATACTACTTCAAATTAGGCATCGTTTTAACTTTTTTCTCATTTTCATGAAAAATTGGGAAATGAAGAAAAATGATAAACACTTAGAAGCTTGATTCTCAATGTAATTAGAGGGGCAAACAAAATCTTTGTAAATACTTTATGAACAATTTAAAACACATGAGGGAAAATATTAGTTATACAGTGTTGATACTTATGTCTTCCAAATTCAAGCTGAGAAAACTGCCAACAAGACACAGGTGCATAAAAGATGAGCAGGTGAAGGAAATAAAATGTTATTGTGGAGGAAATATTATCTGTGTCCATTATGCGTACACCTTAGGACACATTAGCACATCTGTTATATATTTAGTAGAGATAGAAGTTTATGTTAGCAAGTTTTATTAAGTTATAATTCCAAATCTGCTTTTCTCCCAAAATGTACGGATAATGCACAGAGGCCATAATGTGGCTTAGTAAACATATTCTAGTTACATCATTGATGATTTTTCCTGGAATTTGATTCAGGTATGGCATCATCCTAAAGATTTTTTTTTTGTACTTATGATTGCACACAGGGACCTTATACCTCTGAGCTCCACCCCGGCTCTATTTTATATTTTATTTTGAAATAGGGTCTCTCTGAATTGTGAGGCTGACACCAAACCTGTGATTCTCCACTCTCAGCCTTCCAAACACTGGTATTACAGGCCTGGGCCACTACACCCATTCTAAACTTATCTTTTTTTATTACATCTCTGTTGTTTTCTGCTCATGAATCAGTTTATCTTAACTAATGTCAACTCTTCCAAGTATTAATTTTCCTCAATTTCTTTTTATTTGGACTCTACCAAATGTAAGTCTGAAAATTCATATAAAATAAACAAGGACAGTAGCAATCATTTTTAGGGATGGCATTTTCTGTATTATATTAAAGGTATGAGGGGCTCAGGACTGCTTGTATTCCTAGCTTTTTACTCATGTGTACAGGTTCAAACTGAAAAAGATGTTGTTAGAAATGTGTATTTTATTTAATTAACAATTATGTATCTTGAGGTAAATGTTAAAAAGTACAGTTGCATTTCACTAATCTTAATGACAGTGTAACATTATGAGATTTTTTTTTACTAGAAAGTTTCTTTACTGTGGAAACGTGATAAAGTGTGCTTGCATTAACTTAGATAATGTTATACCTTACTACTAACGGAGACAATGGGACTTGGCCTAT
The DNA here is from genome assembly GCF_963383645.1 of Muscardinus avellanarius. NCBI lineage: Eukaryota > Metazoa > Chordata > Mammalia > Rodentia > Gliridae > Muscardinus > Muscardinus avellanarius. The sequence goes on from NC_137787.1 coordinate 165,268,348, forward strand.
TGCTCATGAGCTGCAAACCAGTACAGCAGGATACCTTACTAAATATCAGAGACTTTGTAACACAATAGAAATTATTTATGCATGTAATTATTTCAAATCCTAGGAAAAGTGCAGTAGAGTACAGTATACAATATCAAATAAATTGTACATTTCTACAAATATTATGAATGGAGAATTCAAGATGTAGTTGTGCTGGGAAAATCAGTAAGTCAATGCTGAGTGAGTGTGAAGGCTTTGGATGTTATGATATACTATGGTGGACTTTAGAAACACTGTTCATCTGGGCTACACTAAATTAAAAACATCTATTTTCTGTATTATTATCAAATTTACCTTAGCTTGTTATAATGTTTTTACTTTGTAAATTAGAATCTTTAAACTTGATCTTTTTTATTTTTATTTTTTTGTTGTTGTACTGGGGATGAATCCCAGGGACAGTCTACCTCCAAGTCACACCCCCAGCCCGATTTTATATTCTTTATTTTTTTGTGGGTCTGGGGATGAAACCCAGGGGCATTTGGCCTCCGAGCTACATCTCCTGCTCTAGTTTTTATTATTTTATTTTAAAACAGGGTATCACTGAGTTGTAAAGGGCCTCACTAAGTAGCTGAGTCTGGCCATGAACCGTGATCCTCCTGTCTCAGTTTCCCAAATGCTGGGAATACAAGTGTGCACCACCATGCCTGGCCCTTGATTCTTTTTTAATAATGCTTAAAACCTAACACATCAGACAGCTATAAAAATTTTTATTTCTTCTTTTTGTCCAAATTTCTATATCTTTTCATGTTTACAATTTTGTCTATTTTTTTATCTTTTTAAGCTTTTATGTTAAAAACTAAGACACAGACACACACTTTATGTCCACACAGAGTCAGGATTACCAATATTAATCTATATAGCTTGTCCACTCAGAAATTTTTTCAAAGGCAATCAAAATAACATTCATTAGGCTGTCATCTCTTATGATAATGCTTTATTCTGGAATTCATCTAGAAGGACCTACCTGATGCTCTTTTAGAGAAAGTATCAGTCTTTTTAGAAATACACTTAATGTAGTCAGACCTGGTAATTCACCCCTGTAATTCTAGTACTTTGAGGCAGAAACAGGAGGATTGCAAGTTCAAGGCTAGCTTCAGGAACTTAGTGAATTCTTGTTTCAAAATAAAAATAAGAAGAGCTGGAGATGTAACTTGGAGATATAATGCCCTTGCGTTCAATTTCCAGTGCCAAAAAAAAAGAAAGAAAAAGAAAATAATGGAAGAAAAGAAATACATTTGTGATGTTATGCCTTATTTCTTTTTTTTTCTTTTTGTCTGCCAATCAGAGTTTTGCTTGTAATATTAAAATGAACCATGAATATTTCTTTTATAATAATGAAGACATTTTGACTTAAAGTCCATCTTTTTAAACATTTAAAACAGCTTTGAAATTTGCAAAAGCTTCTGCTATGGTTTTTTATTGATAGTTCTTTCTCCTTCTAGTTTTCTTTTTCTCTTGTCTCTTCTTTAGCTATGGTTCCTATTTTAGTTCCAGCAACTCTTCCTTAGTCAGTTCCTCAGGAACCACCTCTAAGAGCTCTTCAATGTCATTCTCCACAGCGAGGTTCCTGTTGTTGGCCATCTCAATCACAGCTTTGTTGATTTTTACAATCTCCAGATCCTTGAAAAATTCTATGAAGTTCTGGGCAAACATCTTGAGTGTCTTTTTTCATTTTCCATTCTTACACTCCTTGACACAATCATCTTGGGGCCAAGCAAGCTTCTTTTTGCAGTCATGCATGCAATCTTTCCCAAATCACATTGGTATCTTCCTCGGATGCAGCAACAGCCTGGGCAAAGGTTCTCCTCACATAGCGGTTTTAAAATCTATATTGATCCATTGGTTGGATACAGGAGGTAATGTTCGATACTGTGATGAAAATCATCAACAAAAGGAAGATGTGTAAAAGCATTATCAACAAGGGGCAAAATCTTGAAGGTGTGTTATTCTATAAAAATATCCTTCATTTTCAATGACTTAGAAACTCAGAATGGCATCTTGGAATACTAGCTATAAGTACTGATACTGCAATATTGTCCTTAAAACACACCAATAATACCAGTACTTGAAAGGCTGAAAGAGGAGGATCAAATGTTCTAGGACAGCCTCAGCAATGTAGCAAGATTCTCAGCAACCTACAGATATTGCTTTTACAAAACAAAACAACTGTTTAAAAGGGAGGGGGGAGGCTGAAGATACAGCTCAGAAATATAATGCCCCTGGATTCAATCTCCAGTACCCAAAAGAAAAAATAAGTTAAAGTAAAAGGTTTAGAAACTTGACATTGACTCAGTCTTTTGACAGATGAAAGTTCTTTCAGGCATCTTCTTTCAGAATGGAAGCATTTCATCCATATTGAAGATTTGCTCTGGCAAGTAATTTTCCTCCACACTCAGCTTATCTAGAGTTTCCAAAAATTCTCCAGCTGCCTTCACATCAGCACTCACAGACTCACCCCTCACTTTCACATGATGGAATGAATAATGATTCTTGAATCATTTAAACCACCCGGAGCTAGCAGTACATTCATCATAGTCAGGTCCAGCCTTTTCTTTCAGCACCACATACTTTTTGCTTTGGCCTTGATTACCATGGTGACGAGAAGAATATGCTTCTGTATCTGGTCTTAAATCCAGGTCATTAATGGTGTGTCCATGTAAGATATAGGCCTTCTCAGTTTTTTTTTATTAGTCTTGCTACTGTCAATGAAGCAGATAAGCAGATTCTTCAATGGCTCCTGACACTTTGTTCTTAGTCTGCAAGATTGAAGCTATGGTGGCATGGGACAAGCCTGGCTGTCAAGCAATACCCATCACTGATGGTCCACCTTCATTGTCTTTAATCATTTTTAATTTTCTCTCCGAGTCGATCACTCCTTGTCAACTCTTGCTGGCAACATTAGCAGTGCATTTTGTACACATAGGGGCCACGGTAAACTAAATGTGAGACTAAACCAAGCACAGAATAAGTGACACCATCAAGGCATGGTAAACATGAGACGTATAAAGCTGCTGCTGGCACCGCAGGACATGTAATCCACCATTTTTAATAATTAAGAAGTGCATGCTCTAAAATAGCAATTAAAAGTATAGGATAGTGAATACATAAACCAGAAACACAGTCACGTATTATCATTATCAAGAACTATGTATGTGTGTAATTGTCTGTGATGTACTTTTATATGTTTTATTCACTCAGACATTACCAACACAGGAGCAATGTGTTGCATTACAATGTTAAGATGGTTATGATGCCACGAGGTAATAGTCATTTTTCAGCTCTATTATTATAGGACCAATGTCTTATCTGTGATCTATCTTTGATCAAAACATCATTATGTGGTGCATGAATGTAGTTCATAGGGAAAGAAAATCTTTTTGGACCCATGTAGACCTACAAACACCAATATTATCTTAAACATGTATTCTATTTGTATACATGTTTTAAATGCCTACTATAAAAACTTTGAAAGGTTATAAATTTATGACACCACACAACTTTTGTGAATTTATATTAAGATTTATTTCTACTATATATGGTTAAATATATAATATCCCCTGAAGATCTCATGCATTAATATTCAGAGTTGATATAGTTATATAAAGAGGGCTCTAATCTCATCCGTGTGTAAATCCAGAATGGATTTATTGAGTGGTAATCTAGGCGGGTGGGCTGTGGATGGAGAAGGCATGTTCCTGGGGCTGTGGACCTAGGGATTGTACTTGTGTCTTTGAATCCCCTTGCTTGCTTGCTCTCTGCTTCCAGACTCCATAATGTGGGAACAGAGCCTCAATTTCTCCCTCTTTCTGCTTTCTGCTACCATGCCCTGAACTCTGCAGACCCTGGCTTCACACGAACTGAACTCAAAATCTCCATAAACTTCCCTCTTCCTCCTCTCTTCAATCTCCTCTATTTGGGTCCCCTCCTTCACTCTACTAAGGTCTCTCTTCCTTTGTCTAGAGTCACTCCTGTGTCCCAATTTCTGCATATGATGGAGAACATCCAATCTTTTACATTTCTTGCCTGACTAATCTCACTTAGTATAATATTCCCCAATTTTATCCATTCCCCTGAAAATGACATAATTTTATTTTCTTTTGTGGCTGAATAGCATTTCATCATATACATATATATCCTATAATTTTGGAATCCATTCATCTGTTGATGGACATCTTGGCTGGTTTTATAATTTGGCAATTGTGAATTGTGCTGCTATAAACATAGACAAGCATGCATTACTATGGTAGTCTGGTTTCCATTCTTCTGGGTAGACACCCAGGAGCGGCATTGCTGGATTATATGGTACATTCATTCCCATTCTTCTGAGGGACCCTCCACACTGTGTTTCCAGAGTAATTGCACTAATCTGCAATTCTACCAACAATGAATTAAAGTTTCTACTTTTCCATACCCTCACCAGCATTTATTATTGTTTCTGTTTTTAATGACTGCCATTTTAACTGGGACTAAATAAAATCTCAGGGTAGTTTTGACTTTCATCTATTGCTAATGATTATTTGCTTTAAAGCCTTAATCTAATAATTTAAAGTTTACCCTTCAATTTAAGATAGACTTGTGAAAGTTAATGTACAGATCATGATCATTCACATCAGCAAGTTTTTCTTTCATAAACTTTAAGAATCCTTATAAAAATCAGTACAAATTAGAATATATGTACATGAAATCAGACAGATCAAATGAGACTCAAAAATCTTTAATCTCCTCAACATACTTTCTTCTCCTTAGTATAAAAAGTTTATTTTCAAAGAAAAAAATTTATTTTATCTCTTCATAGGAATCAGAAATAAATTCTGTCTTAATAAAATAATTGGTTAAAATAAGAGTATTAATAGATACTGTGACAAGAATGCTAATTTCATTTTGGCAGGTTATCTTAAATAGAATTTGTCATTTTTTGAGATGTTTCATGACCTATTTCCTAGGTCATGAAAAAAATACAGACCATATAGTAGATTGTTACATATATCAATCTGAAAATTTCAGAGAAGTGAAAAATTCACATGTGTGTCAAAATTTATGGGCCCACTACATGGCATTACATCTTTTATTGGGAAGCCTAATCAGTTGTAAAAAAAAAAGGCACCTAATAGGTGTAATAACTAATAGAAAGTGGATGATCACTTACATAACAGTGCAGACTTATGTTCTTAGTTTATAGTGATCCCTGTTACTGCCACGTTCTTTGGTCATATAACCCTTTTTCTATTATCATCTGCAGTCATTGAAGAGAAGGAATGAAGACACCATGCAGAACAACCATGACTTAAATGTCTTAATTTAGAAATGGTATATGGCATTCTCTCACATTCCTTTAGCCAGAACGGCTACATCTCCCTACAGGGATAAAGGGGACATGTAATCTTGCCCAGAACCAAGAAAATACAACTTTTAATTGAGCATTTTGCAGTGTCTATCATATTAGCCACATATTACAAATATTTTTATCAAGTATAGATGTTTTTAGAGATTAGCAATGAAAATGAACATATTTTAATATCCTAAATTCATTCCTTACAAAGTTATTTTAAAATATTGCAACATCTGATAAGGCTTAATAACAAAGAATTTAACATATGTTTGTAACTACTTTAAAAACTGCTTCCAGTATTACTTTTTTAGGGACTAATGAATATTTCTTTACTCTCACTTGCTTAATGAAAAACAACAATGTTTTATCACTATTCAATCTAGTATGCATCTCTTGTTGGCTGAGATAAATAAAACATTATTAAGTTGTTTTTGCTCTTAGGGAGATGAGAATGTATTGACTTCTTATTGTTTAATTAAATGGCCAAACACTACCACAATAAAGGAGAAAAAACCAAGCATGTATCTATCATCTAAAAGGCTGTACATTCAGACAAATGTACATGTTTAAAAGTGAGCAGAATTTTGAATTTAATTTTTATATTTGAAGTATCTTCCCACTTCTTTTTTTTTTACGAGTTTCATACATCAATATTCATTTTCGAAGTTTATGAGAACTGCTCTGAATTAAATATTTTGAGAATCTTCTCTGTAAAAAATACCTTTTTAAAAAATGTAGATGACTGATAAAATATAAGTGCAATGACTATTTCAAATAAAATGATTAATTAGAAAACCCACAACAGATATGGGCATTTAAAGCTTGAGGTTTCATGCTGTATTCCATTTGGTTCAAAGTATAGTTTTTGTGATTTATTGACAGCTGCTATAGATGGTTCTTTATTTTCAACTCATCCCAACCCTGGTCAAACAATACAATCCTCTTGCTTTTTTTCAATATTTTCCTAATATCTCAGCTCATTTAATTCTATTGATCCACTGAAGAGTATAATGGCACTGAAACTGGAATTAATAGCACCTCCCTTTCCCCGTGCTAAGAGCTTTCCTATTGAGTCTGTGGACCATCACACGCAATCATAAAAGTAGACAAAAAAGTAGAGTGACCTTTATCGGCTAACTCTTGTGCTGAAAAATTCAGCAAATCTCAGAACATCATTTTCCATTTTTATGGCACTGTTTTCTTAAATAATAAGAGAAGGGGGAAAAAAGAAACAACTGACCCCTGTTCAGCATTTACTTAAGCAGAATTGGCATTAATAGAGTATTCTGTCAAAAATTCAAGCTCAAGAAAATGTATGGCTTTGTCCACAGCAGCAGCTATCTTAGCAGATTGCACTGTCACCGCTTCACACAAAGCGCATTGCAACACCATTAGTGGACATAAATAATGCACAAGCTCTTATGCAGTACTCAGCTAAGTGCATGGAAACCTTGGGCTCCTGTTGTCAGAAATTCAATGGATTAGTACCTAGATTTATTTTAAGTCTGTAAAGCACTTTGTTCTTGACAGCGTTCAAAGTAGAAAGAGTGCTATCCTGAATGTGCATCTTAATACTGTCATTCCTGTCTTGTAAGAATAGATGATATATGGGCTGCAATATTTCGTTTTAATATTTAAAGTTTTCACCGTGCAGATGCAAAGAAATATATTAATAGTTATCTGCCGTTACTTTATTGATCTGGAACAGAACAAAGATAACCTGGAAAGTTTCACAGGGAAGCTGGTAAAATGGAGGCATTACAATTACATATTAGCGAAACAGATAAGCCCCTTGCTACCTTTTGACATCATCGTTAGAAAATAAGGGAATTTGAACACTGACTTTATTCTTCCTAAGTTAACACTGTATATTTGAAATTATATTTGAGGGGAAATTTTATCACATTTAATTTAATTAGCAGTATTTACAGTTATGCAGTTCTTTCAACTGTACAAGAGTGTTGCTTCTTTTTTGAAGGCTAAATGATTTTTACATAGTTAACATTTTGCTGAGCAAGAACTATTCTAAAATGTTACTCAAAATCGCTTCCCTATAACTTTGGGGGCTGGAGGTTGTTTCTGCCTGTAGATATGTTTAGTATTTAAGCCTGATAATCTTCCATGCATTGAAAGGATAAAAGACACTTGTGTAGATTAAAAGCAGTTTTCTATTGATATTGGGAATGTAATAGAACAACAGAGGTATCTCATGTGAAGGTCAGTCTCTTTCAATTCTACAAAGACATAAAATCTTATTTTAAAAGAATACAGTTCCTTTTCATTCAACCTGCATGGTTCATGAATTTCAATACAATTTGTTGAAATGCCACTCAATGAATTAACTATTCATTATCAGGCCCTAAGATTTTCAAGAAAAACATATAGTTAATAACTATTTATAATTACATATATTAAACTCATTTATTAATTGTATTCATGATGTCATGTCAAACAATTTATATTGGACCGTATCTGACTGCTTAGTTAAAAATCTAATTTTTAATCCTGTGTATCCCTGGGTTGTGAAGACTCATTTTATTCTATGTAAAAATTTATCCTTTATATCCAAAAGGAGATGTGTTTATGTTCTCTTATTTCTGTAGACAATCTATCATGCATAGTGTTTGAGAGAATTGTGATTTGCTGCTGAGAAAGACCATGGTGAAAAGGCCAGTTAATATTATGTTCCAAGATGTATTGGATTTATCTTTAAATGAAAAGATCACGTTCCTGAAAATAAATGTGCCCAGAAGAACTTTATACTGAGTAGGTAGAATCTTCAACCTAGTAAATTCTTGTACTCAAAAGCATTTTATATTGCTCAAAGACCAACAAATAATATATATATATTCTGATCAATAGGTGGCGCTTTCCCCCTTTCTGACAGTCTTCATTACAGAATCCTGGTAGAGTCAAACTCTAGTGTTGAGAAATTTCAGTATTACTTATAAAATACAAAATGTTTTAACTAGTTTTAAGTTGATTATAATCTTTGAAAGTTTACACGCTTGTACATTATTTCTGGCTTTTTAAAATTCTGTTTTCCTTTATCTGTTATTAAATTTTTCTAGCCATAATCACACTTAAAGTTCTCAGTTACTTCTCCTCTATAAATATTCATAAAAATCACTCCGTTTCATTAATCTTTGTATTGTTCTCCACTTATCCAAACAGAAAACTTCTGGAAAGTAGCATTATGGAATATCTGATACAAAGATCCTCCTCAAACACAATTATGATAAATGGACTTTATGATTTATAGGAAACTTGCCAAATATGAAACATTCACTTATTAAAATGCACCACATCAGAGATATATAGTAAAATAGTACAAAAAAGTTTAGCAAAAGACATTCTGTAATTGTTTATATGGAGTCATATTTGATTTATTTATATCTGAATTCTTTCAATTTAACCAAACCTGAGGATAGGCCACCTAAAATCTTTGTCAATGGTAGTTGGTAGTTTTGGAAATTTGAAATATAAAGAATGATATAAAATCACTTTCTCAAAATGCATTTTTCTAAATTTACACTACAATCCTTGTCAATAAAATGTTTCCCTTCAATAACGCTTATAGTCATGTTCTAATATATACTTACAAGCTTCTACTGTCTGGATAATGTACTGTGGAAACAGTGTCAATTTTTGATTACTTGAAAGATGATCGTCTAGTACCAAGTAGTTTAAGATATCTATGAGCAGTATAATCACTTTCTGATTAAAGTGAATGCTTATAATTTTAAAATATGATATCCTGATTTAAAATGAGCACTGCAGTAAAATAAAGGCATTAGATGTTTTACTGCACAATAAAATTAGATGATGCCTAGGTTCTTTTCACACTTTTTTATACTTTTATGTGTATATGATCTTATTTCCCTCATTTTTCTTCACTATTATTTTTCTTAAGTTTAATGGTGTACTTGATTTTGCTGTATTGAAATAAGAATTTCTTATGATACAAAATATTTTGATAAGTTTATAATGAGTCAGAAAACTATGAAACAGTTATATAGATCCTTCATAATGAACAGTCTGCCCACTAATCCAAATAAATACATTTATAGGAATCATATGATAAATTTTAAATTATTTCCCCACAGAATATTCAATATAACCCTATTTTTCCAACCATAGCAAAAAAAAGTCCAACATAATTAAGTTTAATAGATTAAGTTTTCTCCTCAAAAGCAATGATATAGACAAAGCATGATGATGTAGGCAGGCCTTTAATCTTTCTTTCTTTCTTTCCTTTTTTTCTTTTTCTTTGTTTTTGTTTTTGTTTTTGTTTTTGATTTTGATTTTTTGCGGTACTAGGGATGGAACCCAGGGGCTTTCTACCTCCAAGCTACACCTCTGGCTCTTTTATTCTTTATTTTGGAACATGGTCTCACTGAGTTGCAAAGGGCCTCACTAAGTAGCTGAGGCTGTCTTCGAACCCTGATCCTCCTATCTCAGCCTCCCAAATACTGGAATTACATGTGTGCGACACCACTCCCAGCTTCTATTTTTTTTTTTCTTCTTTATTATGAATCAGATTCTCACTAAGTTGCAGAAGACCTCACTAAGTGGCTAAGGCTGACCTTGAACCTGTGATCCTCCTGTCTCAGCCTCCCAAACACTAGGATTACAAGCCTATACTACCACTTCTTTCTTAATTTTAGTATTGGCAAGAGTGAGATAGGAAGATTACAGGTTCAAGGCCACTCAGTAACTTAATGAAACCCTGTTTCAAAAATTAAAAATGAGAGGGCCAAAAGAAGTGTAATTCAGAGATAGAACGTCCCTGGGTTTCAATTCCTAGTAAAACACACACACACACACACACACACACACACACACACACACACACACACATAAACAAATCAAAAACAAAGCTATGGTATAAGTGATCAGATACACTTTTACCTTTGTTATCTTCTCTGTGACATTCCTTTCCTGAGCATGGTTGTCCTTAAAAACCTCTGAGTATTTGTGAGTGAAAATTCAGCCTCTTTCCTACCACCAATGATAACAATGGTCACCCTAGAATTCCTTTCAATCTCTAATACATAATCACCCTCTCTTCACCCAATGTAGAATTATATAATATTCAAATTCAGGATAAAGTTTATTTTTGCTTTCTTATAAGAATTGAATTCTTTTCTAAAAGACATTACATTCTGGAGTTAATGTTACTTGACAGTGAGAAGAAATTTACATTGATAGGAGGTAAACCCTTTTAGGCATCTATATAGGGTTTCCTGTACTTTGGAGCTCTTCCAGGAGAGGAGAAAATTATACTATATCATAATGCAAAACCTTGGGAGATTACTATATGTAGGCTATGCTTTGAAGAACATCACTGTGCATTTCTGGGTTATGTACACATAGAGCCTGACATTATTAGATAACATTATAAGAGAGATATTGTACAAATTCCATACACTCCAAATTTAAAAAGATCACTGTAACTCTGATAGATGTCAAGTATCAATAGTACTACGCTTAAACAGTCCTAAGGAGACAAAAACGGATATGATAGGCATAGCCTTCCATTATCAAGACAGCAATGATAAAGTACAACACTTAAGAGATTTTACTAACAGTTTAAGAGTTCTGGCACAGTCAGTCTGTGTATAATGAGCCTTCTAAATGTTCGGCTCACAGAACTTGCGTTTGAGGAGATAAAATACAAACTCTATTTCATTAATCTTTACAATATCTCTGAGAAGAATTATGAACACCAATCAACGGATCACAGAGTGACACTATTGAAATGCTGAATGGATTGCCAGTCCCCTCGAAGAGAGCCTTGAAGACTTTACAATAAAGTTACTTTTCTTTTTCCTAAACATCAGTCTTCTAAAGACCAAATTAATATGTTAAGCTTATTAAGGAATTGATACATTACATTTTGTTGGGCAGAAAAAAAGTGAAACTTCTCTATACCAAAGGCATGGAATCTTGACATTTTGATTTTAATAATTGTTGAACCAATATTTGATTGCCAGATTGTATAAATATACAAAAGCATATGTTCTGAAAAAAAAGCACTAAGCATAATTGTGACTTTTTTCAAAGCCTACTCCACTGTCCACATTGATGGCAAATAAGAATTTCAATCTTGCAGTAAATTAGTCTAATCATATTATTAAATAACCCATTCGAGTGATTTTAACAGCACATAGTTTGCATTGTGCTATTAACAGCTCTTCAAAGGGCAGACAACATCATCACCATCAATAAATTGCTATTGACCACTTACTGTGTATAGCTTGAGTTTTTGAAAGATCATATTGTTTCCAATTTGTTAAGCTAATCTTTTATAGATTTTTTCATGTTGACAAACTAACTCACATCATATCCACATAATAAAAGTTAGTCCAGTGATACCAAAATATTAAAAACTAATTTTAATAAATAAATTTAAAAATATACTCAATCATCTATGATAATAAAGAATGTAAAATGTAAATAATAGAAGCATTCAAGAATCATGCAAAAGCCCCAATTTCTATTAACTTCTAGAAGAACAATTAATTCTCCAGTTTCTCCACCAGTGCCCATACAATTAAAATATATATCTGAAAGACAGGCAAGGTGATACGTACCTATGATCCCAGTATTTGGGAGGCTGAGACAGGGAAGAGGATCACAGGTTCAAGGATAGCCTCAGAAATGTAGCAAAACCCTGTTTAAAAATATATAAAAAAATAAACCTCTGGGGTATAGCTCAGAGGTAGAATATCAATGGGTTTCCCAGTACCACACACACACACACACACACACACACACACACACACATATACACACACATACATATACACATACAAACATAAAAAGTATAATTTGATTTACTCTAAACTTTCTTGATTCTGCCAGTTCCATTGGTTCCACCAATTCTGTCCATTTACTGCTACTCTCTTTAAGCAGGATCATTGTTTAACAGTACATTTCTTTATTGTATCATTTCAAATGGTCCCATCTAGAAGTGTTTAGTGCACAAACTGCACCATTGCAGTCCTGGACTCAAGCTGCCAGTGTCTCTCATCTGGACTTCTCCAATAGCATATTGCTTCATTGCTCCCATTCTTACTTTCTCCAAGCATTGTCTATACTATAACCAAAGAAATCCTTTACAGGTGCATAAGATATACATCGTGATATTTTCCTATACACCCTCTAATAGCTTCTCATGGAATACAATTAATAGTCTTTATTTTTCAGTAGTTTTTTGGTCCTAAAATCACTTTCTGTGGTTAATTCTTTCTCCCAAAATAACTCAGTGAAAATGAGTCCTCATCAAAGTAGCATTCTCTAACCAGAAATCAGATGCTTTCCGTAATATGTGAAAGCTAAGGAGAAATGGGTCATAGGAGGAACTCTAGATAAAAAAGGAAATCCTATAGAGGAGCAAACAAGACAACATAAATGAGGGAATGGGGGGGAGAAATTCTCTAAAACACACAATGTACTTAAACATATCGAAGTCAACCACTAAGCCAAGCAAGGGAAGGAGGGATGGGGAGGGAATGGGGTGGAAATTGGGTAGGGGTTAAATCAGTGATGTGTACATGTATGTACACACAAGTTTTTTACCCCAATATAATGTATGAATATAATGCACCAATAAAAATTTTAAAAATACCTAATAGTTCTATTTCTGTTACCTTATTTATTCCATGTGTTAACAATGATGAGTTTTGGTAGTGTCACTTCTTGTAAATATCAATTAATTTTATGTTTATTTATAACATTCTTTACCAAAATATATCATTTTATTTATTTTATTGATAAAGTGCTTCAAATGAAAAATATACAAACTATTGTTACTATAGGACTGGTCAAATAAGAAATAAAAAGAAGGTATCAGGTTAAAAAAATGTGGAAATATGAGACACTTTTAATGTACCATGGATCATTTACAAAATTTCTTTGGAATTCCATCTTCTTATATGCAAAATGAGAAAGCAAATATCACTATTATTTCAGTTTAAAAGTTCTGTGATTTAATATTCTTGGGTGATTATTTTCATTTTCTGCATCTCAGCCTCCTCATAGACCTGACAGAGTTAACTGTTCTGCCACTCATATACCATTGGCAAATACTACTACTACTACTGCTATTACTGCTACTACTACTGACTACTGCTACTACTACTACTACTACTACTACTACTAATAATAATAATAATAATAATAATAATAAATGTAAAATGACTTTTCCACACTAAATTGCTATATAAACATAACAAGTTACTGATGTTATTTTATGGATGTGTACAAATTGAAGCCATTTCATTGATATTAGTGAATCTCTCATTTGATTAGTCCACTAAGGTGCACAAAATACTTTCATGGTTACTTATATAGAATATTTTCATATTTTTATGCAGAATTCTAGACCTTATACCTGACATAATAGGCATTATTATCCCCATTTAGAGATTATGAAACTGAGATTTAGCAATGCTAATTTTCTGCCTGAACTCACCATGATAGCAAAACTTTGGGTGGTGATTATAACTCAGGTCATCTCTGAAATCATATATAGAAATCTTTCTATTATATTTATGGACATTAGAATTCAAAGTTCAAAACTGTTGATTACTTTGAATGGCCACACTAATATATAAGAAGCACACCATTTTATATATTTTCATATATAGTCAGCCTTCAAGAAATGTTAGTCCTGTGTTATAAAAAATGCAATGCTGCTATTATCTAAAAAATGTAGGTTACATTGTAATAAACATTGAATATAAGATGCATTTGGCTCAAAACCAGATAAATAAGTTAAGTTCACTTATTCTTCAAAAAACATCTTTTGCTGAAGTAGTCTTCCTATCAATAAAAGTAAACTGTATCATACTTAATATAAAAGTGCACATAGCATACTCTGCCAATTACTTAATCTCGTTTTAAAAAATAGTTCTGTGTATTTGACACCTGTCAAAAACTTAGTTGACAGACTTCTTTTTTCAATCTATTACACCTTCTAAGAATCTAATCAATGTGTCCAATTTACTATTCATAATTTGCATGGCATACTTATGGCTTTTTTCCATATTTATCTTCTATTTTCCCATCACCGACTTTCAGTATTCACCAGAAATGCAAATGAAAATCATGTTACTTTGGCCATACATATGTATATATAATAATGTATTAATTAATTCACAGAAATTAAACATAATACTAGCAAGGGTAACTTTTGAAAAAAACAACCAAATTGAGGAAAATTTTGTATTTAACTTTACTGTAAATTTAATGATAATTATGCAATTTTGCCTCATAATACACTTTGAATAAGACATATATTTTTAAAATAAGAACTAACATTTATGGTTTCTATGTCAGTTAAATTGTGCACCATCTAAAGAAAATATGCCTAGTTCTTTATTTAAAGGAAACAAAAAATATACCATTAAAGGTACCTACAAAACGTATTTCATTTCTTCTTCAGTGTCTCATTCCTTCTCTATTTTTCTCTCCACTTACTCTGTGTGTGTGTGTGTGTGTGTGTGTGTGTGTGTGTGTGTGTGTTCACTATTTACTATCCTTCTAAGGAAAGAACAATTAAAAATCTAAGCGATTGCCGGGTGTAGTGACACATGCTTGTAATCCCAGCATCATTTGGGAGGCTGAGAGAGGAGGATCGTAGTTCACGGACAGCCTCAGCTACTACCTAGTGAGGTCCTTTACAACTCAGTGAGAACCTCTTTCAAAATAAAGAATAAAAAATTGGGCTGGGGGTGTAGCTTGGAGGTAGAATGCCCCTGGGTTCCATCCCCAGTACCGCAAAAAAAAAAAAAAAAAATCTAAATTATTAACATGAGTGTCGGGCATGGTGAAGCACACTTGTAATCAAAGTACTTGGGAGGCTGATCATGTTTCCTGGATAGCCTCACCTACTTAGTGAGGCAAGAGACCAAAGACACATCACTGGGTGGTATAAGATGGTCTGCACGTGAGCAGAGCTTTTAGCCAACCTCCTCCATGCTCCGTTATCCTGCTGCATTTGAAAGCATAAATTCAAAAATAAAATTATGCATTTTGAGACCTGATTGCAAAGTATTAATACTTAACCATGAAGACCTTTTTAGCAACTGTGCTGTTCACAAGCCCATGGAATAGTCCTGGTTCTAGTCTTGTGCAGCCACTCTTCTAGGCAAATTGGTAACTATAGCCCCATAAAAAGCAAAGAAAATATTCTGATAGAGAGCTTTAGTGAGTTGCCCAAGGCCCTACAATTAGTAGCCAGTGATCTCAGAAGATAATTTTCATCCTAAGTATGAGCAATATCTATGTACTAGAATTATTGTTAACCTAAATATATTTAAATATTTTTTTCAATCTGGAGTATTATATATTATAAAGACACACACACAAATTGTTTTCTCCTTGAGCATAAATAAACTTATTTACAAATTTGGACATATATACAAATACACAAATATGTATGTGTACATTTACACATGCATGTGTTTATACATAAGCACATACGAACAAACACACACAAACCGCCCCCCCCAGGAAATTGTTTTGTCTTAGAAAATTGCCCTGTCATAAATCTACTGGTTAGTTTTGTCAAGCACAGATTTTCTTCTTTTATATTTTATGCTCTGCACAGGTCTGCGGTGGTGGTGATTGACCCCAGGGCCTGAACATTCTAGGCAAGCACTCTACCACTGCGCTACATCACCTGTTCCGCTGTATATGCTATTCTTATAATTAAAAATTTTGGTAACATTCTTCAGTGTTTCCAAAGAAGATATTTTCTTTCAAAGAAATTATTTTATCTTGATGTTTTACCAATATTTCAGTGATACTCTGCAAAATAATATGACTCCATTTAAATATTTAAATCTTTTAAATTTTTGCTTCCTCTCTGATGACTTACTATTACGTGGCTTTCACATTATAATATTGCATAGGATGGTAAAATTTGGATATGTCTATCATGTTATAATATATCTATGTTAAACAAAGCTATAGAATGTATATTTTTAATTTTTAATTTTTATACGCTTTTATCGTTACATTATAATTATACAACACGGTGAAATTCAAAGTGAAATATCAATACACGCATATATCACTTGCTGTATTTCCTTCCATACCTGTAACTTTTGGATTGAACCCAAGACCATTCTACTGCCAAGCTACACCTCCAGCACTATTTTATTTTGAAACAGGGTCTCACTAGATTGCTGAGAGATTCACTATTTGCTGAGGCTGTCCTTGCACTTTATAAATTTAAATTTTCCACACATTTGTATGGTAAGCAAGTCAAGAAACCTTTTTAGTTGAAATTCATATTCCAAACATATGAATTAAGTGTAAATATTTAATAGCTTTTATTCTGGGCTAAGAATAAAGCCTCCAGACAAAAACACCAGTGACTAAAGTTTAAGTACTGCAATTAATATTATTGTATGTAGAAGGTATACTTGAAATCCTGTGAAACTCCAGACAATTCACACTTTAATGTGGAATAAATTAAAATAGCGTTTCTAGGGTACCGACTGATTTTTACAATAGCTGAGGATTTTTAAAAAATCATGTTTTTTTTAAAAGAAAATGAACATGGAAAACACAGTCTGTGCTTTTCTGTAACATCACCTTCATCCACCGAGGTACCCTGCCTCGGACTCACTGTGGTTCCATTATGGAGACATTTATTCTTGTAAATGAATTGTTTTTGAGGACATTCATGATAGAATTCACTCTTACAACACATCCAAGGAGCTGTGTTATTCCTCTATTACAATACACACTGTCATGTCTAATTGCTTAATTATGATCTGAGAGAAGAAAATGCGGAGAGGGACAGAGCCTGTTCAGTACAACCCCGCCAGTGTCAGGACTCTTATTTGGAAGTCACCCTAGCTTTCACTTCTGCAAGAGTGAAGAGATTTGTTCTGCTGACGAAGACAAAAAACAATGTATTATTATTATCCAGTACATGGATGTACGGTGCTGATTTGGGACAATTTGCCAATAGAAAAAAAGGGATAAATGTAAAGCAATTTCCATTTTGCAAAGAGATAAGATAAAATGCACTATTTTAAGCTAAAGAAAAGAATTTTATTTTTCAATTGTGTATAAGTTTTTATTTTAAAAGTGCAAACAAACTCCTCAAAAGTGAACCTCGGGTGCTTGAAAAATGATATACGCAGAATTAAAAATTAATAAAGTATACTAAAAATAAACCAAACAACTCATTTGAAAAGAATGAGTCAGTTATTTACTTTGGAAAGTATTGCACTTAAAATTATTTTGAGCCTATATTTTTCTTATTTTATATCTAATGCCACTTACATTGGAATTGTCTTTGCTTTGTCTCCTGTTTAAACTTTCAAAATCTCTCCTAATCATGAGATTCTTCTTCTGCAGGATAATGTATAATAAAGGATAATGTCATTTGCTTCCTGACCTTTTCAGTGTTAGGCTCTTACTAGGTTGTCCAAGTTTTCTTAAGGACTGATATGAAGAATATCTTCAATACAAAACACATGTTTTTAATCCAAACACTTTGTTTAAAACACCTCACCTAACCAGACACAGTGGCACACATGCCTATAATCGCAGTTCTTGGAAGGCTAAGACCAAAGGATTTCAGGTTCAAGGACAGCTTTGGCAATTTAATGAAACCCTCGGCAACTTAACAAGAATTTATTCAGAATAATAATTTTAAAAGGCTGGAGGTATAGCTCAGAGGTAGCATGCCTCTGGGTTCCAGCCCCAGTACCAAAAAAAAAAAAAAAAAAGAAAAGAAAAAGAAGAAAGAAAGAAAAGAAAGACAGAGAGAGAAAGAGAGAGAGAGAAAGAGAGAGAGAGAGAGAAAGAGAGAGAGAGAGAGAGAGAGAAGAAAACACTACCTGACTACTTTCTGTGAAACAAAGTAGACCAGAGGATACATGCTTAGTCTCCAAACTGAGATCATCTCAGAGCTTGTGGCCACTTCTTTACTTTTCTGAGGCCATCCATTTTTTACAAAAAAGAAAAAGCTACTTACAGGATCATGAAAAGATGAACCAGCACTTTGCTAATGGTATTTATTCCCTATACATCACTATGATGTAGGGTTATTATGATCCCCATTGTACATATGCAGACACAGCTTTAAACAGATTAGGCTAATTGTTAAAGGACTTAGCTGGTAAATGAAAAAGCAAGCGCTAAAATCGAGACGTGTCTTATTTCAAAATGCATGATTCCAAAACTTGCTTTCAAACCCTTTAGTGCTTTATCGTTTATCTTTATCTTCTAACATTCTGCTTCTCTTCTCGACAGATTTATTATGGCCATTCTAGGTGGATACCATTTTAGGTAGATACGCCTGCCTTCTCAGGTGACTCTTCTTCCTTACATTTTAGCTTTTACCTGAATTTCTCTGCTGCCATTCAAAATGATAAATGTTACTGTAACAAAATATACATATCTCTTTCTAGAGAAAGGTATTACCTTTGTCCTATTCTCTTTCTATAATGTAGTATCACATGTAAAGAACACATATTTAAGAACAATGTTAAAATATTCATTCATGAGTACATATAAGTACGCACATATAAAATGTATGCATATTATGCTATATTCATTTGCATTCATGCATTTTAGGTTTACACACACAGTAGAGAGCCTTTAAGATGAACTACTATATAAATGTTGGTTTTTCTTTTTTTTTTTTTTTTTTTTTTGGTGGTACTGGGGGTGGAACACAGAGGCTTTCTACCTCTGGGCTATGCTCCCAGACCTATTTTATACTTTATTTGGAAACAGGGTCTCACTAAGTTGCTGAGAGCCTCACTAAGTAGCTGAGGCTGGCTTCGAACCCATGCGATACTCCTGTCTCAACCTCCCAAGTGCGGGGATTACAAGCGTGCGCCACCACGCCCGGCTGGTTTTTCATTTTGAATCATTGCCAATCACTTGTATGATCTAAATATATTTTATCTTTCATTTACATATTCTCTTTCAGAATTAATAGTGAAAACTATGAACATTTATTAATGTTATTACTAAAGCTGTAAATCATTAAATAAAAATTGTTAATTTGAAGAATAGAATTTGCCAAAACTCAGTTTTCTGACAAAACTTTGTAAGATTTACAAGAATTCTATTGAATCGATTTCGAATTCCAAAGCACACATTTCTTTTAAATTTTAATATCTATTGCTAAATTAATGGCATATATTCAACTTTATCATAAAGCTCTCCTTTCCCTAGAAAAACACATTTAATGATAAAATATGTGTATGATATACATGTTGTACTTGGAATATAAAGATATTTTTAGATATACAATTTATTTAACCTCAAATGCTTTGTTTTTTAATTTATCTGTAAATGGAATTATTTAAAAAGTGGTTTTAAGATAGGGAAGGGCTAAATGAGTGATGTGTGTATGTTTGCCTCTACCATCTTGTACTCCATTAAGATGTATGACTACAATGCACCAATAAAAAAATTAAAAATATTGTATTTAGCTTAGCTCCTTTTTTTCTTTCCTGCTGAAATAAATTAAAAAATATAAAGCAAATGAATTTCTCCTCAAAGTGAAAGGATATATATTTTTGGATATTAGACTATTTCTTAGAAAATATGGTCGATGCCATCTCTATTGGTCAAACAGGAACAAAGCTTTCCTTACCAATCCCAATGTTTCAATGATATATCTACACCTATTTATATAATTAACTGTTTGAATTCACTATTGTTTGAAAGAAAACACATCCCATACCTCTGGAACTTTCCAAAAAGATTCATGGCACTGAGAGATTCATGAGTCCTGCTTACTGAGCAATAATTTGGGAGATACAAGAAGATTTATTGGTCCAAAATTGTTACTGGTATTATAAAAATACATACTTTAAGATTTTTTTTAATTATGGATTTACCCTAGGATGAACTTACATTTTATATTGATGAGAGTGTCCTTTATAATTTATTCTAAAATATTTAGAACAGTCATTAATAATTAGATTCCCTAATATTACTTGTTACATGGTATAAAAGCAATACATTATTTAGTATTGTTAAACTAATAAAATGGCAAGAAGTTTAAAGTCAGGTTATACATACTCATCTTAAATTAGAAATATAATTTATCGAAATAGAACCGAGTAAGTTCAATTAATAATTTAAAAACTGGCATATAGAAAAGTAGTAAGAAATGACACTGTGTGTAGTGTTCAATCCACTCATCAAATATTGATTAAAAAGAGGTATACTGGTCAGAGAACTACAGTAACATATGCATATCCATGTTCATAGCAGCACAATTCACAATAGCCAAAATATGGAACCAACCTAGGTCTCCATCAACAGATGAATGGATTGCAAAATTATGGGAAATACACACAATGGAATTCTACTCAGCAATAAAGAAGAACAAAATTTTGTCATTCACAAGAAGATGGAAAGCCCTGGAGAACATTATGTTAAGTGAGATCAGCCAAGCACAGAAAAAGAAGGGACATATGTTTTCTCTAATATTCTCAAGCTAGAGAGTATTAGGGATACCAGAGGGACTTCAGATAATGGAGGAATGGAGGGAAAACCTCAGCAAAGCAAGAAAGGAGGGGTAGGAGAGGAAGAAAGCTGAGGTTAATTAATGAAAAAGCTACATTCAAATATGTGTATACATGTGAATGTAACATTGTTAACCTGGACACTCAGTATTGGGAGGGAAGAAAAATGGGAAATGGAGGGGAGGGCACCAAGTACTGTGTGAATATATGCCAATGTCAACATAATCCATATTATGATGTGAGACTATAGTGCACCAATAAAAATAAATAAGAGTAATACTAATGTATTGAAGATATTATTCAAATGAAGTCTTTACAATATCAATCCCTGGCAACAAATATATCTTGAACTATGCATTTTAAACATTTTAGAGTCTGTTTTGAAGTAAAAGTTCTACTTTTATTATTTTTTTTTCTTGTAGTACTGGGGGGTAGAACTCAGGGGCTTTCTACCTCTGGGCTATAGCCTTAGTCTTATTTTACAATTTATTTGGAAATAGGGTCTCACTAAGTTGCTAAGAGCCTCACTAAGTAGCTGAGGCTGGCTTCCAAACTGTGAGATCCTCCTGTCTCCAAGCACTGGGAGCATTTCCCATTTTTCTTCCCTCCCAATACTGAGTTTCCAGGTTAACAATGTTATACTCACATGTATACACATATTTGAATGCCTTCCAAGCACTGGGATTACAAGTGTGCACCACCACGCCTGGCATAAAAGTTCTATTTTTAAATCATGGTTATTATAAATTACTTCTTGAACATAAACAATTGATATGCAGAATTTTAATATCATAATGTAATATTAGAGTGCAATAATATATTAATATCTTTTTGAAACATGTTACTACTTATATACAGAACAACAAACATACAACATAATTATAATCATTGTATCTACTATATTTTTAAACATTTTTTATTGGTGCATTGTATCATACATCTTAATGGGATAAAAGACTTGTGTAGACATACATGCACACATCACCAGCCAAGCATGGACTGAATCTCTCATACTTTGAATCCAACTAAACTTTCCTTCTCTGAGTTGTTCCTGTCAGGTATTTTGGTCACAGTGACATAAAAACTAATATAAGCACCTATGCTAGGAAAATTATGATGAATATGATATAGTCCTGTCCTAAAGTTGTCCAGACTCCAACAAGAAAAATAAATATTCAGAGAGAAAAGTATATCACAAAGGATTAAATCTCCATTAAAGATTTACAAAGTATTATGAGAATATTAAATAATCAATTAAAAATAAATTTTTGAAAGGGATTTGGAGAAAATAAAACAGAATTTGATGGATACAATACAGGAAAGAATTACCTTTTGGTAAAGAAATTGGATAGATGTGCCTTCAGCATTTTCTGAGAATCTATGAATTAAGGACTTAATATAAAAGAAGAATGGCATGTTTGTTAACATATCCAATCAGAGCTAAGACATCTACCAGGTGCTTGCTAAGCACAATTACATGGTTATGATATATGAAAATATAGTTATCAATTTTATTTTGTCCAAAACTACATTGGCTTCTGCTCTCACTGTTTTACAAAACAGCTTGGATTATTGTAACCCTATTACAAAATTTATTACATTGTAATATAATGGTTTATTTTATATTTCTAACCTTTGTAAGGGCATGGACAATATCCTTACTATGACAATGTCTCAAGTGCTTTACAAAGGCCATAGCAGGCAATGGCCATACCTCTAATTTTTATCCAGGGTAAATTTTTATTTTTATACATTTAGTGATACACTTACAGATATTTTTACTGGACATATTTCTTCTCTGCTGGATAGTATATCTTCTAGTATTGTTCACAGTTAAGTGAACTTGTTTATTTGAGCTTTTATCATGAGTTGTGAGTAAATATATTAACTGAAAAAATGGAATATCACACTTACTGTGATTTGGGATGCATCTGTCTCTTTCTCTCCCCTCTTACATGATGGATACAGATGCAGCTAAACATTTCCTTGACTTTATGTAAGAATCTGTACAAGCTCAAGTGGATATCCATGTACCACATGCATGTGTGTTTAAAGGATATCATGTGAAATAACAGTTATATCCTGTGCTCTAACCTCCAAGGTTGACCATCTTATTTTCCTAACAACCTCCAAGGCCAGATTTGAATGTGGAATTGTCATACTTTAAGTTCTATATGAGACTATCAAGAAAGCTTACAGTTGGCCTATTGCTCTTGATGGATTACCATTCTATTTCTGCATCATCTTCTATGTTGCATGAAAACATGAAAGGATATCCTAGATTACATATTGCATCCCATATACATCCTCAGAAAATGGTCAGGCTGTTTGTATATCCATTGGAGTCTAATCTCAGAAGGACCATCTAAGCTCTGGGAGCAAAGCATTTCAGATAGAGAATCCTGAGGTCCCAGATATACTGAGAACAGTTTGTAAATAAGAAAAGATATTTCCTGTGAGCATATAATCTTGGTTCTTGGACTTACTTCTATGTTCTGAGAAACAGAGCAGTGAGGGGTACAGAATAGGATTCTGTGAAGCACACAGCCCAAGGAAGCCATCTTCCTGTTCAAATCTAAGAGTGGTATTATATATAGTGGCAATAAGCCACAAATATTAATAAATATTTACCCACAATACTATTCTGAAAACTTTAGTATACTAGCCCTGAATCACCATCATATATTTTTAGCAGACATAATCTGTTTGGTCATCTTTATTTCAAACCCAAAGGATTCTATAAATGCATGAGACTTGCAAACTGTTTTTATAGTCCTTCATTTCCTTTAGTGGCATTTCTTGTAATATTTTCACAAAAAATAGTTGAAAAAGCAACCTTTAAACCCCTAAAATATAGTGGTTCTGAAATAGCTATCATTCAAACTATGCTATTTTCTAAACTTGAGGACTGGATTAATCTATGTAAATAGGTATAGTCATATTGTTCTCTTTGTAGTTGACATCAATTTAAGTAAAAAAAAATTGTATTTTGAGCTTGAATTCTCTCTTAAATTCTTGCTTTATGCAAGACTTCTCTTTAATATTAGCACATTTTGAAGACTTCCAAATTTATAAACAGTGATGTACAATTTTCCTTTATATTTATGTCCTTGGATCACAAAATTTGACTTTTCAAAAGTTTATTAAATAGATTAATTTTACTAATATTGAAATGTATAAATATCTATTTCTTGGTCTACTGCAGAAATAGAAGGTAAACATTATTTAATTTAGAAGAAAAGTCAGGAAGTTTCATTTTAATGGTTTAGAGTTTATTTCTCCCAAGTAAACCATAAGTCTTGCAAATTTAATAATTTTGAAAATGTTTAGCAAGATGTTTATATGTCTTATAAAGGCTAGAGGATGTCCTTGGACATCCTATCGGTGCACATGAAATGAACAGTCTGAACTGTTTACTTCAGTAAATAATGATGTTTAATCTTTTAGAAAATTAGTAAAATCTGACCCCCAGTAACTAAGTATTTGTTACAGGCTGGGAGAAGAAAGACTCATATAAATGTATCCCTTGAGAAATGTAAATGGCATTATTAAAGATAATGAACCAATAGTGTCTGAATATGTACTTGAAAAATGAACGAACTCAACATTGGTATTCTGTAAAATCTGATAGTTAAAAGAATAACTGGGAGGTAAATAATGTTGAGAGGTGTTAACTATGGGTTTTTTTTTTAATTTCTTTCTTAAAGTTAAATATTTCTGAAGTAGTTTATTTCTACACAAGAATGATTTTTGTACTTCACTTAAATAATTATAATAGTTTACATTTACTATTTACTTTAGCTAATTGACAAAAAAATCTATTTGGATCAATTTTATTGTTGATTGAAATATTTTGAGTTGTCTTCAATCCTTAAAAAAGTCTCATTTGTTTCCTTGTCTCCCGTTTCTTGCATTCCTCTATATATAGCAATGCTAGACAGAATAAGAAAGTGCTGAATACAAATACCACTAAAGATTCATAATCCTGGATTTCTGAAATAGTGCTATAAATTTTATTAATTTTAGATGCACTTTTAATTTCATAAACTCTTGGGAAATCCCTTCTGATTTTATAGGAACTGTATATAAGCTCATTAACTAAATCTGATTCAAAACTATTTGTAAAATCAAATGTCTAAACAGAAGCCAGAAATTATTCATACATCATGAAGAAAAAAATAAAAATTAAGTCTAAGGTGACTTCAATGTGAGCCAAATGGCATAATAAACCAATAAAATGCTTAGCGGAAGGCAGTCAGGCTTGTAGATGTGTTTACCAAAAAAGAATGTGCTGCTTTCCTACTTAATATGATATTTCACTGATTTAAAACTCCTATTTACTGAAACTCAGTAAACATCTTTAATTTACATAAACCACATAATAAAAAATCTGTGATAAAGATGGATTCAGAAAACAATCGTTTACTGTGCCAGTATCACCAATTAGAAAAGTAAGGTGTTATTGAACCTAAAGAATACTATCTATCTATCTATCTATCTATCTATCTATCTATCTATCTATGAGTTAATAATACTGTAATGGGAATCATAAATCCCATCTACCTGTATTTCATTGCTTGAAATCAATGAACTGTATCCTATGAGCAAAATTTCAATAGCATATTTACAAATCAAATAAGTATCATTTTTTCTTTTACTTTTAACTCAAATAAGTTGAAAAGGGAAAGGAGGAGTTTGCTAATATAGAGTTTATTCTAAATGAGTTTTTACTCTTTAGACTGTTGGATTAATGATTAACGTCACATACCGTACATCTTCGTCTAGAAGCTATGGTGTCTATTAAATGTAATTACCTTTCCCCATGGCTTTAAATTGACGGCAGATTCAAAATGAAGGTGGCTTCTATTAAATTTAATTACTTCCCCCGAAGCTTACTTGGCAAAACTGTGCCTGGTAATGAAAGTGGATTCCATAAAAAAAAAAAAAAGCTGCATGGTCAAGGTGTGGCTATTAAATTAGCAATGTTATTAATGAAAAAATGTGAAAAACATAATATTTAAAGTGGATTTTTAATCATGTGTATATATTTTTAAGGTGATGGGACTGCTACAGTAAGTTCTCAGATATTTACTAATTGATTTCAACTTTTAATCAATAGATTTATTGATTAATCATAATAATACTTAAGAAATAATGACAATTTTCACAGAGATTCAGCTAGTGTTTTTATGTGCACAAGATAATAATCTATAACTCAATTTATTTTTTTTTTAGGTTTTTTTCTTTTTTCTTTTGTTACTGGAGATTGAACTTAAGGGTGTCCTACCTCAGAGCTAGATTTCTAGCCATCGTCCTATTTCATTTTTTATTTTGAAACAGAGTCTTACTAAGTTTCTGAGAGACTCAATAAGCTGCTGAGACTGACCTAGAATCTGTTACCTCCTACCTTAGCCATCTAAGTACTGGGATTACAGGATTATGCACCTTCATGTCCAGTAATTAAATCAGCATGATGTATTAAAGAGGGAAGAAAAAAAGAACTAGAAATAAAATTTTTGTTTTCACTACCATGTTATTAGTACTTTCTTCCTAAGTGTACTTCCAAAGGTACTTCCTAATGTACCTAATCTGAAAGCCAAAACATATTAGGTCTCTTGTTTATTTAAAATAAATATTAGAAAAATTGTCAAAAAAGTGTTATCCTTGTTTTGTAAAAATGTTCAACTTAAAACCACATTAGATGGGCATTTTCCTGCATCCAAATATTTATATCAATGTTTCATATATTAGTCATTTATTGTCTCATTTATTGTGTGCTTACTATTTGTTCAAGCCTCCGTGATGTTATAGATAGAAAAGACCGGAAATCTTAGGATTCTTTTACAAAGTAGGAGATAAGGGTAGGTAAAGACAAATATTTTGTCAAATTAGGAAAGAACACCAGTTCTTTTGACCCACAGGATACAACCACATTCTAGACTCCATCATTTGATAGAAATGTACCTGAACCAATTTTACACTGGTCTACCAACTCACCTTCAACACAAGCCACACAGACTTGGTTAGGCAAGAGTCAGGGTCCAGTTTGCAGAGAGTCTCAGTTTCAGAAGATGCCTGCCATGTTCCCTGAGCATTCTTCTAAATGAAAACCTCCTACAATACTTGGGATAGAAAGATAGCTGCTGTGGCATCAGAGAGTCATGACAACTATTGTATTTTAGAAAGTTTTCTTATCTAATTATCCTTTTTTAGCAAACTCTTGGTACTTGTCATTCAATGTCATAATTCTTTTAAAATCCTGTGTTCTGTATCTGATTTATAGATTACGTATATTCCAGATACCTATGAATGCCTCCAACTTATTTTTGAATTTAATATTTTTTAATTTAACAATAATAATCCTTGAAGACTGGAGCAGAAACACAGTAAACAATATAGACACATACAAGAGTCAGATGGTTCAAAACACCACTAATTTACATTTAATATTTGATGTTTTGCAGAGGTCAGAACTTCACCCCTAGTATCTCTGGTTTATAGTGAAGCTGTAGCAGGGCTGCAGTTCCTTTGGGAGACTCTATGGGGTAATTCTCTTCCTCTGTCTTTTCCTGGGTCCAGCAACCAATTGCAGCCTTTGGATTGTAGCCGCCATCTTCCTTCTTTAGATACAAAATTCTGCCCTTCCCACCATTCCTCCATGGCCATTGCTTTGTTCTGCCACTCTCTTATTACAATGGTCCCACCTGAGTAATCTAAGGTAACTTAAATACAGATGATCTACCACCTTGATTCCACTTTGCCTTAAAATTCAACAGGTCTTTGGTGGCAACTTCAAGATATTGCCTAATCCAAATTTATATGCCCAAACCACAGGTGTGACCTGAAATTTGATGTCTAAGTTTGTGATAGCCTCTGTATCAGCCAGTTTATGTGGCCATATCAAAGAAATTGTCATGCAAAATAAATCCCCCCAAATAAAATCTATTTCATTTTACTCCTGTATTACCTGTGAATCAGAGTGACAGGAGAACTATTATCCCATTTATTGCCAAAAATAAAAACTATGTCCAAAGTGACGCAGAGTATTTCAACTCAAAATTCATACACCAAAATTATTCAAAAGACTCCACTCAAAAGAGAGGATGAGGAAATGAAATACAATCCTAACCATGTCCCCAGATAGCAGAGAGCTCAGAGTATCTGGTGCGTAATACTAATGTCTAGCATTATCCTTTTTATATTTTCTTATTGGTGCATTGTGGTCACACATCTTAATGAAGTATAAGATGGTAGAGACATACATATACACATCACTCATTTAGTCCTTCCCCAATTTCCACCCCATTCCCTGCCCCCCTCTCTCTTTCTCATGTTTGTCTTAGTGATTGACTTTGATATGTTTGTGAATATACATCAAATACATTAGGGAATTTCCCTCTTCTCCCTTCCCATCTCCCTTAGATAGGTCACCTTATTTGATCATCTATGGTTTCTCTTCCTTTATATAAAGTTCCTCCTGTGACCCTTTTTCCCCTAGCTTTTGCATATTAGGTTAGGAAACGTATCTAATTTCTTACTTTTTGTTACTGACTAATTTCACTAAGCATAATGTTCTACAGATCCATCCATTTCCATGTAAATGATATTTTTTTTGTTTTTTATGGCTGAGTAGAATTCCATTATGTATATATCCCATAGCTTTGTAATCCATCCATCTGTTAATGGACATCTTGGCTGATTCCATAGTTTGGCAATTGTGAATTGTATGGCTATGAACTGAGATATGCATGTGTTAGTGTGGTATTTTGGTTTCCATTCTTTTGGGTTTGGAAAACAGTATAGAGGATCCTCAGAAAAATGGAAATAAACCCACCATAAGATCCAGCATTCTTTTGGATTCCTATGATCTATGCCTAAAGAAGAATCTAAAAGTTTGTTGCTAAGTGATTTTGAAGGCACAATAACAGTATAACTTTAAAAGTTAATTTTTAAAATTTATTTTTTAAAATTAATATATACTGATCAATGAAGTCAGTTACGTTTATTATGTATCAAAATGTCTTTGTTTAACATAAACCACAGAGAATTGAGAACAAAATTAAAATCAAAGAAAGAACCTCAAAGAGATGCTTCGTAACTACTTCTGTGTAAAGAGCAAAAAAAATAATTTTAGGAGTTATTTTGATGTATTATTACATGTAAAATGTAGTTTTATATAGTTTTCATAGGAAGTATACTAGAATGTTACATTGTACAGTGGAAAATGTGTGTAAAAGAAATGAAATTAGTTTAATTTAGTTAGGCAAACTGAGTCTAATTTAATAATCTGATAACTTACCATGTTTGATATTATGGGGAAGTAAAACCCTGAAAAAGTAAAAAAAAAAAAAAACACTTAAATATAAATAAAATTGACTGATACCTTGAGTTTGAAAACGTAAGACTGCATCTTTTTCTCTCATATGTGGAAGCTAGAGAGAAAATAGGAAACAAAAGGAACTTCAGATAAATGAGGACAAAGCCTATGATGGTGTAAGCAGATTTGGGAAGGCAGTGAGAAGGGGAATAAAAGGAGAATTAATGAAGAAAACAGTCCCATTGATGGTATGTTTATATGTGAAGGTGTCACTACTAATCTCACTAACAGGTATGGGAATGGAGCTCCAATCCTCAGGATTTTCACCCACTTCAGTGCTCAAAGTCTTCCTCAGAGAACCAAGGATCTTCAGGAAGTCCTTCAAGCACTGCCATGATGATGAGTGGTAGTAATTTCATTAAAATTAAGTTGGTTTTATATTCTGGCCATTTTTACAGATATAATTCTCATCAATATTGGATTGCAATATTTCCATTACAAATTGAAATCAGAGATGTGTTTCCAACAGTCTGTGGTAACCTAAAGGGAAGTCCTACTTTGCTGGAGGCTGCAAGTAATGTTGCAGGCATTAAAAAAATGAATAAAAAGTATGTTAATGTAAATTTCTCAATATTTAAAAGCAGGCTGAGTAATTACAAACATTGATAAGAAAACAAATAATAAGGTTTTTGATGCCGGGCGTGGTGGCGCACGCTTGTAATCCCCGCGCTTGGGAGGCAGAGACAAGAGGATCGCGCTGTTGTGGAGTCAGCCTAGCTGGCTTAAGAGACTCTGTTTCCACATAAAAATGTTAAAAAATAGGTCTGGGAGTGTAGCCCGTGGGAGTGTATCTCGGAGGTAGAAGGGCTTCCAGGAACCCCAGTACCACCAAAAAAATTAATAATAATAATAATAATAATAATAATAATAATAATAATAAGGTTTTTGAGCAATGTAAATATAATCTCCAAAGAAGAAAATTGCCATTCAGTTGCTTATTTTATCATAAAATAAAACAAGCCTAATTCAAACCATTTTACTAAGTAAACATACCCTGAGATGCTTTATATAGTACCTACATACCTTGATTGCCAATTACAAAGAAATTACAGTTATTTTTTCCCATTCTATTGCTGTTTACAGAAGTTTTAAGTTAAATTTAATTGGACAACAAAGCCAAAAAATAAAGAAAATGTTTGAAAATATTCTGTATATTTTACTACTTAATTCAGAAAAGCATAAAAATAACATTCCTATGCAAACATTTCTCAGGCTGCAAATGGGTATTAGAACTGATTATTTCAGAAATATTCAATAAAGTGAGAAACTACTGTCCATTTTCAAAGATAAGAAATAGATGTAAATCCTCAAAGCACGTTCTTATAAAGTCATTAAAACCAACAAAACAGGTAAGACATCTTGAAATTCAGTTTATTTGAAATTTTAACAAAATGCTTCTTATATAAATGTTTCGTTCTCTTTAAAATTAATATCAAAGCAACTATGTGCCTTTACTACATTATCTTTTAAAATGGAAGATACAGAAAATCAGTAAATGAGGTTATATTACTAATTAGCATACTGTCTCCACTACCTATAGTACACTACAAAAAAAAAAAAATGTGGCTCCCATTTTATCACATAGATGAAACAGTTATCTTTCAGGGTTTGAAATTTCTGTGATCTTTATGCTTAATAAGCTCAGTAAAAGGCATTCAAATTACATCACTTTCGTCTTGGAAGTTAAATTGGGAAATATTGCATTCTCTGAGATGATAAACTCTGCCGAAGATAAATTATCATGAGAAATAGTTTTAATTGATTTACCATAATAAAAGTTATGTGACTTTGAAGTGCAAATGACACATTAAAATGAATCTACAGTATGTTGATAATAAAGTGGCTTCTTTGTTAATGGAATTACTGACACTGCAGATGCTTTCAGGAGCGATGTCTTCCACTGTTAATCAAGAGACATCAATGCAAAATGAATACGTTGTTTGTTTAAATCCCAGCCCAACTTTCTCACTCCTTGTTTCAGAAGAGGTCAACATTAAGGTTGGAGAATTGGAGATTCTGGTCATTATGGTCTTTAATTCAGCTGTTCTACTACTGTTTTTTCCTAAAATCTTGACTTTATGCCCCAATTCTCCCTCCATATGTAAATCAGAAGGGCTATGAGGGAGCTAGGGTTAGTGGCAAAGGCCACAGTGAAGTCTAAGTTCAAGCGCTTATATACATGGAGATCAGTTACATTTTTTTTAAATAATATATATTCCAAAGGTGACCAGACAAAAGGATTAAAAGGAAAATAGTGAATGTTTTGCTTTAGAGAAAGAAATACATTATTTCACCTTAATGTGATTGTCCAGTACAAGAATTTTGGTTAAAGTAATCATATTTCTTAATCCAGGACTCTTCTTCTACTACCTTCTGCAAAATAAATATCCATTTTAGCCAAATGTGAGAATAATTTGAACATCCTAATGTGTAGTTTATTTGCCAATTGTTGAGTTAATCATAAAACTTATCAGTTGTCAGTATATGATTCTACTTTATCAATAGCAGTGTAGAACAGTAATGCATAGTACTATTTTTATTATTATTTCTTTACATTTTATTTTTTATTGGTGCATTGTATTTATACATCATAATGAAGCAAAAAACTTGTGTAGACATAAATGCACACATCACCCAGCCAGCCCCCACCCAGTCCCCACCTCATTCCCTCCCTCTCATGCTTGGCTTAGTGGTTGACTGTGATATGAATAAGTACATCATGGGCTTTGAAGAGTTTCCTTCTCCCTCCTCCCATCCCCACAGTTAGGATGCCTTATTTCTCCTCTGTAGGATCTCCTTTTTCACCTGGAGTTCCTCCTATGATCCCTTTCACCTTAGCTTTCACATATTAGGGAAAGCATCCAATTGATCACTGAAACTGAAAAGTAAAGCTTTTGCTATTTTTCTCTTTCAAGGAACATGGAGTTATTTTGTTAGGGAGGTGTGGAAGGTGACTAGAGGAACACAGTACTACATTGTGGATGTCTCAATCCTGGGCTCAGAGAGTGTTAATGCGGTAACACAGAATAAGCAGCTTGAAACTTCAGTATAATTGCTCAGGAAACAATCTGAAGAAAAGCCATGAAGTGATATTAAGAGGGTTAAAATAAACAGGAATTATAAATATGAGTTATAAAATCTAGTGCAGATATATTTAATATAAAACTCTGATAGACATTAATATGAGTTTAAGTCTCAACAATTGACACTTTTTACTTAATTATTTATAATACATATAAAGTATCTACTCTGTTACATAAATCAATGATCAGTTATAAGACCCTATATTTTATTTGGATATAATGGCAAACATCAGTAATCTCAGTACTTGGAGGCTGAGACCAGAGAATCCAAGTTCCAGGAGAGCCTCATCAATGTAACACGACTGTCAGCTACTTAATGAGGCCCTAATTAAAAAATGAAAAAGAATAAAAATAGCTGTGGATATAACTCAGAGGTAGAATACCCTGGGTTCAATCTTCAATATCAGAAGAAAAAAAAGGAGTCTATTTTAAAATTCTTATTGCAAGTAGGAGAAAGAATACAAATGTGCTCAGTAATATTATTATTTGAAATAATAACTTAATATACTACATGGGCAAATTCCAGGAGAAATAAGCCTAGATGAAGGTAATAATGTTTATATGATAATAGTAAAGTCACCATAAAAGAAAACACTTTAAAATGTGTTTATTTCAAAAATGTCATACAAAGACTAAATCATAATAATTTTATTGAAGCTATTTTTAAATCAATTAACATAACTTTTAAAAATATAATGTTTGATTAGAAGTGGAATTAAGCTTCAAAGACAAGAAAAAGAAAATACTTGATATTTCAATTTAGAAGCAATTCTTCCCAAAGATATTAATACTTGGTATTTTATATGGTTTTAATTCATTTTGCTGATGATTCTTTCATCTTGATAGAATTTACTCTCTGAAGACTTATTATTTAATCCTATATAATACCGCGCTGTGGATAAAACTATAGAAGTAAACATCAGAAGTTTTCTTGCGTGTATTCATTTACCAATTTGCACCACTCATGCATTCTTTCTCCTTTCAACCTGGAAAGCTTCTATCTGATATTTTAGTGGCTGTTTAAACAAAAATAGATGTTTATCTCTTTAAAATTTTGCCAAGAAGCTGTCACTTTCCCATTTACTCAAGCTATGTTGTGACAGAATGTGTCAGCTTCTCACACAAATGAAAAGAGATATAGACCTGTATTTACTTTAGCTGAAAAATAAGTAGTCATCAATTCAGAGAAAAGTGTTTCCCATCTGAAAAGATGAAGTAAATAGGAGTGGTTGAGAGAAGCAAGTATTTCCTAATTCTTAAAAGGCAGATGTAAACCAAACATACAGTGTTGATTCATTTTTAGTTATCATCCTGAAAGTGGATAATCTCATGGTAGATAGAAGTTGGTACTTCACTCTGTGCCTTTCTCAGTACAAGATTTTACTTTAAAAATGATAAACTGTTATGCAGTTAACCTTCTCACATTATCTCCTATGCTGGCTGGAAGCTTCAGAAATTTAATGGAGAAAAGAAAACAGTCATCCTTAAAACAAAAAAGGATTATTGAAATCATATTAGATTCAAGAAAAACATAATTGGTAGAGATGGACCAAAATTTATAATTTATTAGGGTGTTTGAGTGAATAGTAATGATTTCACCATGTATTGAATATTAAATTTATACATAAGTAATACATATATTAATTATTTATCACTTTTAAAAAGATTTATAGGGTATAATTTTATTAAATTGTTACTTAATACAATGCAACTGTACATTATTGACACCGAGAAAAAGATATGCAGTGTTAGACTTTTGTTCAAAACTGAATAGATTTGTGGAATTAAATTAAAAGTCATCATCCTTAATAAATCAGAGGGGCAAACTAGCCTAAGGAAAAAAAAAACATTTAAAGTTAGGTACTTCTTTGTGTAACTACCTGTTTGTGTTTTATGCTTAACTTTTATAGATTACTAAAACACATGATGGTATCATTGCTTTCTTACCTTTTACAAGAGCAAAATACATCTCTTAATAGAATTTCTATGTCTAAAGAGTATTTTTATATTTGAAAATATACAAAAATGCAGATCTTCTAAAGTTAAATATATTTTTGTTTCAACTGGCAATTCAGTATGACTGTGGAGTTACAATTTGAATATCTTAATTCATCTTTCTTCCCATCTAGAAAAGAAAGGGAAAGAAGGAGGGGAAGAGGAAAGGAGGGGGACTCCAGGTATGTGTCATCACACCCAGTTTGGGCAAATATTTTAATATTCATGACTTTATGTTCATGATCTAATCAGACCCACATCCTAATTATTTTCATGTTGTTTGTTAATGAGAAAATGATAGGAATATGTAATGTATGATTAGGATTTTACAATTACCTGGAAAATCCAGTGATACCTTGATTCCTCATAATAAAGTTCTATAGTGAATAAAAGACAAGTGCTAAAATAATTTATTTAACACTAAGAGGTGGAATATAGTAATATAGGCATATGAAATAACAAAGAATATAGACTTTAGGAGTTACTACATATTAATATATATGGCTTCGAACCTGCACGATCCTCCTGTCTCTGCCTCCCAAGACGGGGGATTGTAAGCATGCGCCACCACACCCGGCCTACATATTAATATTTTGAATGGCATTGCAATTAAGATTATACACTTGTTTTTCAATAAATTAATTTTAATGTTATGCACCAATAAAAGACTAAAAATAAAAGTGATGAAGACATTATAAGGGAGATTAGGATAAAAGCTCCCTTCCTCTCACCCTCACAGATGTTAATGACATGCCCTACAGTGTCTTAAGAAACAGAGTATTTTGTTTTTATAATGGGGTGATGTACTACCATTCTTTTGGCATCAATCATCCAAGTTAAAAGAAAAATAAATTGAGTACTTTGAATATAGATATAAGGTCTTTAAAAGCCAAAACTTCCAGAGTTTTTTTTATTAGAAATAAAAAAATCTACTGAAGCAACCTACAAATCCTAATTTTTAAACAAGCAAACATTAGTCTCAATAACTCATAGAAGCAAAGTATTTTTTATTATTTTTATTAAAGTACAAAAACTCCTGGGAGCCCAAAGGTGAGACATCCACCATAGGCCACACCCAATCATGACCTGATCTTTCTTTTTTTTTTTTTTTTCAGTACTGGGGATAGAACCCAGAGGCATTCTACCTCTGAACTACCTACACCCTCAGCACTATATTTTATTCTTTATATTGAAATGGGGTCTCATTGAGTTGCAAAGGGCCTCACTAAGTAGCTGATGCTAGCCACAAACTGTGATCCTCCTGTCTCAGTAGCTGATGCTAGCCACAAACTGTGATCCTCCTGTCTCAGACTCCCAAATGCTGGGATTACAAGTATGCACCACCATGCCCAGATAACCTGGCCATTTTTTATGTGACTTCACAAGGACTCATTGTGAGGGACTTTCAAGCAGGGCTATATAAGGCCCTGGTTGAGACTGTTGTTTTGTCCATTAGTACAGGCAGCTCTTAGTTGTGACCTGTTAGACTTACATACAGTCAGCTCATTTGGTAGTTTTATGGCTTTGGATGTATTTTGTTGGTTTGGGCATTTGGCGTTGTTGTTTTTTGTGTGTAAGGTTTTATTTGTTTGGGTTTGTCATTTTTTTGTAATTTTATTTGTTGGTTTGTTACTTTTTTTGTTTTGAAGCTGGTATCTTTTTTAAGGTATTGATGCCCAGTGCTAGGAGAGAGTAGAGAGGCAAAGGTAGTCCTTTCTCCTAGTTCTCCCTGTGAGGATGCATTCAAGGGCCATTATGAGATCCTGAAGGACATTAGCAAGGGCTTTTTTTGTTTCCCCCACGTCCTTCTGAATTGCCATATCTTCACTTCCCTGAGGACAGACGTGGTTGTGGAATTGTCTAAATTCAGGCATTGGCTACCCCACATTGTGTACAACCTGAAAATAATGAGGACTTTGGAGGACCCAAACATGGTTCTGCTGTTTCAGTTTGGAACCACTGACAGCTAAGTCTACCTGCTGATAGAGCACATGGGCAGAGGGCAGCTGCCCATTGGCATATGGGAGGAGAAGGCCTAGTGGCTATTCAAACAGATCGCGTGTGTAGTGTGCAACTGCCATGAAGAGAGCATCACGCACATAGACTTGAAACTGGAGAACACCTTGCTGTATAAAAAATAAAATTTCAAAGTCATTGACTTTAGGCTGAGTGGCAGAGACACAGCTGGGCAAAGGCTAAAGTCATTTTGTGGGACTCTTTACTGGCTTCTGAGTTTTACCAGTGGGAACCATGTGTATGTGAGGTAGATATCTAGGGCCTGGTTGTCCTCTTCTACTTTCTGCTCACAGGCTACCTCCCTTTTAATGGCACCATCTTCCAGCAGAAGGAGGCTGTTAGGAAAGGTACAAGATGCTCTTTCCCCTTCCCACTGTTGCACAAAGCATCATCCATCAGTTGTTGACTGTGGGCCTATCCCACAGGTCCAAGGGTAAACAAATCCTGGGACACCTGTGACTGAGCCAAGGTAGGTATTAACCAACTCCTCACAAGCTACTTCTCAAACACCCATGTCCTATGATCACGAGAGTCATGGGTTATCTGGTTATGACCAACACCAGAGTTAGGTGTCTGTATTGAACAGAATATATGATAGTGCTGTGACAACATGGATTGTCCAACATATGGTGAGCCAGGTAGCAGGGTAAAAATTCTAGGTTAGGCCAAGCATCATAGCATCAAGCCACTTCTATTCCCAGAAGACCCTATCACCCTCAATTTCCCTTCAAATGGAAAGCCATTGCACCTGCTTTTCCTTCCTCCCCTTCTTCCCCTCTGAACATTTGCTGGCGGATGCACAGTCAGAGCAGAAGACACAGCCTGCCTGCCATTCCTCTGGGCAGTCCAGGAAGAGGACTCTCCTAGCTCAGCCCTCCACATGGTCTGGAATCCTTGCAAGGTGACTTGTCCTCTCAGGACATGTTGACAGAAAAGGATTCCTCCTTCACCCAGCAACCCCACTGTAAGCCTATATCCTATTCCCAGAACAAGGGAGCTAGAAGTGGGTAACCCAGAGGATTGTGACCTGTATCATAAGAATGTGTTGCTGCTATTTGCTAACCCCAAAGATCCACCTTGGATTCAACCAAATAGCTCCAAAGAAAGTAAAGCAGAAGCATCCTGGGTTATTGAAAAATAAGGTATCTCCAATGCAAGTATACCACTGAGCTGGAAAAAACAACTCCCTGGGCCTTAACCTGCCACAGTGAACTCAGGACAGCTGACATGGGGAGGTGCTCATACTGCTGGGGGCCTCCTATGCTTCCAGTCAGGAGGCCACCTGGAGCCACCTAGAGACCAGAGCCTCTCCACCCCACCTGGAAAGAACCTCAGGGACTGATTATTTTTTTTTGGGGGGGGGAGGAAAAATTTCCCTTGTTGGGAGATGATTGCTAATAAATTTATTTTTCTCATGAATCTTATAAAAAGTGATATTTCTGAAAGATCATACAAAATTAGTTTTTCTCTTTTTTTCAGTCTAAATTATCAATCTGAAGAAAATTATGCCAGATAGCAGGCTGAAGGTAAGTGAAGAAAACTGGAAATAATGAATGTGGCCAAATATAAATAAACACACACACACACACACACACTATATGTGTATATACACACTATGCTATGTAATGGCCTATGTTGTGTAATTATTGTAAATTATATGTAATAGTTATAAATTATAACTGAATTTTGAAATACATAGAATAAAACCTGGCAGATAGGAAAGGAGATAGATATGATCACAGTTTGAAATTTTTAACACATTTATCTTTGTAACTGATAGAAAATTTAGACAAAATAAAAGGATGTATAAACTACCTTTACCTAATCACCAAACTGTATGAAATATTTTATAAGTGCCCATTAGTAATTGCCAAATTAAGTCATATGTTTATGCATAAATAAGTTCACATACATTTAAAAGAAAAGTTAATCAGGCATTGTGTCACAGACTTGTAATCTTAGTATTTGGAAGACTGAGACAGGAAGATTGCAGATTCAAGACCAAAGTACAGAAACTTAGAACTTTTCTCAAAATAAAAAAGGGCTAGTGCAGGGCATGGTGGCACAGGCTTGTAATCCCCGCATTTGGGAGGATGAAACAGGAGAATGGCGGTTTGCAGATAGCTTCAGCTTTTACTTAGTGAGACCCTGTGCACTTCAGTGAGACCCTGTTTCAAAATATATAATAAAAAATAGGGCTGGGGAATATAGGTCGGAGGTAGAGTCTCCAGTACTGGAAAAACAGGGGTTGGGGTGTGAGGCTGGTAGTGTAGCTTAATGGTAGAAAATCCCAAGTTCAATTTCTCATACCAAGAAAGAAAAAAGAAGGAAGGAAGGAAGGAAGGAAGGAAGGAAGGAAGGAAGGAAGGAAGGAAGGAAGGAAGGAAGGAAGGAAGGAGAGAAATAAATTATATGGTACATTACCTGATAAAACAAAACTACTTTTGAAATTAACTGCAAATTTAAAAATGCTTAAATATTTGAAAATTAAATAAGACATTCTCTATATAACTTATGGATCCAAGAAAAAAGTCACATGAAAAAGTAGATAATATCTTGAACAATAACAAAATCTTGGAGCCTATCAAAATGATGTAAATTAATCTATAGTGCTGAAAGCATATCAGTGCTTACTAGAACTCCAAGATCTGTGAAAAAGATCATAAGGACATGTTTTGAGGTGAGGTGAAGACAATGTTCTGATGGGGTTATGGGTATGTTATGGGCATTTCCATTCGTTAAAACTAGTCAAACTATATATATATATATATATATATATATATATATATATATATGAATGAAAATGCCTATCTCAATATTATCATGTATGGGGAAGGGAAGGTATTAGGGAGGGAGCTGGGGAAAGCAAACTAAGTGCTGTGTGCATGTGTATTCCTATGACACTGAGGTACATTATAATGTGAGATTACAGTGCACCGAAAGGCTGTGTGTGTGTGTGTGTGTGTGTGTATGTGTGTAATTAATGTACTTTGTAGTACATACATTTTCCTCAGTAAAAAGTAAACACAAAAAGTAGTTTATAGTTGACTGTTATCAGCCAGGCATGGTGGTGCAAGCCTGTAATCCCAGCATTCGGGAGGCTGAGACCGGAGGATTGCGGTTCGCAGACAGCCTCAGCTATTTAGTGAGGCCCTCGGAAACTTAGTGAAACCCTGTTTCAAAATAAAGAATAAAAAAATAGGGCAAAGGATGTAGCTTGGAGGTCAAATGCCCCTGGGTTCCATCCCCAGACCTGCAAAATAAATTTAATAATTAATAATAATAATAATAATAATAATAATAATAAACTCTTATGGACTGAATTATATCTCACCCAAAACTCTTATTCAAATGTTTTACTCCTAGTACCTCCCAGTATGACGGCAATTGCATCTTTAAGAGATAATTTTATTAAAATTAGGTTATGAGAAGCTTATGTATTGGGCATGATGGAACATGCCTGTAATTCTAATACTTGGGAATGTGAGACAAGAGGACAGATTTGAGGCCAGTCTCAGAAATCTAGCAAGACCCTGTTATAAAATAGGGCTGGGAGTGGAGCTCTGAGGTAGAACACTCTGGATTCAATCCCTAGTACCACAAAAAGGTGGGGGTTAATTCAATATAACAAGTGACCTTTTAAGAAAAGTACATTTGCATAGCGATACAGAGAAAAGACAGCATTAACACACAAAGAAATCCATCAACAAGATAGAGTCCTGAAATGGAAACTTTTTGGCTGAAAACTGGGCCTTACACCCAGCCTCCAGAACACCTGTACATAAATTTCTGCTTTTTAGGCCACTCGGTCTATAATATATTTCTTTGCAATCCTAGCAAACTACGATACTATCAATATATGCAATTATGACAAATTATAACTTAAATCAAAAAATGCAAAAATTCCTCATTTTAAATTATTTTTGTGTATTATTAAATATGAAAAATAGTAACAAAATTATGCTTCTTAACCAGTTTGGGGATTGACCCTAAAGGATTAAAGGCATTTTCATTGCAGTCACAAAACCTCTTTGAGCTTCATTCCGGCCAGCTGCTTAATGAGGGCAGCTATAAACTTCAGACTACATAAATGTGGTGCATTAGTCTTCTTTGGTATATTCGTAGATTCATGTCTTCCATAAATCTGCTATTCCAAGCTGTTCAAATTACTTTCAAAAGAGAAAATATGAGCCTTCTAATTTAAAATAGTTCATCGATATGATGACTCTTGTAAAATGAGTGTTTCAAAGTGTCTTGAAGGAGTAGAGATTTTGAGATGAAACCAAATAGGAAGCAAGTCAGTGAAATATAAAATGTTCTTAGGACATCGTATTGCTACATTGGAAATAAACTTGATTTTGGAAAAGATGTTGGCTGAGCCTTTTTTTTTCTGCCGCCATTCATTAAATGTCTTCAGGTGTTTGTGTTAGTTGATCATGAGGTAATATATCTGAAGTTTGTATGAAAGTCAGTTTATAAACTGACATTCAGAAAAACTTCCCAAAGATTGCTGGGGAGGAAGATTGAAGTTCATAAAGGGAGACCAAGAAGAGAGGCTCTGGTATATATAAAAGGTTCTAAAAAGAGAAATCCATTTTATCTACTTATATATTATATGTAATTCGCTAATAATATAAATAGATCTAGATAAAATATGTTTTACACATCCTCAAATATTTGCATAAGTCTCTAACTTCTGAGGATCTAAATATTAAGAATGTCATTGTAAGCCAGGCATCGTGGCACACGCTTGTAATCCCAGGATTCGGGAGTCTGAGACAGGAGCATCTCGGTTCTCGGCCAGCCTCAGCTACTTAGTGAGGCCCTTTGCAACTTAGTGAGACCCTGCTTCAAAATACAAATTAAAAAATAGGGTTGTAGGTATACTCAGAGTTAGAATAACCCTGGTGTCCATCCCCAGTATCTATAAGGCCAGAATTTGGGACGCTGAGGCAGGAAGACTGAAAGCTCTAGGCCAACTTCAGCAATTTAGTGAGACACTAGGCAATATAGCAAGATCTTTTTAAAAAGTAAATAAAAAAGGTCTGGGTTGTGTAGCTCAGAAGTAAAGTGACAAGGTTCCATATTCAATACCACAAACATAAAAAAGGAGATTGTATTTATGGTAATTTTTATGTCAATATACAAAGAACAAATAACTGAATAAACATTTCTTATGTTTTACCTTCTTAGTTTTTAATTTATTTTTGTTTGACTTGATATAAAATGGAACTTCTGAAGATGGTTCTGTAATTTTTATGGTGTTTTATCACCCAACTTTATGCCCTGTTGTTAGTCTTCTTAATTTAAATACTTCACTATATTTTATAATATTAAATTTATATTTTATAAATCTCCATTGATTTAATGAATATATTTAGAATGCTTTCAGTGATTGAAGAAAAGAAGTATCAGTTAATTTCAAACCAGACAGACAATAATAATCATAAGCAAATATTAAAATAAAAATATGAAAATGAGGAAATTGCAACCTATTTTAGTATGCTGTGGCTATAATGGCTTACTTTTGAGTACTAGAATGTTAACATCCATTCTTACAATTTTTAAGTTGTTCTGCTTTACTCTGTGAATATTTGTATTAAGTAATCATGAGACACGTGTCTGAAGTTTCTATGAAAGTCATAAAAATTAAATTGCCAAGAATATCAGAAAGACCAAACCATACACATGCTTTTAATGAATATTGACTTTACCTCTAAGGGTATTATTGTAAAGTTTTAAAATATTCTCAAATATATATGCATGTGTATGCATTCATGTAAACATAATTGTTTATTTAAATTAAATAAAATAATTATTATCATTATGCTCTTATTCCAATGGAGAAAAATAACATTCAGAAAAAAAAACAACAATCAACATGGCTACTACATATTCAAACAAATGGGATGTGAGGCCCAATAGACTAAATTAAAAAAGAATAAATAAATGTTTAAGCAAATAGAAATTGCCTTGATTTTTGGCATATAATTTAAGAGTCTGATTATAAGATTGAACTAGTTCAAACATCTAAATGGCTATGTCATATAAATGATTTGCTTTGTGTCAAGCTCACAAGATTTAAGATGCAGTTCATTCGTTTTACCACACATAGACACACTCTTAGTCTACCAACCTATCCATTAAACTCCCGTGCCTTTTAAGCAATACCACTTCAGCAGTGTACTTAGTATAAACAGATCTCAGCTGGAGAGAACCCATGCCCTGGCCTCACAATTCAAGATGCTCAAGGATGATTTGTAAACCTAAACTCATAAAATCTAATGTAATTTAGGTTAGGCATAATATATTAAAGGTACACAGATAATCTGCATGCTTGGGAAAACAAACCATTGTACGCCAGGCTCACAGAGGTTCCAATTTGCTCTCTAGGTCACCCCAAAGAAATTCTCCCTATGGGATTTTTGCCTTTAGAGAGACAAAGTGAATTGATTCTGTTGAAATATTCATTAAATTAAAAGGCTTCATTTACTATTCTAAAAGCAATTAATCAGTTTTCCCTGCTCTGCACAGTACAGTACTAGCCAACACTTCACAACAGCGCAAGACTGCTCCAGGGAGAATGTAAAGTATCACAGCGAAAATGGATGGAGTCTGTAAAGAAAGTTAGTTATAGACACCGAGACTCTCGAATTTTGTATAGGAATATAGAAAACTTTGAATCAGCTGACTTAATAAAACTGCTTGCAGAAAGAAATGGAAATTTAAAATCTGTAAGAAAAAAAAAAGTTTATGAATACATGTGAAGACTTTAAGTGGTCCAATATCACTTAAATCAAAAAGTAAAGAAAGGCAATTTTTTTTTTTTTTTTTTGTGGTACCAGGGATGGAACCCAGGGGCTTTCTACCTCCTGGCTATACTCCCAGACCTATTTTATATTTTATATTTTATTTGGAAACAGGATCTCACTAAGTTGCTGAGAACCTTACTAAATAACTGAGGCTGGCTTCGAACCCGTGTGATCCTCCTGTCTCAGCCTCCCAAGTACTGAGATTACAAGCATGTGAGAAAGGCAATTTTATTAAGCAATCAGTAAGTTTTACAAAGGAAATGCTCCAAAATATTTATAGCAATGATGTTAGCAAGTACTTTTGATCTGGAGAAAATTGCCAATATCCACACAATCTCTGCCGCTATGCTCATGATTAATTATTCTAGGAACAATGTGTAGAGCACATCAATCCTAGGTCACCAGCTGAATACAACCCAGGTCAATAGTTAGCGGATGTTGTAAACCAAAGATATATTCCTCTGACAGCATTTCAGTGCAACATGTAAATCACGGTATTGCTTCAACATAGTTTGTAATGAAAAATTAATGCTTTTCACTAGGCTAATTAGAAATTCTAATTAAGCACAAAGTTGGGTTTAAAGTTTTTGGAAAAGGATGTATCTATAAAACATGTAAATATTTATATTTATATCAGTAGAATAGGTCAAAGGAAAGTAGGGATGATGTCAAGCAATAAAAATTTAAAAATTGCCCTAAAATATGAATACCTAAAATAAATAGTTCTCTTTGGTATTATAATAAAGAAGTTTTACTAAATTTTATCTTAAGGATTATGGAAAGAATTTTATGGACCAGACCACCACTAACTCGAGGAATAGCTGGTCAAGCCATTCAACACCCAGTGTACGGTTCTAAAATATAAATATGCACATATTTATATATATTTTACATTCATAAGAACACACACAACACAAATGCGTGCACATATACACACATTCTTCATTGAGGCCTGCAAATCCTGCCTTAAAAATCCAACACATTTGCTGGCCCCGACCCTGGGCGGGTGGGCAGGCGCTGGCAGGGCAACCCTAGGTGACCCCCTCTCCACCCGAAAGGACCCTGTGGTCTGGGCCTCTGGCCCCGACCCTGGGCAGGTGGGCAGGTGGGCAGGCACTGGCGGGGCACCATTCAGCGACCGCCTTTCCACCCGGAAGGACCCTGTGGTCCGGGCCTCTGGCCCCGACCCTGGGCGGGTGGGCAGGCGCTGGCGGGGCACCCCTAAGCGACCCCCTTTCCACCCAGAAGGACCCTGTGGTCTGGGCCTCTGGCCCCGTCCCTGGGCAGGTGGGCAGGCACTGGTGGGGCACCCCTAGGCGACCCCCTTTCCACCCGGAAGGACCCTGTAAAAAAGGAAAAAGAAAATAGGAAGATATTGGAGAGGGGTCAAAGAGGCCGTGGCAGATGCCAGGATACTGA
Organism: Muscardinus avellanarius; assembly: GCF_963383645.1. Lineage (NCBI taxonomy): Eukaryota > Metazoa > Chordata > Mammalia > Rodentia > Gliridae > Muscardinus > Muscardinus avellanarius. The sequence continues at coordinate 165,312,939 of NC_137787.1, forward strand.
AGATGCAGACAAAACTTATCCAAATGAACTGGAATTATTGGAAAAATTTCCCGCTGAGGAGGACTGCTTCTTCTCTACATTGTTAAGAATCTTGGACATCACCTATATGGAGAGAGACTTTAGTGGAGACCAAGGGGAAAGGCAGTGCTGAAAGAGGTCTCCACATTGGTGGTAGAGACTTGTATCCAAGAGAAGCAGAAATCGGAGCCTACTAACCTTATTTTTTTTTTTTTTTGAGAAATTACACCAAAGTTTGAATGCTATCATCGTGCATGCTTAGGAACACTGGACAACATTCAGAGTGGAAAAAGAGCTTGGGAAAGATTTGAAATGGTGGAGACAGTGGCAATGGAAATGGCCAGTACTCAGGGGAGGCAGAGATCTGATGCATTACACCTGGAACCTTTGAAGTAATGACCCCAGAGGCAGAATGCTACCACCACGCACCCTCGAGAATGTTGGACAAATGGTTGGGCAAAGAGGGTGCTCGGATTAGAGCCTGCTGAGGGGTGAGGCCGGCGATGGACACAGCAAAGCTGGGATTGGAGCCTATCGTGAGGCAAGGCTGGTGCTGGAGCCTCCGAGGCCGTGATCGAAGCCTGCCGAGTGGCTAGGCCGGTGCTGGGGCCTTCGAGTCTGGGATCGGAACCTGCTGAGGGGTTATGCCGTTGCCGGGGCCAACAAGGCCAGGATGAGCTTGCCGTGAGGCAAGGCCGGTACTGGGGCCTTAGAGGCCGGGATCGGAGCCTGCCGAGGGGTTAGGCCGGTGATGGGGCCAACGAGGCCGGAATCAGAGACTGCCATGAGGCAAGGCTGGTGCTGGGGCCTCTGAGGCCGGAATCAGAGGCTGCTGAGGGGTTAGTCCTGTGCCGGGACCAGTGACCAGCATCGGGGCCTTCTGTGAGGCAAGGCCATTATTGAGGCCTCTGAGGCCGGGATCGGAGCCTGCCAAGGGGTTAGGCCGGTGCTGGGGCCAGTGGCCGGCATCGGAGCCTTCCGCAAAGCAAGGCCGCTACTGAGGCCTCTGAGGCCTGGATTGGAGCCTGCCGAGGGGTTAGGCTGATGCCGGGGCCATTGGCTAGCATCGGAGCCTGTCATGAGGCTAGGCCGGTGCTGGGGCCTCCGAGGCCAGGATCGGAGCTAGCTGAGGGGTTAGGCCAGTGTCAGGGCCAGTGAGACCAGAATTGGGGCCACCCATGAGACAAGGCAGCTGCTTGAGCCAGTGAGGTCTGGATCATTCCACCAGGTAGCCAGGCTACCTGGGGCCGTCAAGAGTGGGATCGGTATTTTCAACATGGCATGCACAGAGAAATATTGCAGAAAATTAAAACCAGATGCTTCCTCTAATCAGCAATAACTAGGAGGAAAGGGGCAACAGGAAGTGGTTGAGCTATAGAAAGAGCCCTATAGTGAATCAATTAATGTGACCAATCAGAGGGTATGGAATAGGGGAGGATGGAGCCTCTTTAAAAAGTAGGAGGTACATAAACATATGTATCAAAGTTAATCACCAAACAAGGATGGGATCGAGGGAGGAGGAGGGAATGGGATGGGGACTGGATGAGGGCTAATTGGATGATGTGTGCTTGTATATCCCCTCAAGTCTTGTATTCCAATGTGATGTATGATTACAATGCACCAATAAAAATAAATTTAAAAAAATCCAACACATTTCTTTGAGATAATATATGATATATGTACATATAAATCATATATATAATATATACATATACATATATTACTATGAATTGAACCCAGGGCCATTCTACCTTTGAGTTAAACCTCCAGCCCTTCTGATTTTTTTTAACGTGGTACTGGGGGCTCCAGGGTCTTTCTACCTCTGGGCTACACTCTCAGACCTATTTTATGTTTTATTTGGAAACAGAATATCACAAAGTTGCTGAGAGCCTCACTAAGTAGATGAGTCTGGCTTCGAACCTGAACCTGAGGGATCCTCCTGTCTCAGCCTCCCAAGTATTGGAATTATAAGTGTGGGCCAACACGCCCAACTTAATTTTTTTATTTTGAGGATTGCTCAAAATAAAACAGGATTGCTATAATCCTATAATCCTTCTGTCTCAGCCTCCCAAGTACTAGAATTATAGTTGTACAATAAGACCACACCCGACAGTAAAGTCACTCTTAAAAGACTTGTTTTAAAATGTTGGTTAATGTAAAGGGAAATTTTCAAGATAATATAAAGCTATCTTAAAAATTAATTTTTTGTGGTACTGGGGGTGGAACCCAGAGTTTTTTCAACCTCCGAGGTATACTAACAGACCAATTTTTTATACATTATTTGGAAACAGGGTCTCACTAAGTTGCTGAGAGCCTCACTCAGTAGCTGAGGCTGGCTTTGAACCTGTGCGATCCTCCTGTCTCAGCCTCCCAAGCACTGGGATTACAAGTGTTTGCCACCACACCTGGCTAAAAATTAAATAAAAAAAAAAACATTTGCCATATAAAATCGATATCAGCCTATCAGGAGTGTCGGGGCCAGCCCGACAGCGGTGGGGCTGAGAAGGATGGTGAATGCTGAGCGCTCAAACAGAAGCACACGGAGCCAGGAGTTGTGTCAAGCAGGAACTCATTTATTTTTCTCAGGCAACCCAATTTAAAGCAAATAACTGCAAGGGGGATTTCCAACAGGAAATTATTATAACCTATCATGCTAAAGGTCACTCTTGCATGTGCAAAGTATATAACTTGTAGCCAATCATTATACAATGCATGAGGGGTTCACGAGCACGGAAGCATTATTTGAGCCAATAAGGCTCAACATTACCAAATTGGGCTAGCGGGACAAGGGGAATAGTTACACCCTCCATATCCACTAGGCGCTACATGTTGCTGATTCATCAAAGTTTTGTCAGGCAGTTGAGCAGACCCCAACGAAGAGTTTGCTATTTTTTTTTTCTTTTTTGGTTCAGTGGATTCAGCTCAAGAACATTCTATCTCTGAGCTACACCATCAGGTCTATTTTATTTTTACTTTGAAACAGGGTCTTTGTAAGTTGCTGAGGCTGGCTTCAAACTTGTGATCCTTTTGCCTCAGCCTCTCAAGTACTGAGACTACAGGTATGTGCCACCACATTCTGCTAGCTTTCTCATCTGAGTAAAAGAACTTGTATGCATGTAACCTTGAGAAACAGAAGGTCAGAGTGGTAGCAATTGTCTTGCCACTATGGGATACAGTGGAAATTCAGGTTCTATCCAATACTATCTGGATCACCCTGGGAAGTTTGCTAATCCCACAGGACTTCAGTTTTCACAGCTGTATAATGGGGAAAATAATAGCATCTCTCTTACAAAACTCAGATGTCTTCAGAGTGCTACGTCCTGTGTTGGTTTGCAAGCATAAAAAACTTTTGTCCTTCATCCTGTTATTACTTTTTAAATGTCATATGCCTATTAAAGTAAAAATAAGCTATAAGATGGCTTTATAATTTCATCTGTGCAGACAAAGATATGCATTTATTATCCTGATTGATAGTTACCATGACCTGTGACATAGGCATTATGGTTCCCAGAGAAGATTTCACTCAGATTCCACATTGCAACCCACCTTTATTAAGTTGTTACTTGTTGAATTTTATGTAATATAAAACAAGCATATTCACAGCATTAAAAATTAAAATAGTTCTTTATTTATATAATGTATATCTAAACCCTCAAATTTCTTCTTATGCTCAAATAAAAAAAATGAAATCAATACAACAAATAATAAAGACGATACAAGAATCCAGGTATGTTCTCTTAAGCTAGAGTTTAAAATGATTTGTCAAAGAAAGCTATCTTTTTTATCTTTATCACAATTGCAGGAGGAAGATGTTATTAACATGTTAACATGTTACATGACTTTAATACATATGAAAAATACATTAACAAAGTGGAATTTGTTATTATTTGAAAAAATAAGTGTTTTTTGTTTTAGTTTTAATTTCTATATGAAAACTATTAGTAGATATAAGCACATAATCTAAAACTCCTCATTCTCTAAAAAATTTTAATTGTCCTAAGTCCAAAAGTTTAAGAAGTGCTACAAAAGATCATTTAAAAGAAGAACTAGCCAGGCGTGGTGACACACGGTTGTAATCCCCGCTCTTGGGAGTCGGAGACAGGAGGATCGCGCAGGTTCAAAGCCAGCCGCGCTGGCTTAAGACACCCTGTTTCCAAAAAAAAAAAAAAAAGTATAAAATAGGTATGGGAGTGTAGACTGGAGGTAGAAGGGTTTCCAGGAACCCCACTACCACTAAATAAATAAATAAATAAATAAATAAATAAATAAATAATAAACTAAATAAAAAATAAAAGGAGAACCTACGCTGGGTGTGGTGGTGCACACTTGTAATCCCCGCGCTTGGGAGGCGGAGACAGGAGGATCGGGCAGATTCAAAGCCAGCCTCGCTGGCATGAGAGACCCTGCTTCCAAATAAAAATATAAAAAATAGGTGTCTGGGAGTGTAACCCGGAGGTGGAAGGGCTTCCAGGAACCCCAGTACCACCAAAAATAAATAAACAAATAAACAAACAAATATAAATAGTAGAACCAATTGGTTTCAGAAAAACATTCAAACTCTAGAAGATACTGTTAACTAGAGCAAAGTGGTTAGAGCCACAGTGCAAGCAAACTTCTGAAGCTGTGTAGAGTCAAGATCAATGCTCATAAAGTAATTTGAGAATAAATACTTGGGGTTTGATGACATTTCTTCATTGACCCTGAAATGTCAACATAACAGATACTAATGTGTCATACCTCACTTCAGTGTCCCATGCCTTGTGAGAATATATTTAAGGTGCTCTAAATCCATGCAGAATATTCATATACTGTTTAGATACACCCACTTAGTTGATGTAAATAAAAATAACTATTTCAGAGTGAAGCTTGCTTAACAATTCACATTGCTATCAGTGATGTGGTACTTCCAATTGAAACTTATTATTACATACTTCTGAGCTTGATTCCCCAAAACCTCAAATTACTTCCTTTATGCCCCAGAGCACTGACCTAATAAAAATGTGATCACCATATAGGTAGAAATTTATTACTTTACCAGCGACTCTTTATGTGAACACATAGCACAGAAGAAACTAATTTGTGTATTAGGGAGGGAAATTAATTAACATAGAACAAAGGCTAAATGAAATGTATTATTAGAGGTGAAATACAGCAACATTTGGTTTTGCAAATCTGTTTAAAAGAATGGGATTGATCACTTTATTAAGTTAAATTTTGAATATTTAATTTTTTTAATGTTTCAAATGTACTTAGAGGCAAATTTTATAAATTCCATAATCATGAAAAATAAAGGACAACATGAATACATTTGGAAACAAATATGCATCATATATTTTGAGCACTTTCTCTTTCTATTAGACAAAATTCCCCTACTAGAGTGACAAGAAAGTATCAGTCAACTAAAAAGTTTATCAGTCTCATGAATTTCTGAAAAATATATAAAATTGTGCTGACATTCACTGAAATAATATAAATGTTCAAGCATGTTTGTTTTAATATGTCTGTATTAACAAAACAGAGTAAACCCCTAGACATCTTGGGTCCTTAGTGCATTTTTATGTTGAATATTAACTCAAATTAATCTCAATCTAATGTTTCCTAAATGCATTTTGGTTTTTGATATGAAATATTCAGCATTCTATGAAAAAAGAGTCTGATACATTTAACTTTTCAATACTCGATATTATAATACTAAAAAAATAATTCATCCAGTTTGTTGCTTGCATTTTCTAATTGGAAATTTTTTGAACAGTTTAATCTAATTTTTTTGGTACTGGTGATTGAACCTAAAAGCATTATTCTACCTCTGTGCTATACCCTTAGCCTTTATTTTGTTTTTATTTTGAATCAAAATATCTCAAGGTTAATGAGAGTCTCACTACTTGATGATGATGTTCTCAAACCTGAAATTCTCCTCTCAGCCTTCCAAGTACAGGCATTGCAGGCATGTGCCAACATACTGGGCCTATTTATTTATTTATTTATTTATTTGTTTGTTTATTTATTTATTTTCATTGTGTATGATGTCTTTTAATTTGGTACATTATAAATTTTACATCACAATGGTGTGTGAAGTGTCAGATGCATGTACATTCTTCTTGGTGCCTTCCCCACTGGTTCCCTTCTCTCTTCTTCCCCATCCCCATGCATGTCTTTGATACTGAAATTGATAGTTTTGTATACATTCATAGCATTATTTCTACTATTACAATATATGTGACTATATCTCCCATCCCTCATCCCCCTCAGTCACTCTCCTGGAGTCTCTGCTTGTCTATTTGATGTTGTCCTTGTTTCTGAATAGCTAGCTTTCACATATAAGAGGGGAAAAAATCTACCCATATTTTGAGGCTGGTTGTATTCACTTAATATGATATTCTTGAGATTGATTTTCCTGCATATGGCAAGATTTTATTCTTTATAGCTGAATAAAGTTCCATTTTGTATATATTTCAAAGTTTTGTGATTCACCATCTGAGTGGTTCCATAATTTGGCTAGTATAAATTGTACTGTTTAAAACATCGATATGCAAGTAGTATAATATTCTTATTTCATTTTATTTTGGAAGATTCCCAGGAGCACTATTGCTAGGTCATATGGTAGTTCAATTTCCAGGCTTCTTAGAAACCTTCACACTGGTCTCCATAGTGGCCGTACTAGTTTGCAGTCCCACAAATAGTGTAATAGTGTTCCAACTTTCTCTCAAACCTCAACAATAGATATTATCTGTGTTTCTGATTACTGCCTTTTTATTGGATTTAGGTGGACTCTCAATGTAGTTCTAACTTGCATTAATTTGCATTTCCCTGGTTGCTAAATATGTTGTGAATTTTTTCATATATTTGCTAATCATTTGTACTTCTTTTGAAGAATCTTTTCAGTTCTGTTATCCAGTTTTTATTGGATTTTTTTAGTATTAAGTTTTTAATCTTTTTGTATTAAGCTTTTTGTGTATTTTTAAGCTTTTTGTTTTAAGCTTTTTGTAAGTAGTAAAGAGCTACCATTTTTAAACCTTTTAAAAAAATAAACTCTTGATGGTTTTGTTGCACAGAGGCATTTTAGTTTAATAATATCACATTCACTTATTCTCGCATTAATTTATTGAGTTTTGGGGGTCTTATTGAAGAAATTTCTATCAGTGCCAATATTTTGGAGAGTTGGTTCTACGCCCTCTTCTAGATGTTTTTAAGTTTCTTTTCTTTTAGGTCTTTGGGCCATCTCAAGTAGACTTTGTGCAGGGTGAGAGACTGGGTTTATTTTCATTTTTTATATATAGATAGCAAGTTTTCCCAGCATCATTTGTTGAAAAAGCTGTTCTTTCTCCAGTGTATGTCTTTGGCTCCTTTATCAAAGATTGGCTGGTGAGAGACATGGGCTTTGTTTTTTATTTTTCTATCTAGTCTCTTCCTTTGGTTTACGTGCCTGTTTTGGTTCCTTTGCATTTGTTTTCCATGTAGATGTAAGTGAAAATTTAAGATAAAAAAGTTTTGTGCAAAAATTAGGAGAATATTTTGATGGCCTCGGGATTTAAAAAAATTCTGAAACAAGATTTTTAAAAGTACAAACCATTTACAAATGTTAGATTTAGGACTGGGGAATTAACATAGTTTTAGAGTACTTTCCCATCCCTGGCCTAAGTAAGGATCTGGGTTTTATCACCACTGGATTTGCAAAATTAGAAAGTAAAATAAATATGATAGATTGAAATTGACATTTTATAGATAAAAGTCACAAAAAATGCATTAAAAGTCTAGACAAGTGCATAAATTAATAGGATGGAAATTTATAGAGAATACCTTTAAATAACACAGACATTGTAATAACATGACTTGTCAAATAAAAAAATTCAAAATAAAAAAGTGAATAAAAAAGGCAAAAATTACAAAATTAGAAAAATATTGATTAAAACTATAGCAGAAATACTGCACTAAAAAACTCAGATTGAGACTTCTGGGTAGATGGTGACCCAATAATACATCACATACCAGTTCGGCTGACACCTGATATCCAGTGCTTAAAATATTCTACAAAAGCCAGAAAATACCATAACTAGAAAAATAAAACAATAATTATAAGGTGGCAGGAAAAAAAAAGACTAGAAAACCAATCAGAGAACAGAAATAAAACCCACCTGACTTGCAGCCACGGGTGCCACAGTGATGCTTTCTTGCCTCAGTTAATCCCACTCTAGAGGTGAACAGAAAAACAACCAAGGACCTGAAGTAAGCTGCTGCAGATCATCGGAATTGTAAGTCATTGGTTTCTCCTGTCAAAACACTGGCTACAAATTGCAGCCATGATGGCTGAGCTCACCAAGTCCTCCAGAGTGGTGCTCAACAACAAAGCCTTCATCCCCACAGGAGAATGCCCAGTGCAGTGTCCCAAGGGACTAATGCAGACTCAATAAATTTCCTGGGTAAGAGACTTTCCAGGTCAACCCAGCAAAAGTGGGGATTGAGTCTGCTATTGGACATAACAGAGACTCAGACAGACTCAGGCTCTGAATCAGTGAAAAGTGTGGTGGGAAACCTACTCTTAACACTAGATCCAACTAGTAGGATCTCCAGGATTACCACAGACAACCCAATCATCATGAAAGGGGAGAGTCAGACCAGATCAGCCTAGCTGTGGAGAACAGAGACTCTTACATTGAGTTTGGTCCCTGAGGCATCTGCTACCTACAGAGGCAAGGAGAGACTGAGACTCCACATATCTGGAAAGTGTGGATGGGGGACCTGCACTTAACAGTAGATCCAGCTCCTTGATACAAGCCATCTGCACAGACAGAGAAAGACTCAGAAAACCAAGCTTTTAGTAAGAAAGGTGCCAGTGGCACTTGGTGTCTGCACAGAGAGAAATTGCAGGGGCCCAGTTTGCTGAATATTCATATATTTTTAGGATTGGATTAATTTGTTGTTGTTGTTGTTGTTGTTGTTGTTGTTTGGTTTTTCATTTTTTTTTGTGTGTATATGTGTATGCTTGTTTATTTACTCTTTTCCCAACCCCTCTCCGAAGCTTCTTCCCTTGTACAAACCTACTCTCTTCTCTCTCTATCCCTTTTCTTTTTCTTCTTTTATTCTCTCTTCTATTCTCTTCTTTGTCTTATATTAAATCTACTTCATATCACTGTACTAAAAACTCTACATTGATTGATAGAATAATACTATGTATTCACTATCTCTTGTGTCCACTATATACTACCTTACCAAACTCATTCTCTCATTCTATTCAATACTATCTGTGCCTTTACCATATTCTTACTTTTACAACTTTACTTCCCTTCTCACTCAACCTTCGGTGTTGAATATAACACAACGTGCCTTGGATATACCAGCTGACACCTAGGGACAGAGAAATCTATCAAAAGCAACAGATACAAACTTCTGAAATCATGAGGAGAAATAACCAGGAAGCAATGAGCTCCCACAACACCACAATAACAAACCTGACAACACAGAATTGCAGAGGTCTCCAGATGATCAAATGAGAAATGTAACTGTAGAAATCATACAGGACTTCCAAAAAGAATTTAGAGAAAGTCTGAAGGAAACAAAGGATGTGATCCTCAAAGTGAAGGCATCAATAAACTATAATCAATTAGACCACATGGAGAATAGAATTTTGCCCTTAGAAGATTATTACACCAAAAACAAATTCATAGTATATAACTGAGAAAAAAGAATTTGACAGCATGAATTGGACATTGAAGAAATATGGGCCCATTTTAAAAGAGCTAAACTAAGAATAATTGTCATAGAAGAGAGAATAGAAGGAGAAACCAAAGGGATAAACAAACTTTTTAAAGAAATAATACCAGAAAATTTTCCAAACATAGAGAAGAGGTCAATGCACAGGCACAGAAAACTTAAAGAACCCATTTAGACAAGAGAAAAGGTTCACCACACCACATAATAATAGTCAAATAATAATAGTCAAACTGACCAATGTAGAAACCAAGAAGAAAATCTTGAAAGTAACAAAAACAAAAGACCAAGTGACATTCAGAGGCAAACCAATTAGAATCAACCCAGACTTTCCAAACCAAGTCATGAAAGCCAAAAAATCCTGGAGTAGCATATTTCAAACTCTGAAAGAAAACAACATGTAGCCAAAATTTTCCTACCCAGCAACACTATCTCTCAAATTATACATGGAAATAAAAATCTTCCATGACAAATAAAAGCTGAATTAATTTATGTCTTCCAAACCAGCACTAGAGAAAATACTCAAAGAGATTAACTGCAAAGAAGAAATAAGTAATACATAACAGAACCAGAGAGAAAAGAATTTCTATCCAACACATAACTAAGCAAAGAAGAAGAAACACTATCTCAAACAGAAGTTAAATCTCAATATGTTAGGAATTAAAAATTAGCTCTCAGCAATCACACCGAAAATAAATGGCTTCAACTCCCCAATACAAAGACATAAGGTGGCAAAATAGATTAAATGCAAAATTCATATATCTGCTGCCTGCAAGAAACATACCTTACAAGTAAAGATAGTAACAAACTTAAGGTAAAGGGCTAGAGCAAGGCAATCCATTTCAATGGAACTCCAAGACAAGCAGGAGTAGCAACTATATATCAGACAAGTTAGACTTCAACCCCAAGCTTATTAGAAAAGACAAAGCAGGTCATTATTTATTGGTAAAATCCAGTAAGAAAAAACAATGATAGTCAACATTAAAACCCCAAACATAGGTGCAGCTACTTTCATAAAGCAAACTCTTTGTGACATTAAGTCACACATAAATCCAAATACAACATTACTGGATAATTTAAGCACCCCTCTCACACAATTAGACCTATTTTCTAGTCAAAAATGTCAGTAAAGATGCCTCAGACCTAAAGAACAACATCAACCAAATGGACCTGTTAGACACAAATAGAATATTCCACCCAACTACAGCAGAGATTATATTTTCTCAGCTATTCATGGAACCTACTCCAAAATAGATCACATCTTGAGCAACAAAGTGAGCACTAGGAAAATTTTAAATGTAACATATTTCCATGTATCGATACATACCATAATGAAACAAAGCTAGAAATCAACTACCAAGAAAAACTAAGAAAAACCACATAAATATGCGGAAACTGAACACCACACTGTGGAATGAAGAATGGATCATAGAAGAAGTAATGGGTAAAATCAAGACATTTCTAGAAACAAACAAAAATAGAGATACAACATATCAAAACTCTGTGAAACTTTAAAGACAGTATTAAGAGGAAAATTATAGCACTGGGTGCCAACATAAAAAGAACAGAAAATCACCAAATAATAATATAATAGTAAACCTCAAAGCCCTTGAGAAACAGGAACAATCTAATGCCAAAGCCAGTTGAAGACAGGAAATAATTAAAATCATAGTAGAAATCAATGAAGGAGCGAATAAAAAAATTAGAAAAATCGATCCAGGCATGGTGGTGCACGCTTATAATCCCAATGCTTGGGAGGCTGAGACAGGAGGATCACACAGGTTCAAAGCCAGATTCAGCAACTTAGCGAAACCCTGTTTCCAAATAAAGTATAACATATGTTTGTTTCCAAATAAAGTATAAAATAGGCCTGGAGGTAGAAAAGCCCCTGGGTTCTACCCTCAGTACCAAACACACACAAAAAAAGGAAAATTAAAAGCTGGTGGTTTGAAAAAATTAACAAGAGACAAAAAAGGAGATATGACAACTGACAGCATAGAAATCCAGATGACTATCAGAAACTACTTGAAAAAACTATATTCCAACATAATAGAAATTCTGGAAGAAACTGACAACTTTCTAGATAAATACAACCTTTCTAAATAGAGTCAAGAAGATATAGAATATTTAAACCAACCAATAGTAATCAAAGAGATTAAAACAGTAATAAAGTTCCTACCATAAAAAAAAGCCCAGGACCAGATAGTTTCTCAAGTGAATTTTATAAAACCTTTATAGAAGAGCTAATCCCAATACTGCTCAATCTAATTTGTAAAATAGAAAAAAATTAGATTTTTCCCAAACACATTCTATGAAGCCAACATTACAATAATAATAAGCCAAAATAAAGACAGCTCAAGGAAGAAAACTACAGGCTCTATCTTTGATGAACTTGCATGCAAAACTGCTAAGTAAAATAATAACAAAACACATTTAAAACCACATAAAAATAAAATCATACACGATGACCAGGTAGGCATCATCCCAGGAATGCAAGGGTGGTTCAACATATGAAATTCAGTCCTTGTAATTCATTGCATAATAAGAACCAAAGACAAAAATCACATGATAACTGATAGATGTTGTAAAAGCACTTGATAAAATTTAACACCCATTTATGTTAAAAGCACTGCAGAGAATTAGAATAGAAGAAACAAATGTCAACATCATAAAGACAATCTAAAATAGGCCTACCGCCAACATCATATTAAATAGGGAAAATGCCAAGAGAATTTAAAATTTTGACTTTTGATGTGAAAATGAAATCAGAAAATGTGTACATAAAATAAAAGAGCATGTAGAGAAATTGAGGCCTTAAATAAGAATCCAAAATAGGCTTTTTGAGCAAAGTGAAAAAGTAAATAAATGAATTAAAGACTTCAATAGAAATCACTACTGGCTGACAGAACCATATTGAAAACAGAGTCTCACTATTGGAGGAAAACTCACTTAAAACTGATGGGAAGGAGAAAAGGGGAGGGAATGTGGTGGAGATTGGGTAAGGGATAATTGGGTTATGTGTGCATGCATGTCTCCATGAGTCCATTAAGATAAAAATTAAATAATAAATAAAAAGGAAGAGGATAAATTAGCACATTTCTTTGTGTTATGTATTTACTTTTTATAATAAATTAGACTGTTACTTTAAACAAAAAAATTCTTATGACACTGTTAACAATACAGAGAAAATACAACAACATGACCAGAACATCTAGGAAATATAAAATAATATAAAATATCTAATTTACAGATAACAGGCATTGAAGAAGGACTAGAATCATAAGCAAAGTACATTCAGAATCTCTTTAGAAAAATAATATCAGTGAATTGCCTATATATATATATATATATATATATATATAGAGAGAGAGAGAGAGAGAGAGAGAGAGAGAGATAGCCTTACATGGTGGCGCACACTTGTAATCCCAGTACTTGGGAGACTGAGACAGAAGGATCACAGGTTTGTAGCTAGTTTCAGCTACTGAGTGAGGTACTCTGTAATTTAGTGAGACTAAATAGAAATAAATAATAAAATATTAGGGCTGGAAGTGTAACTCAGAGGTAGAATGCCTCATGGTTCAATCGTTAGTACTGCAAAAATAAGAAAGGGAAAAAGAAAGGAAGAGAGGAAAATCTGAGTTTGTAAGAATAATGTTTAATATATGTTACCCTAATTTTGAAACAGATTTTAATTGTGAAATAATATCCTTTACAAAATATCTTTTAAACTCATTTTTACAGTTGTATGAAGATGTTATCTACATTATTGATGTTGGTCTAAATATAATTTATTTTCATTAGTATAGTTAAGTTTTGAAAAATCAAACATTTTAATTTTGTTACAAAAATAGAAGTTGAGTTTGGAGTTCAGATTTAAAGAAAATGATTGTTTTTTTCTGTTCAAGCATAAGAATATTTATAGACCATATTTTTATTTCAAAGATGCTGAAGAAAAATTTAAAATAAAACTGAAGATGGTATGTAAAGGGCTTTTCTATTTCATGATTAAATAGAAATGCAATAAGAAATAAATGTTAAGTTGAAATGTTAAATGATAGAATGTCAATTACTATTAAAATATCTTTCATTTTTCAAAGTTCTTAATATCTACTCACAGTAAACAAATCTTGGTAGATAATTTTTAGTTACATTTTGGTATTTATTCATTATTTAATGTACAAAATGCTTCAACAAAAGGCTGCTGGGGCATAAATACATTTCAGAAGACTACATGTGTCTTAGATTTTACAGTTGAATAGAGGGTATAAGAGTTTAAAATGTTCCTAAGAACTCTAAGGACACAGACAACTATATGAACAGAGAGTTGAACCATATTTTTTCTACCTAGGATTAAGAGGAAGGCTTTTTGGCTGATGGCAAAAATCAAAGCTTGTCTTCACAATATGAAGTAACACTTTTTATTAGAAAATAAGTAGTAAAAAGAATGAAGGCAGAAAAGATACAATAATGAAGGCACATTTGAAAAAGGTTTGGCAGTAGCAGAGATTTTAACTTAGAAAAGGAGTCTCTTGGAGGCAAATAGAGAGTTATTTTTAGATCCTTCAGTTGCTGAGTTGAATAAATTGAAACTTCTCTTTTGTCAATGAGGAATTTAGTTCTGTTTCAGTGGCAGAAACTGATGGTTGTCTTCCTAATCCATGTTCCTCTTCTTCCTTCAGCAACTACTCTTCTGAAATGTGGATACCCAGAGCAAAATCACATTTCCTGAATGTTCCTTGCAGTGGGTGCCATCACAAGGTCAAGTCACTTCTGATGATGGAAAGGCAAATGTTGTTTGTGCCAATTCCAGGAGGTGTCCTGAAATGAAGAGTCCCTGTTGTTCTCTGCCCTTTTCTCCTGCTTGTTACCTATAGTGTGTCTCAGAGACCTTTTAGACTATCCATCTTATACCATAAGACAAATGCTGTAGGGATGATACAAGAGTGACCTAAAAGTAATCGGTTTCCTAAAGAACATTATAATATAGAACTCTGAAATATGCTAACTGCTATTATGTAGGGGTTTGTTACTTGAAACTGAAACTAATCCAGCAATAGATTGATTTTGTTTGCTTATCTGTTTTGCTAAATCACAGAATGAGATAATCAGGATTTTGTGTGTTGCAGTTCAGAATGGATACAATGGGCAGCTTTAAAAAAATAGATAATGTACAATGAATGCTGAAACAAGGCTGGTGACAATAGAGAATGTGCTTGAGGGATAGGATGAATACCTGTGATGCTTTTGTGTCTAGGTGATTAGAATAATATTAAAATCTACAAGTTTAGGCAAAGAGTCTATGTGTCTGTCTAAATTGATGAGAGTGAATATAGTATGATTGCAATTATATTATTTATTATAATTCTTGGGGAAAAAAAAAACATCTGGATCATAAGAACTAGGCCCAACTCTGCCTGTACTTAGGAAAGGTATATCCAAGTCCATACTCCCAGGGTTGTATATAGCAGAGGTAATTTAAGCTCTTGGCTCTGTGCTACACTTCCTACATAATTCGAGCATAAAACAGAATATAATTTTTAAAGAATAAAGCAAGTTCCTGATTACAGTTTACCAGCAGGCTTTCTTTAACTCAGAGTTGCTCAACCTCAGCACTTGGGCCAGGTAAGTTTGAGTATGGGGCTATCCTATGCACTGCAGGCAAGTCATCATCATCCATGGCCTCCAGCCATTAGATATCTAACACTCGTATCTGACATTCTTCCTCTCCTTCTTTCCTGTAGTCTTAGGAACCAAAGATATGATAGACATTGACATATCTGCATTGAAGAACAACAAAATCCCCTGGTTAATTGCTATTGGTTAGCACATAGAGTAGAAACTGAATGTTACAAAATTTTATTGTATATAGAAAAATATAATTGTGATATTTATGGGATGCAAAGTGATATTATATTTATCTATATAAAACAGAGTAATTAAATCAAGCTTATTAACATTTCTAACCCCTCAGATACTTATTTTTTTGGTGGAGAAAACATTTAAAATTTATCAACACCACTTTTTGTTTTCTTTGGTTCAGTTTTTTGGTTATTCTAGTCTTTTGTTGTTGTTGTTGTTGTTGTTGTTTATCTTGTTATACAGTATATTGTTTGAACTCAAATGAAATAACCTAATATTACCTCATCTCTAGCTGCATTATCTCCCACAATGACAATGACAATAGAGATAATGTATTCATAGCCCACAATATGTCCTTAATAACAGGAGAAAATGTATACCAAGAAATTTTTTGTCTTCCTCATTTGCATTGAAACTTTTGAAGGAATTAGTTATTTGTTTCTCAGGACTTCTTTCTTTTCACTGTGAAGTCACCCACTGTCTCGTCTTAGACTGTGAAGGCCCATGAAAGAAAGAAGTACAGTAATTTAAAAACTTTTCAGTACAGTTCTACAGAAGTAAATTCATTGTCTTACTCATAATATCAGCCAGTGTTGTCAGCCTGCTCTTTATCTTTTTTAGTAATATTCACCTCTATTGCATAGTACAGTTTTCTGTTTTATAACTCTATTTTTATTCTAACATAGAATTCTGTAGATTCAAAGCATTATTGAAGACACGTTCAGGGACCCAACTTTACCTTCCCACAGGACTTGGAGTCAGGACAGAGATTTAACTATATTATATGTTTATAACATACTCTACATTCTCTGCTCAGAATATTATTGGGTTCTTCAATTACAGTTCAAGTTGATATAGGGAATACAGCTGACTAGAAAACTACACACGAGTGTTTGGATTTCTCTAGAGGATTTCTAGAGTATCTGCACTGCCAAATTTCAAAGAGGCTCTATAGTGACTTTTTGACTTTATACAGACAGTACCCAAAACAATTATTGCACTCTTGCAGTCATTGTAGAGAGGTGTCCAGCCATTTTTCAAAGGATTTTATGGTCAGTCATTGAAATATATTTTCTCTTGCATAGATGTGCATGGAATTCTATTGCACCAACTACTCTATTAAAGGATATCCTCAAGAGAAATAAAATTCCATCTTTTCTTGTTTGCACACTGGGTTATTCTCTGCTCTCAGAGGACCTAAGAAAGTGAGCTGCCTTGAGTTGATAATTTTTTCCTAGAGGGTGTGTGTGTGTGTGTGTGTGTGTGTGTGTGTGTGTGTGTGGTGTGTGTGTGTGTGTGTATGTTTATACACAGATGATATCTTCCATCCAGGGCTCCAGCACAGACATTCACAATATACTAACAACTAGGCAGGTGTTCTTGTGACCTTTCCAATGCCATGAAGATTTTTCTATATTGACAATTGCACCCTGACAGCCATTAAATCTAAATTCAGTGATGCAACAAGGTACAATTCAGCAGTCAGTTATGATTTTTATATACAAACTTATGCACAATAACCATTCCAAGTACAGAGAAAAAACAAATGAACATGTTTTTTCAGAGCTAGTATTTCAGTCTCTAAAAGAACCTCATGAAAGAAAATAAAATTTTACTTGCTGGCTCTTGCCCATTTGTTTTCCTTAAACATTCAGATACTTCTAGCAGGCATTCCACCTTAGCTAATTTCTGAGTGAGTTACAGAAAAATTCAGACAAGCTATAATATTTCTTGTGTAATTGGCAATTTTTAAAAAAACAATTGCATCTAAATTATAGTATATAATAATTAAATAACATAATAATTAAAATGGTTTTGAGAGAGCAACAATGCAAGGAATAGCGTAAAAATAGATATACAAAGCTAGCCATAGTGGTATACATATGCAATCCTAATATTTGAGAGACTGACACAGAAGTATCTCAGGTTCAAAGCCAGCCTTGGCAACTTGGTGAGACCCTCAGTAACTTAATATAACCCTGTTTTAAAGTAAAAGGCAAAAAGAGCTGGTGGTATAGCTCAGAGGTAGAATTATCTTTGGTTTAATCCACTACTAACAGAGCAAAAAAATGTTTATAGATATAGGTTTATAGATAAAATACAAAATACCTAGAAAAATCAGAATTTCAGATAAACAATAGATTTAAATTTGTGAAATAAAGAATTTCTAAATATTGCATGGAAAACATTTATGTTAAAACCATTTTTATCTATAATTCAAATTTACCCAGGTATCATGTATTTTTATTTGCCAGGTTTGACAAGCCTATTCAACAGAAGCAGAGATTTTTATCTCAAAATCTTGCCGACCTTATGTCAGTCATCATCACTGTATTTAAATATCTAAAGCTACCCTCCTAATTTTTCCAGCTTCATCGTATAAAATATTTAGAACAAATAAAAGAAGATGCTTTACTCAGCAGGCAGTCACCTTGTGAAATTCACTGTCACCATAGGTCACTGGGCTGGATAATTTTATGACCAATAATAACATTTGTCTGAATGCATGCTGAGAAAAGGTAATCAAATCTCACACTTTAGGGAATAAGTTGCTCAGTGCAGAAATTGGGAGGGAATGACTTCCTGCACAGTTGGCCAGAGGTATTATAAGGGTTACAGTCATTGTCAAAGAGGCACCTGCCTCTATGGATCAGGTCATGGGCTGACAAACCATACACACAGTCGGTCCTGAAACTGCATTCTAAATTCAGTAACAACAATGAATATTATGACAATAATTTAAAAAATGCGCACACTATTTTTAAAATGTTATTTTTAAAAGGTAACTAATGCATGTATGGGTTAATTTGGTTAAGGTAAAATTATTTTATATAATAAAGATAACATCTAAATAACGTTATTAATTTATTGAGTATGTTTTTCTTGTTGGCTCCAGGGTTGTAGAGAATAGAAAGAACTTAGGGCTGTTCCCTGGACTACTTCTCTTGCACAGGGTTGCTACTTTTTATTACTCTATTTTTTTATTTCTCATTTTACAGTTTCAAGGTGGGAAAAGACTATAATTCAGTCTGAAGTTATATAAAAATAGTTATTTCACAAAATTATAAGAAAGGAAAGATTGCCTTTCATTTCCAGCTATCACTTCCTCCTTTTTCTCTCCTTATCAATCTAGACTTGCCATGCTATCTTGGGATATTTTAGTAACAAATGCTTTACAAAAGAATTATTCCAAAATGAAATAATCAATGTGTTGAGCACAGGAAGATGGTTAGGGAAAGGGAATGCGGTGAAAACTGGGGGAGGGCTCCAAAAGTACTGTTAGCATGTATCACTCTATCACCCTGAACTTCACCAAAATGTATGATTACAATTCACCAATAAAAATAAAATAAAATGGTTAAAAATAAAAAATACAAAAAATAAAGCAAAGCTAACTTCCTTGGGTAGAGTCCTGGAGGTATTGTCCTGAGGGCAGTAGGAACTCAGATATTTATCCAAAGCAATGGATGGCTAACATGAGAATTTCTGAAGATGCTGGGGAAATTGCTTAGCGTCTTTCAATTCATTATCTGTATCTATTTCACCTACTTATTGGATATTAATACATTTTGAGACTTAACTGTCTCTATCCAGGATATAATTGTGTTGCTTAAGTCCGAGAAGCAATATTAAGTTATAAAAATATGCAATAGAAGGTGAAAGCACGCCCTGCCCATTTTCTCGAAGAGGTCACAGACAAGCCAGTTTTAAACAAAAACAATTGTTGACATTTGACTTTATTTTTGTTACCAAGAAACACGTATCACTGAACTATAATTCATTATCAATATAACATTGAAATTATAAGACTATTCTCATAGTCAATTACTGATTTTTAGAGAAAAAAATCTTTAGGGAAAATAGCAATTAGTAGTGTTAATATACACTTTTGCCGAATTCCCATAGATGAATATAATCCATAAAAATAAGTTGAGGAAAAAAAGCAAAGGCATGCATTTAAATGAGTAGAATTATCAATTTAATCACAATTAAGTAATAATCAATTCCATTAAAACAATAGTTACTATACACTTTGCCCTAAAATGTACTTAGTAATTTATATATTAGACTACTTTCATTGTTGGAAGAGAAAATAAATGTAAAAATGTTGTACCTAACTAAAGTCTGAGATAAAATAATCAAAAATGGAATAGTTATAAAGGAATAAACATTTTTTTCTAACATAAAACTATAAGCCATATGTGGCTTGTAATTCCAGCATTTTGGAGGGTGAGGCAGGAGGATGATGGTTCCCTGACAGCCTCAGCTCCTTAGTGAGGCCCTTTGCAATTCAGTGAGACCCTGTTTCAAAATAAAGAGTCAAAAATAGGGCTGGGGTAAATCTCGGAGGTAGAATGTCCGTGGGTCCCATCCCCAGTACCAAAAACAAAACAAAACTAAACAAAACTAAACAAAAAGCAAAAAAAAAAAAAAAACTGTATCCTTAAATATAAAGGACACAATTTATACAATCCAAGGAAATGAAACAATGATTAAATTATCAGTGAATCATTTAACAGTATTTATTACTTAGACAAATAGAAAAATGTGTACTAACAATAAAAGTTCACTTATAATTTTTGGTAGTGCTGCACCAAATATTAAATGTATATATACAAGTAGATAACAACATTATTTTTATCAAATGTGACTGATCTGATTATTTTTCTTTATCTTTTATTGTACTACTTGAAATATCTGAATCCAATACATCTACTAAACTTCTCAGTTTAGCTTCTCAGCTGTTGAATCAATTATTTCTATATATCTCATTTGTCAATACTTAATCAAGAGGGGAATTTTATACTGATTAATTTCTCTGGAAGTAGCCATCTCTTTTATATTGTAGAATTGTTTCTGGGTTTTTTTTTTTCCTCTTTAAGATAAATCATTTAAAAACAATTCAGCTGTTTGGAATGCTTAAATGTAAAAATGCTTAAAGTAATTTTCTGTTTTAGGAGTAGAGATGGCTTCTTCATTGAAACTCAGTTTGCAAGGAAAAAAATCAATATTGAATTGGAAATGATTGAATATCATAAGCCAGAAGATTATAGAAACATGTTGTTTTGTTATCAGGTTAAAAAAATGAATTCATTTTTAAAATGTAAGTATCTGTCTAGATGTTGATCCATTTACATTAAGTAAATACAAGGACAAGATAGCAGACTTTATGTATATATCTGATTGTATCACATAGCTAAGATTAAAAATCTTTGTTATATTGCTTTTCTTTTTCTCATTTCCCTTAGGTTATAGTTAGCAAAATCTTTTCTTTCATCTTACTAAAAAACTAGAGGAAACTTGGGTTTGGCCTTCAAAGCTGAGATAATTTTTCACTGAAGTAAACAAGGCTAATTTTAGAAGCATGTATTGTGGTAATTAAAGGGCTCCATATGTAGCTATATTATAAAATATCTAGAGAGTAGATTTTGTTTAGTGTCTATGAGTACTTCGTTTTATAGTTATTTCCCAACCAACACACACAAACATACTCCAACCTTATGTCTGGTAACAGTGTATTACCATCTGTGTGTTTGTATTGTAGGCAGAACATACTTTGAAAATGTTGTAAAAATATGCAACAGAGAAAACTGAAGCCAGTTTTAAGTAGACTACTTCTTGGCTTCAGATATCTAGTGTGTCAAGCATTATAATCTGTATTGTTATAAATAATTGCTAAGGAAATATATTGAATATTTGTTTTGGAGGAAACAGCAAAATAAAAATGGATCAAATGACTAAAAAAATTTTTTATTTGGGAAATTTTCTTTGAAATAGATATAGTCATATAATTTTTAAATTTTTTCTAGTGTATTTTATTTTAATAAAAAATTATAATCTATGATTAATAAAATAGTCTCTAGTGGCAGTGTGTAAAGGTGATACTGTACTTTGTGATTATGTTCACTGGTAACAGGTTCCCTATCACTATCTTTACACTGAAGTTCCAGAAACTGTTTAATATATTTTCCATGTGTTATTTATTTATTTATTTATTTATTTATTTATTTATTTATTTATTTATTTAGTGGTACTGGGGTTCCTGGAAGCCCTTTTACCTCCGGGCTATACTCCCAGACCTATTTTATATATTTGTTTTATTTGGAAACAGGGGTCTCTTAAGCCAGCGAGGCTGGCTCCCGAACCAGCGCGATCCTCCTGTCTCCGCCTCCCAAGCGCGGAGATTACAAGTGTGCGCCACCACGCCCGGCTATTTTTATTTTTTGGTAGTACTGGCGTTCCTGGAAACACTTCTACCTCTGGGCTACACTCCCAGACCCATTTTTATATTTTTATTTGGAAATAGGGTCTCTTAAGCCAGCAGGACTGGCTTCGAACCTGCGCGATCCTCCTGTCTCCACCACCCAAGCGTGTGCCACCATGCCTGGCTCAGTGTGTTATATAAGGAATGAGAATGTCTAATATGAATAACGGGGTCATTACCAGGTATTTCCTATGTTTTCTTGAGCATCATTTTGTCAATGAATGATATCAAATTTTGGATAGAAGTGAAAATATTTATTAAATTATATATTATCATTTAATAGATCTGTGTCATTAGAAGAATCATTTAATTTGATGGTTTCCATTTTTTCTATGTGTCTAATATATTAAAATTCCAGTTGAAATATTTTATAATATATTTTGAATACTGAATTAACAATTCCAATTGTATTTATTTTGTGTAGTGTGTGTGTGTGTGTGTGTGTGTGTGTGTGTGTGTGTGTGTGTTACTGGGGATTGGACTCAGGGATATTCTCTCTCCAAGCTATATACCCATCCCTACTTTATTTTTATTTTTAAACAGGGCCTCACTAAATTGATTCTCACTACTTTTTTTAAATATGCTTCTATTGGTGCATTATATAGTCTATAGTCTCACTTTATAATGCAAATCCTCTTGACAGTGACATACATGCACACAGCACTTGGTGCTCCCCTCCCTTTTTTTTCTTGCCAATAGAGAGTACTGAGATCGACATTGGTGTATTCACAGATGTACTTACATTTGATGGAAGTATTTTCATTAATGAACCTCAGTCTTCCCCCTCTCCAGACTACATCCCTGGCTCCACTGCGTTCCTCCTTTATTTAGAGCCCCAATTGTTTCCCTATTGCTTTCTATTCTGCACATATTAGAGAGAACACATGACCCTTCACTCTCTGTGATTGGCTAATCTCACTTAACATAATATTCTCCAGGTCCTTCCATTTTTTCCAAATTACATAATTGTGTTCTTTATTTTTTATTTTTTGGTGATACTGGGGTTCCTGGAAGCCCTACTTCTGGGCTACACTCCCAGACCTGTTTTATATTTTTTAAATTTGGAAACAGGGTCTCTTAAGCCAGGGCAACTGGCTTTGAACCTGCGTGATCCTCCTGTCTCTGCCTGCCAAGCGCGGGGATTACAAGCATGCGCCATCACGCCCGGCATTGTGTTCTTTATTGTTGAGAATTTTATTGTGTGTATTTTCCATAATTTTTAATCCATTCATTTTAATCCATTCATTGGTTGGTTCCATAATTTGGCTATGTGAATTGTGTGCTGCTATCAACATGGATATGCATATATTACTGTAGTTCTCTGGTTTCAACTTCTCTGGAAAGATACCCAGTAATTGTGTAGCTGAATCATATGGTAGATCCATCACCAGTTTTCTGAGGAATCTCCACACTAATCTCTATAGTGGGTGAACTAGTTTGTAATCCCAGTAATAGTGCAGAAGTGTTCCAATGTCTCCACATTCTCACCAAGACGTATTGTTTTTTGACTCCTTGGTAATTGTCATTAGGATTGGGATTAGATGAAATCTCAGTGTAATTTTGAGTTGCATCTACCTGATTGCCAGTGATGTCCAACACTTTCATGTATCTATTGGCCATTTTTATCTCTTCTTCTGTGAAGTTTCTGTTCAGTTCAATTGGACATTTCTTGATTTTTTTAGTGGAAAGTCTTTGAAACTTTTGTATATTCTAGACAATAGTCCTCTGTCAGAGGGATACCTGGTAAAGATCTTCTTCCATTCCATAGGCTTCCTCTTTAGACTTTCGATGGTTTCCTTTGATGTGCAAAACTTTTAAATTTAATTCCATCCCATTTTTAAATTTCTTGCTTTACTTACTTGAGCTTTGGGTGTCTTGCTGAGGAAACTTCTACCTATGCTTATATGTTGGAATGTTGGACCTCTTTCCTTCTCTAGTAAATTTACAATCTTTGGTCTAATTTTCAGGTCTTTGGTCCTTCTCAAGTTGACTTCTGTGCAGTGAGAGATTAGAATTTAGTTTAATTTTTCTTGAAATGGATAACCAATTTTTCTAATACCATTTGTTAAAAAAGCTGTCTTTTCTCCAAAGAATGTGTCTGACAACTTTGTTGAAAATCAATTAGCTATATGTTTGTGTGGATTTGTTTCTGTATCTTACATTCTGTTTTATTGATCTCTGAGTTAGTTTTTGTGCCAGTACCATTCTGTTTTTATTGCTATATTCCTGTAGTATAATTCTAAAGTTAGATATTGTGATGTCTCCTGCATGATTCTTGTTGCTGAGAATTGCTTTGGCTATTATGGGTTTTTTATTTCTTCATATAAAATTTGTGACTAATTTTACTAGGTCTGTGAATAATAACAGTGGTATATTTGTAGAAATTACATTGGCTATGTAAATCAGTTGGGTAGAATGGCCATTTTGATAATATTTATTTTGCCTCTCCAAGAGCAAAAGAGATTTTTTCATGTTCTAAGATCTTCTTTAATTACTTTCTTTAGTGTATTATAATTTTCATTATAAAGTTCTTTTACCTACTTGGTTAGGTTTATTTCTAGGTATTTTATTAATGTTGAATTTGTTGTGAATGGAATTATTTTCTGGATTTCTTTCTCTGGATTTATGGTTAGCATATAGAAAAGCTACTGATTTTCTTAAGTTGGTTTTTTGTGGGGGTCTTCTAAATATATGATCATATTGACAACATATAAATATAATTGTAATTTTTTCTATTTTATTTTCTATATCTCTGTCAAGAGCCTCAATAACTATACTGAAAATGCGTCATGATAGTGGGCATCCTGTCTTCTTCCTAGTTTTAGTGGAAATTCCTTCATTTTTTTCTCTATTTAGTATGATGTTGGCTTTGGGTTTATTGTATGTTGCCTTAATGATATTGAGTTACATTCCTTCTATACAGATTTTTTGCAGTGCTGAATTTTGTCAAATGCTTTTTTAGTGTCTATTGAGATGATCATGTGATATTTGTCTTTAGTTCTATTTATGTGGTGAATAACATGTATTGATTTCTGTATGTGAGCCAGTCTTGCTCTCCTGGGATAAAACACATTTGGTCATAGTGTAAAATTTTCTTGATATGGTCTTTTCTCTCATGTACATGGTTATTTTTTGTTTAGAATTTTTTGCAGCTATATCCATCAATGAATTTGGTCTCTATTTTTCTTTTCTTGAGGTATCTTTATTTGGTTTAGGTATTAATGTAAATCTGGCTTCAGAAAAAGAGTTTGAAACAGTCTATTTTGATTTCATGGAATAACTGTTGAAATGATATGTTTAGTTCTTCTCTAAAGGTTTTGTAGCATTTAGCTGAAAATCTGTTTGGACCTGGGCTTTGATAATAGGCTTTTTATTGCTGTTTCTATCTCTTTGCTTGAAATTGGTTGATTTTGGTTTTCTATATCTTCTTGGTTCAATTTAGGCAGGTTGTATGTGTCTAGAAATCTGTAGGTATCATCTATATTTTTCGACTTAAATATAAATTTCTAAAATAGGTTTTTATGATGCTCTGATATAACCCCACTCTCTGTGTTGATGTCTCCTTTTCAATTTCCAATTTTAAAATTTTGAGTTGATTCTCTCTTTCTTTAGTTAGGTTGGCTAGGGGTTGGCCAATCTTTTTTTTTTTTTTTTTTTTTTTCCCAGTACTAGGAATGAATGAAACCCTGGGGCATTCTATCTCGGAGAGACACACCCAGCCCTATTTTTTTATTCTTTATTTTGGAGCAGGGTGTCACTAAGTTGCAGAGGGCCTCACTAAGAAGCTGAGGTGGTACAGTGAACCGCAGCAATCCTTCTGTCTCAGCCTTCCAAATGCTGGGATTACAAAGGATTATCATCACACCCTGTTTAATCTTATTGATCTTTTCCAAGAATCAACTTTTTGTTTTGTTGAAACTTTGTATTTTTTTAATTTTAAGAAGTGGCCCACTTTGTCTCTTCTGATTTTTTTCTTTGATGTATTATTATTTGTCCTTTGTTTATTTTTGCACGTAGTAGAGTTTCACCTCATTTCCGGATCTGGAATTTGATTCTTTTTTCTCCTTTATGTTTTATTTAAGTATTTTATCTAGTGCTGGCTTGGTAGTCATGAATTCTTTAAATTTTCCTGCTTGTCATGGAATGTTCTTATTTCCTTGTTTGTTTGTTTATTTATTTATTTATTTAGTTAGTTAGTTAGTTAGTTAATTAATTAGTTACTGGTGGCACTGGGGTTCCTGGAAGCCCTTCTACCTCCGGACTACACTCCCGGACCTATTTTTATATTTTTTTATTTGGAAACAGGGTCTCTTAAGCCAGTAAGGCTGGCTCTGAACCAGCGAGATCCTCCTGTCCAAGAGCTGGGAGTACAAGTGTGCACCACCACACCCGACTTCCCCATTTATTAAGTTTTATTATTATTATTTATTATTTATTTATTATTTATTATTATTTATTTAGTTTTATTTATTATTATTTATTATTAAGTTACCAGAGCACTGTGTTTTATTACCTCTTTTTTTGGAACAAATTTAGATGGCTAATATGGCACAGTACTTAAATGGATTTCAGTGTCACATAGAACTGAAGTTAAATTTTGAACCCCATTACTTCCTAATTTCTTACATAAGCTCTAAACTTTCAAAGCCTCATTTAAAAAAAAATAAAATAAAATAAAATAAACAGTGGTAGTATGTACCTCACAGCAATGTTTTGCTTGTTTCTTTTTTGTGGTACTGAGAATTGATTCCAGGGACATTTTACCTTTGAGCTGTATCTCCAGCCCTATTTTTTTGTTTGTTGTTTTAGTGTTTTTGCATTACTGGGGATGGAATCCAGGGGTATTCTACCTCTGAGCTATACCCCAAGCTCTATTTTTTTTTAAATTCATTATTTTGAAGCAGGGTCTCACTGAGTTGCAAAAGGCCTAAGTAGCTGAGTCTCTACAAGAACCTCAATCCTCCTGTCTCAGCCTCCCAAAATATGGGATTAGAAGTGCGTGCCACACAGCTTTTTTTTTTTTTTATTTTAAAATATGGTCTCACTAATTGCAGATGGCCTTGCTAAATTTCTGAGGCTGGCTGTAAACCTGCAATTCTTCTGTCTCAGCAAAAAAGTAATATTTTTTCTTCATCAATTTGAATGATTTTTCCTTGATATAGCAGTCTTGGTTGGATGTTGTTTTCTGCCAGGGTCTAAAGTATACCAGTCCCTCCTGGCATTCATGATTTGTGTTATGGAGTCTGGAGTGCTTTTTATTGTTTTGCCTCTTTTTTCTCACTGCTTTTAAGATTCTTTCCTCAGCTTCTATGTTATTTACTTTGATTATTATGAGAAATAGGAGGTCCTTCTTTGATCTTGTTTTAATAGTGTTCTGAATGTCTTCTGTACATGAATGTCCAATTCTTTTTCTATGTTTGGTAATTCTCTGAAATTATTTCTCTGAAGAGGTTTCTGATATCCCTGGTTTGTGCTTGTAGACCTTCTTCATTGACTTATTTGTAAGTATGTTTTATAGTGTCCCTTCTTTTATCTTACAAACTAAAATTTATAATGAATGCCACCAAATCAAATGTTGCTGGGCCTATAAAAAAGTAAGATAATACAAACTATAATTAGGCAACAAATTCATCAGTCAAAATTTACAACTGTTACAGGTGGTAAAATTAACAGATGAGGATATTAAAACAATCATTATAAACTCCATATGTCAAAAAAAATTAAAAATTGGGGATTTGGAAAGATACAAATAAAATTTATTGACAGGAAACATGCAGTGGTTAAATATAAAATATTCTGCATAATATTGATAGAAGATTAGACAAGGCAAAATACAGTTAGACAAACTGTGGATATAACAGTAGAAATTACCCAAACTAAAACATAGAAAAAAAGTTAAAATAAAAAATAACAAGGAATCAGTGAGCTGTGGTAATGTTAAGTACTATACTATACATGTAATTGAAATATCAAAGGGTGTTATGTTAAAATATTGTTTGTAATACTGGAGATTGAACCCAGGAATATTCTCCCTCTGAGCTTTACCCTTAGTCTTTTATATAATTTTTTATCTTGAAGCAGGCTCTGCCTTGGTTGCTAATATTGAGAATATATTAGCAACAATTACATGAACTCTAGTGCAAATTCTTGAAAGGCAAACTACCAAAATTCATTGAATTATATTTATTGCGTTAACACTCATTTAACTATTAAAATATTTTAATATGTAGAACTTGTCCACAAAAAATAAAAAACTTCACACCCAGAAGCTGCTCAAGTTCTATTAAACACTTTTATTAAAAAAAAAAAACTTTCCAAACTACTCTCATACACTACTGTTGAGAATGTAAAATGATATAACCCCTAGGAAAAACAGTTTGAATAGTTTTCTAAGAATTATCATATGATCCAGCGATCCCACTCTCAGCCATTCTACTCTATTTAGCTTTACTCAAGAGAAATGAAAGCAAATGTCTGGATAAAGAGTTGAATGCAAATGTTCTTAGCAGCTTTATTTGCAGTGGCCCAAATCTGGAAATAACATAAATATCCAACAGTAAGTGAATATGCAACTTTCATTATACAGCACATTAATATACTATTTAGTAGAAAAATAGATGATACATCAAGATACATGGATTTTTTTGAAATAATTATACAAAATAAGGCAATATAGGTACATCCTATATTATTCTATTTATGCAAAATTCTAAAAAGTTCAAACTAACTTTTGACAGACCCTATCAGCCAGTGTATAGAGAATGGGAATAAAATCGGAATGGGAATGGGAATGGACGGGAGAGAAGGATCACTAAGATGCAATAGAAAATGGTGTGTGTGTGTGGCAAAGAATTATAGATATGTCTATCTACCTTGATTATTGCAATAAATTCACAGTTATATGCTTATATGCCCCAAAACAAGTATCTTTTTTATGTCAATTATACTTTTTAAAACATCTAGCTATTCAGAGAAATTTGAGAAGTCAGATTTTCATGGAAAGACTTATGAGCACCCTTACAGCAGATCCCCAAATTCTCAGGAATCATAGTATTAAATCTTATTTAAAGTTTTTGTTAACTGGGCCTCATGGCCCCAACCCCAGGAGGGTGGGCAGGCACGGCACGGGCAGGGCTCCCTAAGACATCCCCCCTCACCCGGAAGGCCCTGGAGGTCCGGGCCACAGGGCCCCAACCCTGGGAGGGTGGGTGGGCACAGGCGGGGCACACTTAGGAGTCCCCGCCACACCCGGAAGGCCCTGGAGGGCATGGACCCGACCCCAGGAGAGTGAGTGGGCTCCGGTGGGGCTCCTTTAGGCGACCCCCTCACCAGCAAGGCCCTGGAGGTCTGGGCCGCATGGCCCCAACCCCAGGAGAGTGGGCAGGCACGGGCAGGGCTCCCTTAGGTGACGCCCCCCCACCCAGAAAGCCCCTGAGGTCCGGGTCGCATGGCCAAGACCCCGGGTGGGTGATCAGGAGTGGGCGGGGCACTCCTAGACCTAGGAGGAAGGTGGCAGTGGCAGCAGTGGCTGAGATGGTGGTGGAGACTTAGATTTTGGAGAGTCAGACATCTGATCCAACCCACCTGATCCTCTGAAGAAATTACCCCCAAAGTCGAATGCTACTGTCGCGCATGCTTAGGAACACTGGACATTATGCGGTATGGGAAAAGAGCTTGGGAAAGATTTAAAATGGTGGAGGCAGTCGCATTGGCAGTGGCAAGTACTCAGGGGAGGCAGAGATCTGACTTAATACACCTGGAACTTTTGAAGAAATTACCTCAGAGGCAGAATACTACCACCACACATCCTTGGGAAAGTGGGACAACCTGCTGGGTGAAGAGGGTGCTAGGATCGGAGCCTGCCGAGGGGTTAGACTGGTGCCGGGGCCAGTGAGACCGGGATCAGAGCCAGCAGTGAGGCAAGGCCAGTGTTGGGGCCTCCGAGGTTGGGATTGGAGACAGCTGATGCGTTAGGCCAGTGCTGGAGCCAGTGAGGCCAGGATTGGAGCCTGCCAAGGGATTAGGCCAGTGCCGGGGATCAAGGCCAGGATCGGAGCCTGCTGTGATACAAAGCCAGTGCTGGGGCCTCTGAGGCCTGGATAGGAGCCTGCCGAGGGGTTAGGCTGGTGCCGGGGCCAGCAAGGCCGGGATCAGAGCCTGCCTTGATGTATGGCTGGTGCTGGGGCCTCCGAGGCTGGGATTGGAGCCTGCCGAGGAGTGAGGTCAGTGCCGGGGCCAACGAGGCAGGAATTGGAGCCTGCCATGAGGCAAGGCCGCTACTGAGGCCTCCGAGGCAGGGATTGGCACCAGCCGAGGTGTTAGACTGGTGCCAGGGCCAGCAAGGTCAGGATCAGAGCCTGCCATGAGGGAAGACCAGTACTGGGATGTACGAGGCTGGGATCAGACTCTGCTGAGGGTTAAGGCCAGTGCCAGGGTCAGCAAGGCCGGGATTGGAGCCTGGCATGAGGCTAGGCTGGTGGTGGGGCCTCTGAGGCCGGGAGAGGAACCAGCCGAGGGGTTAGTTCAGTGCAGGGGCCAGCAAGGCCAAGATCGAGGCCTCCCAGGAGGCAAGACCAGTGCTGGAACCATCGAGGTCGGGATCAGAGTCCTCTGGGTGGCCAAGCCACTACTGGGACCGTCAAGAGTGGGATTGGAACTTGCAATGTGGCATGCACAGAGAAATAGCACAGAAAATAAAATCCAGATGCTTCCCCTAATTAGCAAGAACTAGAAGGAAAGGGGTAACAGGAGGAGGTCAAGTAGTAGAAGCAATTAAGATGACCAATTAATTGAGAAGCAATTAAGGTGACCAATCAGAGGGGATGGTATGGGGGAGGATGGAATCTCTTTAAAACTCATGAGGTGCGTAAACAATTATATCAAAGATAATCACCAATTAAGCATGGGATCGAAGGAGGGGGAGGGAATGGGATGGGGATTGGATGAGGGTTTATTGGATGATATGTGCTTGTATAACCTCTCAAGTCTTGTATTCCAAAGTGATGTATGATTACAAAAAAATAATAATAATAAATAATTGCCACAGAAAATATAAAATAAAGTGTTTGTTAAGCCAGGCATGGTGAAACATGCTTATAAATTTGGGAGGCTGTGACAGGAGGTTCTGGGTTTGCAGCTAGCCTCAGATCCTTAGTGAAGCCCTTTGCAACTTGATAAGACTCAGTTTCAAAATAAAGAATAAAAATAGAACTGGAGATGTATCTTGGAAGAAGAATACCCATGGGTTCCATCCCCAGTACCACAAAACAAACAAACAAATAAATAAACTTGTTGTTGATATTGTTGTTGTTGTTGTTCTCCTCCTTCCTTATTCTTCTTGCACTGGGGATTGAATCCATGGTCATTCTACTTTGAAGCTATAGCCACATACTCATTTTACATTTTATGTTAAAATGATCTAAGTTGCTGAGGATCGCTTAAACCTGCTATCTTTCTCTCTCAACCTTAAAAGTGCCAGCACAGATGTGTGCCCCCACAATTGGCTTAACATGTTTTTTTCTATTAATGCGATTATTTGTTTTTGAGTTTACTAAAGATAAATGTCAACATGTAGAAGCTCCTTTAGATTTTTTTAATACATAGGATAAAAGAAGATATAAAAGAGAGTAAGGTGATACCAACAGATAGACTTGTAAAAATGAATGTATAACTATATTAGATATTAGAGCAAACATAATTTTATGCACCCATAATAATAGACATAATAATAGACATGTGAGCTATGTTCTTATAAATCTTTCAAGTTAGATCTTACAGTCTTGGAAATAACCTGATGATATTATACTCATTTTCTTATTTATTGTTTCTAGCAAACCTATAGATTACAAGATTACTGAGAGTAAGCAACAATTTTAATATCATGTAACTCTAAAAAGCAGATAAAAGAGGACTTCCGGGAAGAAGGTGACCGAGAAAAGCAGCGTTTATGAGTCCTGCTAACACTTGATCTTCATTGCCACAAAATCAGCACTTTTCATAGCCAGAAAAAAAATTCAGCACAGAAATAAAAACTGTAAATACAAGGGACAGAGAAAAAGAAGACTAGAAGAACAACCAGAGACCAGGAAAGAAACCAGCACACATTGCAGAGCTGCACTGGCGCCATCATGCCTCGCAGCACCAGGCTCCAGAGAGTAAAGGTAAACAAGGAGCTGAAGTGAGCAGCTGCGGGTCATTCAGGTGTAATTCAGCAATTCTTTCAGCACAAAGAACGTCTAAAACTCCCAGTGGCCAAGCTCATGACACCTTCCATGGACTCAGAACAGAGCTCAAAACCAGAAAAGAAATACATCAGCCTCACGACCGAAGGCGTGGCAGCAGCACCATATTGCCCGCAGTAGTGGCGAGGTCACCATACCCACGACAGCTTCAGTTCAGCGCCCACAATAACTGTAAATGAAAATGCAGCTCCTACAGGAGAAATCCCAGCATTGCACACCCAGGGACTTGAGTAGCTTTGATAATCTCCCTGGGTCTGAGATTTTGAAGTCCAACCCAGTGAAGTAGTAGTGGTGGCAAAGATACCATACCCTAGTCTCAGCTCTTCATGGGAAAATTCCCAGCCCGGCACCCCCACAGTCTTACGCAGCCTCGATTAACTCCCTGGGTCTGAGACTTTATGATACAACCCAGTAAAGGAATAGTGGCAACTGAGATTAACACAAACTCAAGATCCAGAGTACCCTAAATGAAATCATGGTGACCTGGGGAAGAACCCAGAGAAGGCACAAACTTCTGAAATCATGGGAAAAAGAAACAACAATAGAACAATGAACTCCCACAACTCCATAATACCAAAACCTGATAATACAGGAATTCAGTGATCTCCAGAAGATCAAATCAGGAATATAACTGTAGAAATAATACAGGACTTTCAAAAAGAATTTAGAGAGAGTCTAGAAGAAATAAAGGATGCAATAATTGAAGTAAAGGCATCAATTCAAACTATAAACAATTGATTAGACTACATGGAGAATAGAATCTTGCTCCTAGAAGATGATCACTCCAAAATCGAATGCATAATTTATAACTTAGAAAAAAAAATCAGACAGCAGAAATCTGACATTGAAGAAAAATGGGTCCATTTCAAGGAGCTAACCTAAGAATAATCAGAATAGAGGAGGGAAAAGAAGGTGAAACCAAAGAGATCAATAATCTCTTCAAAGAAATAATAACAGAAAATTTCCCAAACATAGAGCAAGAGGTCAATACACAGGTCCAGGAAACTTATAGAACTCCCTTTAGACAGGATCAGAGAAAAGATTCCTCACACCACATAATTGTCAAAATGTCCAATGTAGAAGCCAAGCAAAGAATCTTAAAAGCAACAAAAACAAAAGGCCAAGTGACATTCAAAGGCAAACAAATTAGAATCACTCCAGACTTTCCAAACCAAGTCATGAGAGCCAGAAGGGCTTGGAGTAACATATTCCAAACTCTGAAAACAACTTTCTATTCAGCAGACAAGTAAGCAATGAAGAATAAACAGTATTGTAAACAGAAATAAAATCTTAACATGTTAGGAGTTAAAAGTTATCTCTCAATAATCACACTGAATGTAAATGGCCTCAATTTCCCAATAAAAAGACATAAAGTGGCAAAAATAGATTAAAAACCAGAATCCATTCATCTGCTGATTACAAGAAACACACTTTACAAGTAAAGATAGTAACAAGCTCAAGGTAAAAGTCTGGAGCAATGTAATTCATGTTAAGTAGCCATCCTAACAAATGTGAAGTAGTATTTCACTATAGTTTTTCTTTGTATTTCCTTAATGATTAGTTATATTATGATAATGAGGAGTGCTATTCATGTGTTTATTGGTCAAATAAAAATCTTTGGAGATTAATTATCTATTTTAGTCTTTTACCTATTTCTAAACTGTATTGTTTGATTTTATGGTTGCTAATTTTTAGGATTTCTATTTGAAATATTAACATACCTTCAGATATAGCATTGGGAGATATTTTTAACCCATTCTATCAGTAACTTTTAATTCTGTTTACATTGTCTTAGGATGTGCAATATTTTTCTATTTTTTATGAAGTTTGGTTGTTTATTCTTTTGTTGCCTGTGCCTTTGGAATCATATCCAAGAAATCACTGCCAATTTCAATGTTATGAAATTTTATGATCCTGGTTTATGTCTAAAAGTTTATAGTCTTAAATTTTAGATTTAGGTCTTTTATCTATTTTGAGTTAATATTTGTATATGGTATTAGGTAAGGGTCCAATTTTATTCTTTTTCATGTAGTTATTTTTTTTCTACAATATTTAGTGAAAAGATTATCTCCTTCACTAAATGTTCTTGGAAACCTTGTCAAAAATAACTTGACCATATATGGAAGAAAAAAAATATCAAAGTTAATCAGGAAACCAAGCATGGGAAGGAGGGAGGGGGAGGGAAGGGTTAGGGATTGAGTAGGGGTGATTGTGTGATCTGCGCGTATATATCTCTCCACAAGTTTTTTTTTATCCCACTAAGATGTATGACTACAATGCACCAATACAAATTAATTTATCAACAACAACAAAAAATAGCAGATAGAAGATTTGAACTCAGTTTCTTCTGAATCCAAAGCCATCTCATAACCATTCTATTCAACCACCTTTCAGAATAAATGCAGTGTTGCTGTCTTGTATTCATACACAAAACAGAATATTTAGAGAACCAATTACTTTTCTTTTAAGAAACATAAAAATAATGATTCAGAACTATAGCTGGATGTCAGTATTTCAGAAAATAAAATGAGATCATTATTATCATATAGAAATGGAAAAAAGGCAGATAAAAAAACAACAGTTCAGCCATAATGATTTCATTAGGACAAATCTGTGGAGAGATAAAAGAAGCAGATCACTAACAGATTGCTAGTAAAATAGAGAATGTGTTGAAGTCATGGAAAGTGATAACACTTACAGAAATGAAAGTTGAAATGCTTTAGAGGAATGAAAAAAAGCAAAAGCAATATTCTCGATCTGTCTTAGACAGCACATCAGGAGAAGAGAAAATGCATATTTTGTCAATTCAGATGAGTCATTGATCTTTTTTGAATGCCGAGTCTAATGAGGCACGTAGAAGAAATGCATAATGGTTCTTATATGTGTGCACTGCTAAGTTCATATTATTGTGCAGAAATAAACTACCTTTCACAAAAGAGGGCTTATTTAAATGGATACATCCTTTATTTCAATAAACATATAAACTAAACTTATCAAAATATTGAAAGTAGTCTTTACAATAGCTGATTCTCAGCTTTTCCTAAAGCAAGACTGCAACTTATTATAACTAAACAAATAACAAAAGAAAATAGAACAAAACAAAAACTTCAAATATCGATCTTACCTGTGCTGTCTTTTGAAACACAAACTCTCTTTACATTTAGAGTAATGTTTCCAATTTTTCTTATAGCAGTAAGACTTTTTAATCGGGAGGTCATTCCTCATATTCTACATCAATCTTTCTTTTACTAGGTATTGAACTATGTCATGATTAATTAAATTCAAATCAATTAGTGGAGAAAAAATAATGGAAATATATATGCATACCTATGAAATGCCAAGCAACCTTTTAGTCATATCAAAAGAAAACTCTTTAAAAGATTTTATTTATTTTATTGGTGTATTATAGACTCACTTCATACTGTGGTTCGTAGTGCTAGTGACACATGCACACAGTACTTGGTGGACTTTCCCTTGGCTCCCTCCCATTTCCCTTTCCCCATAAAAGATATTGAGATTGGCACTGGTATTTTCACATATATACATTTGTCAGTGGAAGTATTTCTTTTATTAATTCTTCCTCTCCTGCCTCTCCAAAACCACTTTCCTCACCCCACTAGAGTATTTTTCTCCATTATCTAGTTTTTCTGATATCCTGATTACTCCCTAGCTTCTGGACATAAAAACAAACATACGACACTTCACTGTCTGTGACTGGCTAATCTTACTTAATGTAATGTTCTTGAGGTCCCCCCCCCATTTTCCTACAAATTACATAATTGTGTTTTTTCTAATTGCTGAGAATTTTATTGTGTATATATTTCATAATTTTTGATCCATTCATTTGTTGATCCATTCATTTGCTGGATTGGTTCCATAATTTGGCTATTATGAACAGTGCTTTTATAAACATGTATTACTATAATATTCTGATTATATTCTGATTCTAGATCCTCTGAAAAAATATCCAGGAGTGGCAGAGCTGGATCATATGGTGGATCCATTCTCAGTTTTCTAAGGAATCTCCACACTGATCTCCAGAGTGGCTGCACAAATTTGAATCTCACCAACAGTGTGGAAGAGTTCTATTTCCCCACATTCCTGAATTTATTGTTTGACTTCCTGATGATTGCATTCTAATTGGGGTTAGATGGAATCTCAGTGTAGTCTTAATTAGCATCTCACTGATTGCTAATGATGTTGAAATTTTTTCATGTATGTATTGGCCATTTAAAAACTTTTAATATTGTATTTAGTATTGGTACATTTTAGCAAATATAATTGACCCCCTTTAATAACATGTTGCTTGGCATATAATAGGCACTCACAAAAGGCTTTTTAAAATATAGAAAAATATAAAAATATTAAAAAGTGTAAATAAGTTTATTTTATTTATTACCCGCCCATATTATTTATCTAGAGCATTAGTATTATGTTGCTGTATATATTTTTAATTTTTATGATACATGTAAAACATTTTCAATATTGTAAATAGTTTTTACATTTTACCTATATTAACCATGCAAAATTAGAACTATTTCAACTATTTTTTAATATTCTTTGAAAACAATATAGTAATAGATGTAAATGTTATGCATATAATATTGGTATATACAGATATTTTTCATAATGTAATTTGAAGTTTTTTTTTTTGCAGTACTGAGGATGGAACCCAGGGGCATTCTACCTCCATGTTACACCTCCATCCCTATCTTTTAATTTTATTTTTGACACAGGGCTTCACTGAGTCGCCAAGGGCCTCAATATGTAGCTGAGGCTGTCTGTGAATTGCAATCTTCCTGTCTCAGCCACCCAAATGCAGGAAGTATAAGTTTGTGCCACCATGCCTGGCTTGAAATCTTTTTGTAAGTCTAGAACTGATGATTTGAAATTCTTTAGAATTATCCATATTTTCTAATTGCTCTAGAAAAAATAAAATTTACTTTCACAAGAAATGTACATATTTTTTTATAAATGCTGTTCATTAAATTGCCCCTCCATATTCACCAAGTGTGCATGTATATTTGTATCACAGTATAACTATATGATGTATAATTACAATACACCAATAAAAGTACAAAAACTCACACATGAGCCGGGCGTGGTGGCACATGCTTGTAATCCCTGTGCTTGGGAGGCTGAGACAGGAGGATCTCACAGGTTGAAAGCCAGCCTCTGCTACTGAGTGAGACCCTGTTTCCAAATAAAATATAAAATAGGTCTGGGAATATAGCCCAGAGGTAGAAAGCCTCTGGGTTCCAACCCTACTACCACCAAAAAAAACAAACAAACAAACAAACAAAAAAAAAAACCCCACACACTCCTTCTAAAGTACTGTTTCATTTAAATTTAAATTAAAATAATATATATTTATATTTGTGTCACTGTATACCTGTATGATATATATTTTATGATATACCAATAAATATATAAAACCTCACACACTCCTAAAGTATGGATCAATGACTTGAAAACTGAAAATTGAACCAGAGACTGTGAAGCTTTTAGAGACAGGCTTAGGCTCAACACTTCAACATATAGGCACAGAAAGTAACTTTCTCAACAAGACCTCCAAAGCACAGAAAATTAAAGCAAGAATTAACAAGTAGGATGGCATCAAACTAAAAAGTTTTTGCTTATCAAAGGAAACCATCAAGAACCTGAAGAGAAAGCCTACAGAATGGGAGATCTTTGCCAGCCACCACTCCGATAGAAGGACAATATCCAGAATGTACAAGGAGCTCAAAAGACTCTATACTAGCAAAACAACCCAATCAAGAAATGGGCAAATGAACTGAATAGACACTTCACAAAAGAAGAGATATAAATGGCCAATAGATACATGAAAGGATGTTCAATATCATAAGCCATCATGGAGATGCAAATCAAAGCTACGCTGCGATTCCATCTAACCCCAGTCAGAGTGGCAAGCATAAAGAAATCAAATAACAACAAATGCTGGCAAGGATGTGGGGAAAGAGGAACTCTTTTACACTGTTGGTGGGAGTGCAAACTAGTTCAGCTGCTATGGAGATCACTGTGGAGATTTCTTAGAAAACTGAGAATGGACCCACCATATGATACAGCTATACCACTCCTGGTATCTTTCCAAAGGTTTGAAATCAGAGAATTACAGTTAACATATGCATACCCATGTTCATAGCAGCACAATTCGTAATAGCCAAAATATGGAACCAACCTAGGTCTCCATCAACAGAGGAATGGATTGCAAAATTATGGAAATCTACTCAGCAATAAAGAACAAAATCATGTCATTTGCAAGAAGAGCACAGAAAGAGAAGGGACATGTGTTTTTTTCTAATATGCCCAAATTAGGAAGTATTAGGGATACCAGAGGAACTCCAGATAATGGAGGGGAAACCTCAGCAAAGCTAGAAAGGAAGGGTAGGAGAGGAAGAAGGTTGAGGTTAATTAACTGGAGGAGCTACATTCAAATATGTGTGTAAGAGTGAATGTAGCAAGATCAACCTGTACACTCATTGTTGGGAGAGAGGGGAAGGGGAAGTGTGAGGGGGAGGGCACCATGCCCTGTGTGAATGTATGCCATTTTCAATATGATCCACATAATAAAAAATTTAAAATAGCCAGGTGTGGTGGCACACGCTTATAATCCCCGTTTGGGAGGTGGAGACAGTAGGATCGCACTGGTTCAAAGCCAGCTGTGCTGGCTTAAGAGACCCTGTTTCCAAATAAAAAGTATAAAATAGGTCTATGAGTGTAGCCCCGAGGTAGAAGGGTTTCCAGGAACCCCAATACCACCAAAAAATATAAATTAATAAAATAAAAAATAATTAAAAATAAAAGTATCTGCCCCACAAAAAAATTACAAATTAAAAAAATAAAATTAACTAACAACAATAGGAAAATAATGAAAAGCATTCCTCTTTACATTGTGAATAAGATTTCTCCATTCTCTCATGATAACATATAACATAAAAATTACCATCTTATTCATTTTTAAATGTACAGTTCAGTGGTACAAAATGCACTCATAGTATCATGGAACACCATGTCATCAATTTCCTGAATTCATCTTGTAAAACTAAAAACTTTATACTCATTAAACAATAATGTCCAAATTTTTCCTTCCTCCATCTCCTGGCAACAACTTCTACCTTTTCTACCTATGATTTTGACTATTTAATTACTTTATAAAAATTTATAAGGTATTTGTTATTATGTGAATGGTTTATTTCACTTAGCATTATCTGTTCAAGGCTTATACATATTGTAGTATCTGTCATAATTCTTGCCTTTTGTAGGCTAATATTCCACTACATGAAATATATTTTCTTCATCATTTCACTGTCAATATATTTGTTTATTGGAAACTAAGCTTAATTTTCTATAGAAAATTCTATAGTTGGATATATATTTTTATCTATTCTACAAATCTGTTTTGAATTAAAGTTTAAGCCTTTAAGATTTAAAGTAATTTATTAATAGGGTCATATTTCTAACATTTTCTTTGTTTCCTATATGCCTTAAATCTATTTTATCTTTTATATCCTGCATTACAAGTTTCCTTCACATTTTCTTTTGTATTTATTATGTAACTATTTTCTTTGTAGTTCCCATAGAAATTCTACTTGATAGTGTAAAAATGAAACACTCTATAAATTTGAACTTGCGGCCATTTAAATTAATTCTGGTTGTTGATTCACAGGGTTATGCCTTTAACATTGTGTTAATAAAAACATGAACAAATAATTATTTTAAATTTATGAGTTAGTTGAATTTGTAGAATATAAAATATGGAACTACAACCTAAAGGTATGGGGACTGGGAATGTAACTCAATGGTAGAGCAAGTGCCTAGCATAGACAAGGCCTTGGTTTCCACCTCCAGCACTGAAAAATAAAGCAAAAACCATAGAAAACAAACTTAAAATACTACTTTTAGACTAGTAATTATGTTTTTAGAGAATAAGCAGGAGAATCACAGATCACAATTACAATAGGATTGACTTTTAGAGTTCTTATATTTATTAATATCTGTATTAATTCATATGGCTTCAAATTATTGCCTTGGTGTCCCTTTACTTTCAGGGCAGGTCCAGTATTAATTAATTCTCTCAGTTTCTGTTTATCTAGAATATTTTAATTTTTTCTTTTTTCTTATCTCTTACTTTGAAGGACAGTTTTGTGAGGTAGAGATATTTTTGGTTGACAAGTTCTTTTTTCTTCAGCCCTTTGAATATATTGGTCCACTTCTTTTGGTCTTCCAATGTTTCTGATGAAAAAATATGATTCTGTACCTTCCCCAGGATGACTTTGTTCCTGTAGTGTATAAATAACTTTAAAAAATAAAGGTTATTTTACAAACCTGAAAAATAAAATAAAATAAAAAAGGCTGTGGTATAGCTCAGAGGTAGTATGCCTTGTGTTCAATCCCGAGTACCACAAACTATTCCAATAAAATTTTCATTTTAATTATTGCACTATTCTGCGCCAGAATTTATATTTGAATTTTTAAGACTTGAATCTCTTTATTTATATTTACATTTTGTTCACATATTTTTTTTTACTTTTCTTCATTTTGTTTAATTCTTTGAGCATCTTTCAGATATTTGTTTTAAAACATGGTAGCGATGTCAT
The DNA here is from genome assembly GCF_963383645.1 of Muscardinus avellanarius. Classification (NCBI taxonomy): domain Eukaryota; kingdom Metazoa; phylum Chordata; class Mammalia; order Rodentia; family Gliridae; genus Muscardinus; species Muscardinus avellanarius. The sequence continues at coordinate 165,353,645 of NC_137787.1, forward strand.
CAAATCTTTTTAATGGAATATTTGCATTAGTTTTTTTTTCCTTTTAATGGGCCAGGAATTTCTATTTCTTTGTATACTTATGATTTTTATTGTATTAAAAACTGGACATTTGGATGTAATAATGTGGTAAACAAACAAATCAGATTCTGTACTTTCCCCAGGATTTATGTTGTTATTTTTTTGATTTGTTGTTTTTATTAATTTGTATTACTATTAGCTCTCTCAATGTCAATTATCACTCTATAGAAAACAATGTATTTTTTTATATCTTTTCTGGGCCTGCATCTTTCACCAAGCATATACCATTATTTGGTATCTCTATTATTCAGTGCTTTGAATATTTGAATGTTAGTCCTCACTTTTTTTTTATCTCCTAAGAGGAGATAAAACATAAAAATTGAGGAGATAATAGGGTGTAGGTTCTTTCTCTTGGAATTCATTTCAGGTGGTGGAAGAGAGGCTCTCCACAATGGGAGCAGGTATAACAACAATGGCTGTCCACCTCATTGAATCACTGTGACCAAAAGCTATCATCACTAATTAGAGCACAGATTCCAGATATCCACGAGTGCAGAGAGTCTTTTTTTTCTCCACCCTGACTTCTGCAAGCTAAGTATAGATTGCTTAGTATGTATACATGCACACTTATTTGCTATGAGACTAAGGGATAAAAATTACCTAGCTAAGAGCTGTAACTGGCCAGAATTATCCATGCTTTGCCAGCATTCCTTCTTCTGAGTGTTTCACTATTCCAATAGACTGCAGAGTTCATAGTCATATGAGACAAATATTTTTAGTGCATTTGTTTGTCTATGTGAGGAGATAGATTTCTAATTTCTCACTATCTTCTAAGAATCCCCTCTTATGTTAATGATATTTTGATAGATCTTTCAGGTTTAAACCTTTTAAGAAACTTGATGTTTTTAGAACTTTCCTATAAGAATTATTTTCATTTTTCAAGTTTAACATGACTGAGATCTAATCTAATACATGATGATTTCTATCACTTAGTGGCATAAATGAGCTTCACTTTTACTTTCCCCCTAGAGGACATTAAATAAAGCTATTTATATTCATTTTGTATGACTAACCTCTGTGAACTTTTGTGAATGATTGTATGATAAAGTATAACACTACAAACTGAGAATGGTGTTTCATATCTGTAATTCTAGCACTTGGGAGGCTGACGCAGGAGGATTATAAGTTCATGGCCAGCCTCAGCAATTTAGTGAGACCCTCAGCAGCTTAATGAGACTCTGTTTCAAAATAAAAATAAAAGGCTGGGAGTAGAGCATGGTGGTAGAATAACCCTGGGTTTAATTCTCATCATCACAAAATAAGTCAATAAATAATACTACATCTCTGTCTCCACTTTTAATTTTCTACTATTTCTAAGTCCTCTTTAAAATAAATCATTTCTGAAAACAAAGCACTGAAGAACACAAACTCTTTTCTCTCTGAGATATATTCTACCATGTATGGAGAGCTGTAAAGAAAAAAAGAAAATACAACACTTGACACTCTTTCCTAGTAAGCCTGTGTGATACACACACACACACACACACACACACACACACACACACACACACACCACAAACACTACAGTTAGTCAATAAAATAATTTACTTGGGCTGATGTAGATCAGCATTTTCTAATGCATATTATTATCACCATACCAAACAGTTTTAAGTTCCTTTAGAGCTTATAGATCATTTGTTTATATGACTCTGGAAGCATCCTGATCCAGTTTACAAGGACATTCAGGGAAAGTTTGTTAGGTTAGACAAAATTATTTAATCCCAATAGACCACTAAAAGAAAGGACTTGAAGAAATTACTTATTGGGATCTTAAACTTATTGAGATCAGAAATTTAATTATAATACAGAAAGCCCTAGAATCAAGAGCTTCTTTTTTCAAGTTTCTTGCACTTACAATTATTTTACAACTATTTTGATAACAAAAATAAAAATGAAACTAGAAATACCTTTATTACGGAGGGTGATTACAATAACTGCATGTGGAAAGTGCGTCTGTGTGTGTGTTTGTGTGTGCATGTGTGTACACATGCATAAATACAATTATACATATACATTTTGTTTATCTCGATTTGTTCTAAGTTTAGATTGTAGAAACCAATAGTACATCCGTCCCTGTGCATGGAATGAATCTGTTTTCTTTTTTTAAATATATGTTTTTATGTTCCCTATCCTAAATCATGATTCTTTAAAGACTCATCTCAATCAAACTATCATCAACATTTGCACTCGGTCTCTTGTAGGTTTTTCTTTTCTTAATTCTCTTATCTATTCCTTTGCTTCCTCTTCATTGTTCATTTCCCTTTCTCTTCTTTTTCCTTTTCTCATTCCAGCCCCAAATGTTTGTTACCTCTTTGTGTCTGTATTGCTGAGGACAAGGCCAGTCATTCTCCTTTTTGAGAAAGTTTTGGAGAGCTAACTTAAGGTTATGCACTTAGTCCATAACTGGAAAGGCTCACATTTTTAAGATAATGGTTTCAGATTAATTGTTTCTCACTAACACTTTGTAACATCCAAATCTTTGGAATCCTTGTAAATGGAGAAATTCTTATACAAAAAATAGAGAATTCTATATTCAACAGTATTTGCATTTTTAAGAATTTTATCCTTAGTGCTATAATATTTTTAAGTACAAACTTGAGCAGTCAGATTATGATTCACATACAGTGCTATTCCAGATGTTTGTTTACTTAATGACATTTTGATAGTTCACCTTACCAAATATTCATTATTATATTCTTATGTTATTCTTATATTTCACACAAAGGTGTTTATAATATATTATCTGTACAGACTTACTTTTTAAAAGGCTTAACTCTTTTACCTTTCATACACAGAGAATCTCTTTCCTTACCATTAGAAACAGTTTTCACCAATTGTTTATGACATGTGTTTCATCGGCTTAGCAAAGCCAGAAATGTCCTGTGCTTTGCTCTTAAGCAGATCTGGTATTTTCAAAGATAGGGTTGGGTTTTACTTATGATTATCTTCTCAGCTCCCAATACAGAATAGCTCTTTACATGAAAACTTTCTGTTTTGAATCCATAATCTTCAATTTTGTGATCCATGCTATCATTCTATAATTAATTACATTCTGTCTATATAAATTGTAAAAGTCTCAAGTTACATTGACATTATTTTGAAAGAGGTATAATGAGCAGTTGAAAAAAAAATAATGACTTAAGTTTATCGACAGCATATTCTAAAAATCCCGAAGTTGAATTTACATCCTTTTTTTTTTTTTTTTTTTTCGGGTCTGGGGATGTAACCAAGGGACATTTGACCTCCGAGCTACACCCCCTGACCTATTTTTTTATTCTTTATTTTTGAAACAGGGTCTCACTGAGTTGTGGAGAGCCTAAGTAGCTGAGGCTGTCCGCGAACCGTGATCCTCAGGTGTCCCCCTCCAGAATGCTGGGATTATAAGCGTGCACCACCACCCCCAGCTGAATTTACATCCTTTTTTTTACCAACAACTAAAGATTCCTAAGCAATATTTTAAAAAACTATAACTTAGAATTAAGGTAACTGGTATTTTTAAAAAGGTATTCCTTCATATCTCAAAAAACCAAAATCATAGATTAAAAAAAAAAAAAACAGCAGCTTTCGTTTTCCATTTAGTAGACAAAATCTGAAACCAATTTTCTAATTAATAAACTGACATAAAAACATTTAGGGTCACATATTACTTATTTATACCTTTATTCTTCAGAATCATTTTATGTGAGTTTATATTATTTAATTTTTCACTACCTGCCTACTGAAATATATAGCAGTACTCAAAGCAAGTAATTTTTTTTTTTTTTTTTGGTGTTACTGGGGTACCTGGAAGCCCTTCTACCTCCGGGCTACACTCCCAGACCTATCTTATTTTTGGAAACAGGGTCTCTTAAGCCAGCGCGGCTGGCTTCGAACCTGCTCGATCCTCCTGTCTCCGCCTCCCGAGTGCGGGGATTACAAGCGTGTGCCACCACACAAGGCAGCAAGTAACCTTTAAGAAGTGTTGTGAGTTAACTGAGAATTTTCTACACGTACACTTCCAGCCTAACTCCAGCACCAAGTGTAAGGTAAAACATCTGATATCAACTCAATTGGGACTCTGCTCATCATTACTGGGTACACTTTTCCTCCAATATACCCAGAATATGAAGGGCACTATGAATTACTCTGTCTCTGATACCATTATTAAAGGACATTACATATTGATAGATGATAAATTTGGTGTTTTTTTTTAAGTTTTGCAGTTTTTTTCCTTCTCAGAAACTACCTTGGACTGTTTGTTACAATGCCTGGAGGACTCAAGATGCTCTTGCTAAGTTTGCTTGCATTTGGAACACAAGTCACATGAATATTCATGACAGTAAATGTGCTTTTTATGAAGTTGATGCTCTGCCAGTAATTTGTTCTTTGTTGGTAGTTCAGTAGAATATTGGTTCATTCTGTGTTCATTCTATTTTTACTGTTCTAGAAGACGGATTCCATTGGACAGTTTTTGTTTGTTTCTTTGCTTTTTAACTTCGTTGGTCATTTAAGAAGCTGGAGCTTCTCAGTTATTTCAGTAGCTCTGGGTTTTACCATACCGCTTCAGATTCAATTTTCTGAAAATGTAATCTTATTAGGAGAAGAAGAAACATAAAACATTAATAAATTTATACATTTATTCCAAGTTTTCTTTTAAAGTTTCTAGTCTGGCAGTCTAATTGTCCATATTTCTCACTCAGTCTGTTTCTTGCCTGTTATCATTATGCTAATTATTGCATGACAAGATGTATGGACAGCATAACTTGAGAAGCATGAAGAGTTTATTGACTTATATTTCAATATTAAAATATACAAGTATGCTAATTTTGGATTTCAAAGTGTTCTGCTTATCCTTTCCCATAAAAAGAAGAATACATATGAAATTGAATCTACTTGGTTAAACCCATTAAATTATTTTTGAGGTACCTTGAAACAATGTCATTTTATTATATTACTTTTTTCCTTAATTAGCAGAGAAGAATGATAGTATATGAAATTTAAAAAAATTAACAGTGCATCATGAATGTTACTGCTTCTTCTAAAAATAAGTGGAATAAATTAATAAAATGTTAGGTGCATTTTATGCTTACAGATTTAAATAGGCTTGCATCTAATTGCATTAATGATTCTCTTCTATATCCTTTTATATGATTTTTCTTATCTATAGTTTTTTAAAAAGCAAATCAAAACTGTAACATTGCCATGTCATTAACAAGGTCAAATACATAATTAACATTTGTATAGTATGTATCACTATGTAATGAAGTTGTGTTAACACCACTTAAAAGGATAGAGACTGGATGGACTTGAAGTTGACAGATGGGAGCTTGGAATTTAAAGGCTTACAATCTGCAAATGAAAGGTTTTATAAAATGACAATCTAATATTGAGCTCAATACTATGGTGGAAAATATTGCAATTAAGTCCATATGCAGGAAATCAATTATTCTAATCCTTTACTTTCAAACATGCCTGTAAAAAATGGCATGTTGTAGGTATGAAGATACAGTTTCCATCATTTGTTATTTTGATATTAATTTATAAGTTTGAACTTTATAATTCTCCCATTCCCACATAGGTGTTTTCTATAAGTTTATACAAATATTAATTACTTAAATTACAGAATGGTTTTTGTGAGGACAATCATAGAGTATGTATGTGATAATTTTGCATCTATGGATCACTGAGCAGACAAAGTGTATGAGCAAAAGAGAGCATACATTAAATTTAAGTAAAAATGGGAAGGATAAATTAATTGCTTAATAACAATGTAACAACTTTTGCATAAAATATATTTGAAATATGTTCAAAGGATACTTATTCTGCATTCTATATCCCCTAGCTCAGTAAATAACAATTATTGACTTAGACATCTCTATTTTATTTTTACTATTTTTTCTCCTCATAAGCATCCTATACCTTGAATTAAATCATTCATTTATTTATGTTTTTTCTTACTTTTTTCTCTTCTTTTGCTACTACCGTCACACAATTTCCACTATTTTAAACTTGTATTATTAATAAAATTTAACATTTTTTCTTATCATCAAGCTTTGTTTAAACTTATTCTTTCATCTCTCTGTCCTCTAAAAAATATCCAGAGAATTTTCTACTTTGCAAAATGTTTTAACATTTTTCACAGTTTTTTTTTTAGTCACCCTTGCAAGAAATCTTAACTCACTCCTTTGGACCCATTTCTCTGAAGACCCTTTCATCTCGCTATGGGTCATGTGTCATCTCTGCAAATATCATGTTTCGTAGATGCCTTCAAAGCTGTACTCATAATTACGATATTCTACTTCCTGTTCCAGAATTCTGTGACTTAATGATAATAGGGTGATGGGAGCTGGGTAGAAATCAATTAACCTTCAAATTCTTTATTCCCCATCTTCTATGTATGTAATACTAAATGAAAAATGTGGAAGACAGAAATCCTACTACGACCATCTACAAAATGATTTGTCTATGCTAGGACTATTTATAGCATTTACCCATTCAGTGTTATATTATATCCCAATAATATTGTAAACAGTTCTTCTTAGCATCTTTTTTTTTTTTTTTTTTACAAATGAACAGAGTATGTGAGGCTTTAAATGATTTTATGGTATTCAACTAAAGACAGGCAAAGCTATTTGAAAGTCCAAACTGTGAATCACTGAGGTGTATGAATTCCAAGACTATATCAAGCTTGTTGTCTGACTCATGGTTTCTGTTCAACAAGGGTTTGGTGGACGAATGACTTAGAAAATGCAAATCACTATTGCTGCCTCCCTAACACCAATCTTCCAGAAGATTACAATCTACACAGTAAGGCAGGACAAACAAAGGGCAAGGGTAATTGCCATCTCGTTCAACAAATATTTGTTGACATAAGTAAATATTTATGTTCACAACCAGTGTGTTGTGAAGACTATTTAGAGGACTGGTAATGCAGTGGTAAAGGTAAATAGAAAGAGCTGCAAAAAATAAATAGATGAACTAGATGGATCAATAGATAGAAAACCCCTGGATCTCATGAAGCTTACAATCCAGAAAAATAGATTGCATATTTTTTTGAATACTAGAAAGTGATTTTTCAAATGGATAAATTTTCAGGGGAACTATAATAAAAGCTGTAAGCAACAAAGAGAGAAATCTAACTGCATTGTTTTAAATGAAACAAGCAAAAATAATTTTAACCTGGTTTAATATTTTAGAAGATTATAAACAAATGTATTGTTTAAGTATATGAGGTAAAATGTTCAATGTAGCTTTAGGATAAAAAGATTATCTAGCAACATTCATTGTGTCAGTTTGAAAGTTTTGTTTTTTTAACATATGTGCAGTTTATTTCAAGAACAAATGACATAGGATATTGAATGTACATTCAGTTTTTGATTCACTGTGATTTTATATGTAACTTAAATTTAGCTCAGATTTTTTTTCCTGAAAAACAAAATGCATGCAGGAAATATTTAGAATTTATATCTCTGCAAATTTTGAAAGGTAATAAAAAAATACACAAATTCAGATTCTGATATTTCTCTCTCTTACAGTTTGGTATCTCATTTGTTTGGAGGATAAAGGGAGAAGACATGACCTTAAATTATAGGGAAGATTTGAAACTTGTAATTTCAAGGGATAAATAAGTCCAAAATTCTATCTCCTTGAAATTTGTTTCCAGAATGTTAACTGCAAAGCAAGTTATATATAGCAGTAAATGCATGCTTAATTTGTGCAGAAATCATGGTGTGATGAATACAATTAAGAGCCTCGGAGGGAATAATTATATTACTGCATAAAGCTGGTGGTTCTCAAATTGCTTAGTGCCTGGACTTTAAATTGGCCTGATTTCCTGTTGTGAAAGTCATCCGTTGCAGCAACACAACTGCAGTAGGAATGGTGTAGTTTCAAAGTCACACAGAAAGCACACGCTTACTGATCAATCACCATGCATTCTTGTTTAAAGTCAAAAGAATTGGCAGCATGCATACCAATGTTGATTCAAATAATAAATTAAAATGCAGTAGATGAAGTATATTGTTATGTCTGTTATTCAGAAGAGAGTTGTTTTAACAAGATTGACGAAGCTGCTTATAATACTAGCTTTTTAAGAACCTATGCAAACCATCTTATAAAAATTTTAACTGAATTGTTCAAACTTAATAACATTTTCATTTCATGATACATAAAATGACTATGCCAGAAAATAAATAAAGTATAGGATATTCTTGAAACAAAATAATTTATAGTAAAATATGAACGTAACTACTTAATTCTATAATAAAATTCCATGTTATTTTCAAATTATCTACTGCTAAGTATCATCAAATATCTGGTTAGCGTTGTCTGACTTAAAAAGCATTATTCAGTCTTATATTTATTAATACTATTTAGATAATGAATCCTTTATTTTACTAAAGATTTACAATTGGTTTACATGAGGTTGCTTATCACTAGGAATTAAAATAGCAATTTATCTTTGATAATCAAACAATAAAAAGGATAACAATATGGTACATAGGCACTTAATTATTGATGGTTAAGAGTTACTGTTTTGTTGTGAAAATAGTACGTACTAGGTGATGAAAAGTGGCTGAAGAAGCTGGGCATGTTGGTGCACACCTGTAATACCAGTTCTTGGAAGGCTGAAAAAGGACAATCTCAAATTTGAGGTCAGTTTTAGCCATCTAAGGAGACTTTCAGCAAGCTAGAAAGACCCTATTTCAAAATAAAAAAAGTAAAAGTTCTGAGTTTATAGCTTTGAGATAAAATGCCCCTGGGTTTAATCCCCAGTGCTGTAAAGAATAAAGAGAAGGGAAAAAAAAAAGGAAGGAAGGAAGGAAGGAGAAAGGAAGGAAGGGAGGAAGAAAGGAAGGAAAGAAAGAAGATAAGATAATGGTAGCATTTTTAGCCTGAGAAACAGAATATTTAAAAGCACTCTTAGAAAACTTTTGTCTCTGGGCACCTTTAATCCCATAGGCAAAAAACAGTCAAAACATCTCCAGTGTTCGTGACTGCAGCTGTATACAGGAATGAACTTAAAGTCCCATATGGTTTCAGAGAGCAAATAAAAATCTCTTGGATATGGTCGTCACATTTCTAGTTGAAGCTCATGACCTGGCATTTCTGCTGATGAATGTAATGGTTTGGATTTAGACTGTCCCAATAACCCTCACAGACATGAGACAGAAATGTTGGAAGTGGGATTTGGTTGCTAAGGAGGGGTCCCTGGGGGTGTGCCTTGGGGATTAACCCCTGCTTTCTCTCTGCTTTTAGCTTCTAGAATGTTAAGAGCAGTGAATTGCTCTCTCCTTCTCTCTGCTCCCCATCACTATGCCTTGAGCTCCACAGACCTAGCCTGTTGTGAACTGAACCTCTAAAATCTCTAGAACTGTGAGCAAATAAACATTTCTTTCTCTAAGTTGTATGGCTATGTTTCTTGGGTCACAGCAGTGAGAATGTTGACCAAATTAGAAGGCTGAAGAATGAAGAAGCTGGATGGCTCACCAAATATTTAACTGCTCAAAAATAGCAGCATTGCAGCTAAAAACCCATCTCTCAGTGTGAGTCTAATGCTAGTTCTCTTGCATGCTGACACCTTTGCCAATAAGCTAGGGTGCTCATCTTCTCTTCATCGTTCTTCAATTCTCATTGGCTTTATCATTCCTATAGCTCATCCAATACAATTTAAATTCCTCCTGTCCTATTTCTTTGTTTTTTATTCAGTCTTTGATTCTTCCATTCAACAAAAATTGATTGTGAATGCCAATAAACACAGTGTTAGATGTACTGGACACTACCTTGAGCACAATTAATAAAAATGAACATGACAATAGGACCTATTTTTATTAGCCATGGACTTGGTTTATATGCAAAGTTAAGAAATAATGCAGCAGAAAGATATGATGTAATTACTGTCCAATAAATAGCAGAAAGTTGAATATGTAGGTTGCCATAAGAATGTTGATTTAAGTAATCTAATTTGGACCCTCTTCAGCAACTTTGTAAACCCTAGAGAATTTTCTAGTAAAATTGTTGATTTAACATAAAACAAATAATTCAAGGAATGTTTCACATGTGAAATAATGTTTTTGTTCTTTTTCAAATATATTTAAGTTCCATTTCATTTTCACTTTATAGGTAAGCACACAAAAATGCCCACAAACACACAATCTGTATTCCTGAGGTAAAGACACTACTAATCTACTTTGGAGATAGGAGAGTTGAAGTAGGAAGAGGAATTTATTCTAAATTGTAACAATTTTATATTCACATTACATTGTCAAACATATCATTACTAATTTAACATATTTCTGAATCTTCCCTCTAAATTTAGCTGTGCATTTCTTAAAAAATAAACTATCTAAATTAAGTAAGGATTTATACCTTGTACCTAGACTCATGCATATTATTTCTCTAACCAGATGAGAATATTTGTTTAATATCTTAGAAATATATTTCTAGTTATTACTTTTTTCTATAAAAATAAATATTTAGGTATGGTGGCACACATCTCTAATCCAGTTCTTGGGAAGCTGAGATAGGAAGATCACAGGTTCAAGGCTAGCCTTCAGCAGTTTAGTGAGACCTTCAACAACCTAACAAGACCCAGTTTCAAAATTAAAAATTAAAAAAAAATTCAAGTTTGTAGCTCAGAGGTAAATGCTTCTAGGCTCAATTTCCAGTACCAAGAAACAAACAAATAAATAAACCAAATAAATAAAACATTTTAAAATAGGAGAATTGGACAGACATGGTTGAATATATCTATAATCACAGTACTTGGGAGGGTGAGACAGGAGGATGGAAGACAAGCCTCACTAACTTAGTACTCTCAGCAACCTAGCAAGACCTCATTTCAAAATAAAAAGTAAAAATGGCTGAAGGTGTAGCTAAGAAGTAGAAAATCTTTGGTTTCAATCTCTAGTACCCCTTCACAAAAAAAAGAAAGAAGAAAAAAAATAATAGAATGACTAATCCTCGGTATATAATTAAGTTCACAAGTGAAAAAGTAACCATGATACTCAATGTAAATACATTCATTTTACTTTGAAATGATTATATCATTATAAAAATATTATTTTTAAGTTTATTGGATTATGGTAATTTTTTTAAAGAAAAAGAAATGGTCAGGCATACATAAAAAGATAAATTGATATGGTTTAGATCCAGAATATCTTCCCCCCACTCGATCCCACCTTTCAAGAAACCTCACATGGTGACAGCATATTCCCTAATGCATTAAGGTTTGGGTGGAGGGCATTATTGGGGAAAGTAGGAAATAGGACACTGGGGCGTAACCTTGAGGGCCTGCCTGGCCTCTCCCTGTCTCTCTCTGCTTCCTGGCTGCCATGAGATAAGCAGCTTCCCTCCACCAACCGCTTCTGCCATGATGTCTCTGCCATGGGCTCAGATGACCATGGACTGAATCCCTGAAACTGAACAAAACAAAGCTGTCTTCTTCTAAATTGTTCTTTTGAGATATTTTGTTCACAGTGAGGCAAAGCTAACCATCTCATTACTCAGCAGAGTATCTAAAAGTATTGGGAACTTTGCAAACCACTAAAATAGAATGAAAAAAGACCTATCTTTGCAGTATAAAGCATAATTTTCTTTTGTCTGTTAGCATCCAACTGGATACAGTTAGAAAAAAATAATGAACCAGTTAGAAAAAATAATGATTATTTGTGATTATATAAAAAATAGTAAACTCCTCGACAGAAAAAATTCCAAACTTAATTTTTGAATTGGTTCCAACAACTTCTTAACACCTAAAGGCCATTAAAGAAGATTTATTAGATTAGATTAGATTATTTAATATACAATGCTTGAACTTTAAATTACTTAATATTAGGTACAATTTATTAAGAAACTGAACCTGACACTTTTATTATCAAATTTACTGGATTATATTTTAAAAAACAATTTGAAGATTATTCATCAAAGAACACATTATTATAACCATTTTCAGACTCCTAGATGTACAGATAAATATTTCACTAGAAATTATGGTTTGAATTCTACACAAAATATAATTATGTTATATGCATGAATATGTTTTACAAATACTTAACTCTTTTCATGTATACTTTATTCTTGTTCTAACATTAATAATCTGTCAAAAATAAAGAGCAAAGTAATTTCAGGTAAACAAACACATTATTTTGACTAATGCTAATGGTAACTCTCACAGTATCCATTTAATCCCTGACTTATTTTGTCTTTTCCAGTAAGTATTAATCCAGTGGAGACTATTTAAATAGGGGCAAATACTAAGATTCCAAAGCCTGTAAACCTTATATCTTTCTATGCATACTAGAGTACAAAAAACAAGAGTTTCTCTTAAGAATTCTTTATCAATACAACATTACACTAAACATATGAATTCATGTACCTCTTACTTTCCATTACAACACAAATACAAAAGATAACACTACTACACATATAATGGACAAAGGTCTTTCTGGACAGGGTCACTGTCAAGGAGAAATATCAAGTACATGGTCATCTGGTTTTGAGTTTTAATAATTTTTAACAAATATTACCTTTTATAATATATACAATGTTTAGGTGAAGATACTGCACACCTCTCTACAAAACCCTGCTTGTCCTTGCTTTTTCTGGATTGCATTTACAAGACCCAGATGCTGAGCTGAGAAAATTTTCTTTCCAGCAACAGCATCTGGCTGCTTGGCAGCCCTGCTCGCCTGTGTGTTGGCTGCATCACAGTTGTCTTGAGGCTGTGAAATGGTCGGGATGCTGATGTGATATCTTATTCACTTGGATGCTATTCCTTTTAGCTTTCTTATGCTAGCCCCCTGTGATGGAGTTTTCACACTTATAAATTCTCATGAAAAAATTATTGGAAAAACAATTTATATGCAATTAAACATTAAATATCAGAATATTGAAATTCTTGTTGACTACATAAGATGTGCCAGCCAAATTAAGAAACAAATCTAGTAACATTTTTATCATAGTTAAAAATACTTATTTATTTTTGTGTCTTGTCCATCTCTCTATAGAAATATATACATTTTTGACCATTTTTAGTTTTCCTTCAGCAAATTCTAACAGAATGACAAGTATAATGATGTTAAAAAAATTACTTGGAAATAATACTAATAACATCATTTTGAAATTACTTCTATCAGCCAGGTACCATGTTAAATTATTATTTTAATACTTTTATTGGTGCATTATAGTCTCACATTATAATGCAGTTCAGAGTAATAGTGACATACATACACACAGCACTTGGTAAATTATCTTAATTTCATTTAATACCCACAAAATTCTATGATGTCTATCATGTTCTCCACTTGAAAACTAGAAACATTTAAAAGAGTCGTAATACTGAAGAGATGTACAAGAAGAAAGATAGTCATTATCAAAGGGAACATTATAGAAATTGGCCCTAGAGCTGCGATGTTCAAAAATTTTTCTAATATGCCAATTACGCTGGCCACAGTTTGATACTGCCTTTCCCACCATATTGCCAGCTTCCCGTGTGCCCCAGGCTTTAGTGTCAGGGGAACAATCCTACTCAGGCTTTTCAGCTGACATTTCACTAATTGGTGTGCACCTCTTTATGCTCTCACTTTGTTTGCAATCCGATAAAAGCCAACTCACACCTGAACTCCACGTAAAGCAAAGGGATTGCTGGCTACCACGAAGTGTGGGGAAACTCGCTTCCTTGAAGGTTTAGTGGAACATTAACAGTAATAATACAACCAGATATTCAGTTTACATTTACCAAATGCCAAATGTTCCTTTGAAAACTTTATATACATCAATCTATTCCATGCTCACAATGTTAGGGGATGGCGATTACTGTGATTACTGTTTTATGCATGGGTAAACTGAGATGCTCTAGTGTGAATGTTCTCACAAAAATTTACATTGAAATGTATTCCCCGATGTGAGATGTTAAGACATGGGATTAGTGGGACCCTTAATATGTGATTAAAACATGAATTTCTCTGCCCTTGTGAATGGATTAGTTTGTTCATGGGTTAAGGGGCAAATGGGTTATCTCAGAAGTGGCTCTGTCTCTTGTATATACTTTATTGACAAATGTCCTATACAACCTCAGGACCTGAAGAATTCCTATCAACAAGAAGGTCTTTACCAAATGTGGTTTCTCAGCCTTGGACCTCTCATCCTCCAGATCAGGCAGCAGAAGAAATTTTATTCTTTACAAATTAACCAGTCTAAAGTATTCAGCTATAGCAGTAGAAACTGACTTATTAAGTTATGAGGCATATAATTGTTAATGTCACTGTAAATGAGACAGAGCTAGTCGATAGTGTAGACAGATATAAACCAGTACACCAGGTGCTCAGAGCCTACCTTCTTTCTCTCTGTACCATGTGAGTTCTTAGTCATGCCCGTCTCCCCAGGAAAAATGCTTAAAACATTATCTGTAAACAACAGGAAACAGGTCTTTTTTTTTTCCAAAATATTTCTTTGGGTATCCATAGTTCAGAAATTATTTAAGAGATTTATCTCAATTTCTCTATATTTTTATGTATTGGTTTCCATAATGCCCGCCCTTTATAATTTTCACATTGTAGCAAATGTACCTTATAGAAGTTGAATTTTTTTCTTCTCTTCCTCTCTCACTATATGCATATACACATACATGCTTGTATACAAATATACATCAAGAGACAGATAGATATACCCAACATAGAGAGAAAAGTTGACTTCTCCTTGATACATATTTATATAGTTGTTGCAGAAATCATTAAGTATTATTTATGTCATTGCATTTTAGACAAAAATTTCATGTTAATAGAAATGACTATAATAATGTTTACAGAAAGCATTTTAAATGCTATCTCATATGTAAATAAATTAAAGAAAATATAATAAACTAAAAGATGTATGAAAATAAAAGACATATGATAAATTAAAAGAAGAGAAAAAAAGAAAACCACCAAGGAAAAGATTACACTTCTGTATGGTACATGCTCTCAATGAATTTTCTTCATCAAGACTACTGTTACTTTTATTCTTTACCCAATATTTAATTCTCAATTTACATTTTTCCTTTCCTTAAAATTAGGATAATTATGTATAACCTCATGGCATAGAGGAAACACGTGTTAGCATTGCCAGTAATGACTATTTTCACAAGGTGATGAAGACCTTAGAAGAGGACGTAGCACCAACATAATCTCTAAATTATAGATGAACTGTGTTGCTGAAGATACTAAATATTATTTATGTCAATGTACTGCAGATAAAGGAATATTTTGATATACTAGTTATTTTATTTTCTAAAAATAAATATTTTCATTGAAATTATTTATTAAAGCAATTGGCTATTATTTCTCCTTTGGTAGACTGTTCTGAATAATTTCCTCATGTATCCACTTAATTTTGAATAGCTTTAATAACTTTACTCTCATGAGTTTTCTTAAATCTCAAAGAAGTGAACAACAGTGACAATTGGAAAATCATATTTGCAACATTTCATATCAAGCTCATGCAAATTTTCAAAGGAGTAATTAAAATAAGAAATCCAAGGATAGGAACATGCAGATCACACATACGCAAAAAATAAATACCCTATAAGTTTATTAGAAATTTCATATATGTAATCTTTGTGTATAAGACTCAGTAAATACACCTATTCTATTCACTACAGTGTTATTAAGAATGACAAAATAAAACAATAGAAATACTTAAAGAGTCTGTGTAGGTATGCATGTTTAGTTAAGTAAGTTACGGTACTCTATAAAATGGAATATTTTGCAAGCCTTAGAAAAATGAGGTATGATATAAAAGTCTTCAAGTGTTAAGTAAAAATATACAAAGAGTAGTGTCTCTCTCTCTCTCTTTTGCTAACTGTTGTGTTCATAAAAAAGTTAAGATGGCAACATTCACCTATCCCTTATGAAATAATACATTCTTTTTTGAAAACACTGCAAAAAGATCAGATAGATTCAAAGAGGGTATTAATAACAAAGTTGCCTGGAGCCATAATGTCCTGGCTCTTACAACATAAACCCTCTGTTTCAGGTAATTTGTATTAACTTGGTCATAAAAATAGAGTTAACAATACCAAGAAATACATGATCTCTAGACGTCAGGTGGATGACCTATAAGTAGGAAAACAAGAAAAGATTATCAACTAGCTAAATGTTTTGAGTAAGGAGTATCATCTCTAGGTTTATTTGTTCACTATAAATGAGGTTTAATAGACTAAACGAAGAATCTCCATTACAATCACTAAAAGTTGGTGCAGTGAAATCCAGTTTCACAGCTAAGAAGGATCTGGCTCTGTTTTCCAAGTGAGTAGGATACACGTGAGGACAGAAAAGCAGAGAAGATGCTTTCAGTATAAGGAAAAATTTTTGAAATGTAGGTATATTAAGGAGGACTTTTATGCTTACTTACTTAATGAAATATATGAAATATATATATATATATATATATATATATATATTTTTTTTTTTTTTTTTTTTTTTTTTTTTGGTGGTGGTACTGGGGTTCCTGGAAACCCTTCTACCTCCGGGCTACACTCACAGACCTATTTTTTTTTTATTTTTGAAAACAGGGTCTCTTAAGCCAGCACGGCTGACTTCGAACCTGCGCGATCCTCCTGTCTCCGCCTCCCAAGCGCGGGGATTACAAGCGTGCGCCATCACGCCCGGCAAGATATTTTAAATAATGTGCAGATTTATCGCATAAAAATATTTGTGTCCAAGATTTTATTCACTGTTATATATCAAACCCAGCTTTAGATATAATGATGATGCAAAGTCACTGATAAAGTGGATATTGAATTAAAGTCCTTTGTGAAATAACTATTTATTGAGCATCTTCTATGTGTGAAACATTATTCTAGGCTTTAAACATTATGCTATGAGTAAACCAGACAAAGCTTGTGTCTTGTGGAATTTATTTTCTACATAGAAAGATTAGATTAAAATCAAATCAATAAAATTTCATGCAAGATGCTTGGGAAGGGCTTGGGGAAAATTAAAGCAAAAATTAAGAAAAATTAAAGAAAGAAAAAATTAAAGAAGGAGAAAATTTTAAGAAAGAGAAAAAGAGAAAGTGTTTATGAGTGGACACCCTCACTGATTAAGCCTACATTAGATAGAGGAACTGAATGAAATGAGGAAGTCAAGTGTGAAAATGTTTGTAGTGAGACTCAACCAAGCCAAGAACATAGCAAAAGATGAGGCTGAAGTTGGTTGGCGGCATGTTGGAAGACCAGCAAGGAAGCTACAGTGATTGTATCCAAGGGAGCAGGAGGGACAGTAGCAGAGATCAGTTGACAGTTGCTGCAGGGCCTTAGTATGTGGGACCTGGTAAGCCCCTGTGAAGACTAAGAGTTTTAAATTAATTATCCAAGGTCATGGATGTAACTAATAGCTTACATTCAGCACTCTTGATTTGTAGAGTCATCATTCTGTTAAGATAATTGAAATACTTTATTCAAGCAGATCTGAATGATCTCACCTACCTTGTCATCCTTTTTGCCTCGATAACAAAACTTTGGGACAAAATTAATGTCTAACCACAATGATTGCTTTATTCCTTTTTGTTAACATATTTGTTGCCGATTCTTTTATATAGATTTGACTTTCTTTGTCTTTCATATTGGCTTATTTAAACCATTTGATCCAATTTGGAAAAGGCATGTTATAAACAAGCAAATCTTATAAGAGAAAAGACACCCGCAAACACAAGGAAACAAATGCAAGCGTTGTCTTGAAAGTAACGTTTTACCTGTGCAATGTCAGATGTTTCCTATAAAAATGTTTTTTTTTTTTTTTTTAAGTAAATGGCTTATGTTCTGGTCAGCATTCTCAGAGCCATAATATAAAGACTTGACCACCAAACTCAGAGGAAAGAAGATTTATTTTCTAATGGTTTCAGGTTCAATCCATATGAGGATGGAAACCAAGAATCAAGGGCATGGCAGCAAAAGACAGAGAAAAGGAGAGCACATAGGCTTTGCTACTCACAGCATGGAATCTAAAAGCAAGAAAGTGAGCAGGGGGAAGCGGAGCCATATATCTAATTCCCAAGGCTGTACCCTCAGGGATCCACCTCCTCCAGTCACACCCTACCAGTCTACTGATTACCACCCAGGTAAATCCATTACAGTGGAATTATACACTGATGGGATAACAACCCTCATGACTTCACTATATCCACGCTGGATTTTTTTTCTTTTTTTTTTTCTATTTTTTTTTTCTTGTGGGTCAAGGATGGAACCCAGGGGCAATTGACCTCTGAGCTATATCCCCTGTCCTGCCCTATTTTTTTATTCTTTATTTTGAAACAGGGTCTCACAAGGTTGCAGAGGACCTCACTAAGTAGCTGAAGCTGTTCCTGAACCGTGATCCTCTGGTCTCAGCCTCCCAAATGCTGGGATTACAAGCGTGTACCACCACACCCTGCTTCACCCTGAATATTAATAAATGAACTCCTTAGGGGGCATTTTATACCTAACTGTAGCAGCCTATCAAAATATAATAGAGATACTGTGTATGCCATCATGAGTTTTGGAGTACCTGCTCATGGTAGAGGAATTGAGAAATGGACTACACCTGCACTTCAGCTGTTAAAAAGGTGCTTGAGCAAGTTTGGAACCTCTTTTTTACATGGCCCAGATAGATTAAAAGCATAAGTGGTCAAGAAACTTCTAATATATCAAAATCTGAGTCAGATTCTAAAAAATAGACTTAGAGAACTGAATCTTTTTAACTTACTATCAAAGCCTAAAAATTATTCATAACTGCAAACAATGCCAAGACCAACATACTTCTCTTTGCAGTAATTACTGCTTGTCATTTTCTATTTTGAGAGGGAGTTAAAAATTAATAAAATATTTTTAAAATCCTCAATGCAAATTTTGATCTTCTAGAAAGAAAGACAAAGAACAATGCAAAAATTATGTCTACGTTTTAAGTCAACAGAGTATACATGTTTTTTCTAGAAGCACTATTTTTCATGGCCAGTTTAGTAATCATGCAAAGTACTTAGTTAAAAGGAAGGATTATTATATCAACATAAGGATGTTAGTAATACAAATAGCAAATTATAGCAATCTCTATAATTATATGTATGGTCCCTATTAAAAATTTATATGTCTTGGTCTTATTATGCTCAGGATGAAACCTCATTTCATACTACCAAAGAAAAACGCCTTCCAAGATAAAATTAGTCTTACTAAATTAAACAGAAATACTTAGAATATCCCATGACCTACAAGCTATATTTCATATTAAACATGCTTCACCATTTAGGTGCACAATAGGAGAAACGATTCAGCTGCTACCAGAGAAACAGATGGTGAAAGTTACCTGCTGACCAAACAGGAGCAGCAGGGTGGAATCAGGGTGGGTCAGCTCATCTGGAATGGATGCTTGAAATTGTCATTACACACATCAATTGTTTCGAATACTACTGTATGTCATGTGGTGCCCAGGGGCCGTATGGCATTCCTTGAAACATTTAACATAAAACTGCTGAAATATAATTTTGGTCTCACATTCCAGAGAGAGTTGCTACATTTCCACAATAAGAAATTAATGTTGCCAGCATTATATTATTTTAATTAAGCATCCTTACCTTCTGTAAAGATACAGAAGCATTGTTTGATATATTTCCAATTTGTCTGCTAATTTATAAAAGTAAAATGATATTGTATTATTGTTATAAAGTTAATCAAGACTTTAATGGAACATTTATGTTACTATCAAGAATTTTTTATTATTTTTTACTTACTATAATGTATGTGTTCAATGAGCTGATTATACAGTGTGACAATGATTTCACTAATTAAAAGTTATTACTCTATCTCTAATGGGAAGAAATCCTAGCCTCCTATGTTTCAGATTTAAACATGAAGATCTAATTCCCAGGCAAAATTAGTAAATAAAAATACATTCAAGCTGGGCGTGGTGGTGCACTCTTGTAATCCCCGCGCTTGGGAGGCTGAGACAGGAGGATCACATGGGTTCTAAGCCAGCCTCAGCTACTTAGTGAGGCCCTCAGCAAACTAGTGAGACCCTGTTTCCAAATAAAATATAAAAAAGGTCTGGGAGTATAGCCCGGAGGTAGAAAGCCTCTGGGTTCCACCCCCAGTACCACCAAAAAAAAAAAAAAAAAACATTCAAGAAACACATTAAAATATTAATTTAGATAAAATATTTATATCAATATACCACTTTGCTTTTTGTCATGATATAATTTTACTTAGGAAATATAATAATTTCAAATTATTTATATAATTTTAAATATAAAGAAACTGTTTCATATAAAATTTAATAATCAACATTGAGATGCTAGCTGAAAATATAAGAAACATCAAAGAGATAACATGAAAAATGTGTTGTGTATAAATTCTGGCAAAAATATATTTTAGAAGTTTATATTAAATTACTTAACATGCTTGGTATATTACTTTTTGAATTTTACAATGCTTGTATTTCATATTTTAGAAACTGACTAAAGCCAATTAATGAAAAATTAATAGATAAAATAATTAAAATAAAAATATAATTCATATTAATTTAAAAAACATACTAATTTAGTTTTTGTTTCATAATTTACACTATTTTTTATTCTTCCTTCAGCACTAAACTTGGAATGTTATTTCAAAAATTGCAGAAATTTTCTGTTTTATTTAATCCTGATATTTAATAAACACCCAATAAATATATATTTAAAATGATAATTCTCATTTTGAATATTGTATTTCTATTAAATAATGACACCCCTATAGGAACCATTTTCTTAATTTTGTACAAATATCCACATATGAAAACAAAAATTATTTTTGCCAACAAGTTATTTTCAAAGAGCAAACTCTTTATTAGAAAACAAAATATGTAATATTGAAAAACAAAAATTTAAATGTTTCACCAGGTAATTTTTGTTGTAAAAGCTGCTATAAATGAATTTTTGGATAGAAAAATGTATGAGATAAAACTGTTTTATATATATATATATATATAGTACCATTCTGGATCTATTGCTATGAAAAGATCCAAGTCTATATTATACCACCATCTCTTAAGTTTGTATTATACAACAAATCTCTAAGTCTACATCTTGTAACTTATATAAACATTTTCTGGCTTGAATTCTTATTTTCCTCCAAATGGTCTATATATTATATACTGCAGAATGTTCCTATAAATCAGCTTATTATTTAGTCTTCTTGGCAAAGACGAGGTATCTATTAACTTTTTAAAAAAATTAGGCATCAATCATTGTAGCTCTTCATGACATTACTCTTATTATATCTAAAGTCTGAAATTATTAATTTACACAAATAAATAATAAATAATAAATATTTCTACAAAAAGTGATTGTTTTATTAAATTATCACCCCTAGTTTCAGTTATATCTTGGAGATCTTCCTTATCATTGAATGTTGATCTAGTCTTGTTTCATGGTCTTCCATTTATTTTTTTATTTTGTATTTGATAATTGTGTCTTTTTCTGTGATTTGCACAAATGTAATTAAGCCAGTTTTACTCACCATTGATAATTATACTCTCTGGCTTTAAAAAGTTTGGTCTCTATCATGTTTCCCAAATCATCTTTAGTTTAATTTCTTAAGAGCCATATTAACATTAATAGTACAAAGCACTATTGGGCATTTACAAAAACTAATAAAGAACTAATTTAGATAGTAGATCAGGCACAAAACTAGAAGTCATAGTAAACGTAGCAGCAAATAAAATGTCTGCTATTTGAAAATTTAAAAAAAATGAAGAGCACTCCTACATAAAAAAAAACAGATATAAAAGCTTGAGTGAAAATAAACAGAAAATATTAGCAGTAGAATCACTATGTATGAACACATCAAATATAAACAAAACATTGCTCAGTAAAAAAATCACAATAATTAATTTGATATTAAAATATAAAAAGCATTTAACCCTTTGTTGGGGTTCACAAAAATGGCATCAAGACTCTTAGTTTCCAGTTTAAATTATAGATGGTCTGTGCATGGTGCTGAATGCCTATAATCTCAGTACTTAGGCTGTGACAGGAGGATAGTAGATCTGACACCAGCCTCAGCAACTCAGAGAGACTCTTAGCAACTTAGTAAGAACTTAGATCATAGCAAAAACTTAAATCAAAATCAAAATAAAAAGGACTGAGATTGTAGGTTAGAAATAGAATACCTATTCTATTGTAGGCATTCTATTGTAGGTTAGAAAACTTACTCAAACATAACAAAGTCAATCACTAAGCCAAACATGAAAAGGAGGGAGGGAAGAACGAATGAGGTTGGAATTGGGGAAGAGCTAAATGAGTGATATATGCATGTATGCCTCTACCATCCATCTTGTACTCCATTAAGATGCTCAAGATGCATGGCTACAATGCAGAAATAAAATAAAAAAGAAACAATACTTCTGAATCCACACCCCATTAAAACTCTCTCTCTCTCTCTCTCTCTCTCTCTCTCTCTCTCTCTCTCTCACACACACACACACACACACACACATTAGTACATGTAGCTAAATAAGTAGATAAATAA
Source organism: Muscardinus avellanarius (assembly GCF_963383645.1). Lineage (NCBI taxonomy): Eukaryota > Metazoa > Chordata > Mammalia > Rodentia > Gliridae > Muscardinus > Muscardinus avellanarius. Next base: position 165,376,212 of record NC_137787.1, read on the forward strand.
TTTATAGATAATATAATGTTTAAGTCTAAATAATAAAGATTGATATGATATTTTGATAATTTTTCATATGGCTCTAAATGCATTTAATTTCCATGCATACACAGAAATCATTGTATTGGTGACACTGTATAATATAAATTAGTGTTCTATGAATACATACTGTTGATAGTTTTATATGCAGTTATATGAATGGGAAATTTCCCAAGTTTTAAAAATAATTAAAAATGCTCATAAATTTTAAACTATCAATTCCAACTTATTGAGATACACATATGTACACATTTATTGTCAATAATTTTAAAATATTAAAAATTATATTCAACATAATATTTTAAAAATTATAACAAATTCTAGCAGTTAAAACAATTTTTGTTTGGTGATTGTGATGAAAATCACCCAGTATAACTATTTAGTGTTGAATGCCAAAATTAGAACTCATCTATAACATTATATAGTACATCCTCAATAAAGGTGACAATTTTTTTGTTAAAATGAGTGAATATGGATGAATATGAAGATGCTATAAGGAAATGATCATGAAGATAAAAGAATAATTGTAAATTTTAAGACTTTTCATATTACTGTAGTAGTGTTTTTTGTAAATATAAATAAATGGGTTTTTCAAAAGTATTGGATCAGGGTTCTCCAGAGATAAAGAATCAATAAGATATGTATCCATATAGAAGGATATTTATTATATTGAATAAACTTCCATGATTATGAAGGCTAACAAACATAAAATCTGCAAGCAAGCTGGAGATTCAGGAAAGTAAATATTTTATTTCAAACTTGGAGAAATAAGAAAATCCAATGTTTCAGATGAAGTCCAAAGTATCTCCTAGAAAATTACTTTCTTTGTGAGAGGCCTACCAGCCTTCTTAGTTCTAGGTAGGCTTTCAACTGATTGGATAAGGTCAACCAAGTTCTAGATCTTAATTTTCTTTACATAAATCCCACTAACATAAAATTAAATCTCACTCAAAATACATCACAGAAATATCCAAGATAATGTTTGACCACATATAAGGCCACACCATGGCCCACTGTATTGATATATAAAATTAATAATCATTGGCACTGTCTTACCTGAAAGAGTAAGATAATTGCCTATCATCTGAATAACAAGGAGCCAAAAATGGTTATATCTATGGAGGCCACCCTGGGGAAGATCAAGGCTTAAAACAAAACCAGATCTATGACTATGCCAAGAGTAAATAAAAGGAGGAAAAATATGGTTTGGAAAATGGAGATATGTATAGAGGTAGTGTCTTAGTCAACATTTTCACTGTTATATTCCAAAAGACCTAAACACACAACTTAGTGGAAGGAAGATTTATTTGTTCACAGTTACTTGGAGATTCCATGTACAGTCCATATGAAGTTGGGGATCTATGAATGTCAAGACATAACAGCAGAAAACAGAGAGAGGGAGACACACAAGGCTCTGCTTCTCATAGGATGGAGGCCAGAAGCCAAGAAAGCCAGGAAGCAAGGGGATTCAAAGACACAAACAAAATCCCTAAGACATTACACCCATGGACCTATCTTCTCTAGCCACTCGCCAGCAGCCTAGGCTACCACTAAGATAAATCCATCAAAATGGAATTATCTACTGATGAGATTATAACCCTCATGACTCAACTCCATCAACTCCAAACACCAATATATGAGTTCTTCAAGGGACATTTTATACCTAACTACAACTGATAGTAAGATATGCTAGTTATTAGTATAACCATTTATCAAAACTTTAAGCTATGTCCCAAAGCAAAGTACATTTTTAAGTAGAAATGGGATAGATAGTGGTCAGAGGCACATATCAGAGATGTCACAACAGAGCACATAACTTTGAAGGATAGATAACTAGAAAGGATTCGGTGCTGGAGACTCGGAGGATGAGGTCCCTAGGTATGTCAATGGTGAATTCAAATGCAAGTTGTAACCACTGATGTCATGACCTACCAAACACAAGCATTGCCTTTTGAAAAAAAGAATTTGCTCAGGGGTGGGTGGCCTGGCTATATCAACATGTAGTAATTATGTGACTAATTCGAAAAAGTCAGAAGATGCTGAATGGAGACACCATCTGATCACAAGTGAGGATTCTCATCCCACATCAGTGTGTAGTGGTTTCTCTGTTATTGTTTTGTAAGATGAAGAATATAAATGAGTCGTAAATCAAGAAGATGGTGTTCCATATCATTCTTTGCCATTGAATTGTGATTAAATTCAATGATAAACTTATGTGTAATGATACGAGATAGTTGTCTTGCTTTTACTCTTTTTTTAAACTATGGGTTTTGAAAGTTTTGTTTCTCCATGTTATTTAGAGATTGTCACCAGTACCATTTTTGCTTTTCTCATTCTCTCAGACAACATTGTTACTGTGCAATTTTCCTGAAGATGTTATTTTAATGGACATTATGCTGGTGAATTTGGCAACAGCAGCACAAACAGCAGAGTTGGGAGAAACGTGGCTGTTTCTAGTGCATCTTTTGGCAGAGATTCAGACCTTAGATTTACTGTCCCCCAATGCCTCATCCAACTCAATTTTATTATTTTCACAACATAGAAAGATGCTTTTGGTGTCCATAGGCCAAACTTTAACTTGCCATAACCCCTATCCCAAAGGCCTCTCTGCTTGAGTTTGTCCTGGTCCTTGATGCTACTGCAAACACTTTAATAAAATCATAATAAAAAAGGCCTTAAAATAAAAGTCAGCCTCTGCAAATGTTTGGCTTCCCTTGCTCCTACTGTAATTTGTGCTTTAGGGATGCTTTCTGTGCCAAATCCTGTGCCTTTGGAGTGGGTCCCTAAAGATTTCTGAGCTTTCTAGTCTATCTCTTTGAATAAATGAGACCGTTAGAATTGGCAGAACTTACTCCTCGTCTTCGAAGCCTGGGGGACTGAAAGTACTGGTCTCTTCCTGGTGTGAGCTTTTGAAGTCTTTCTTTTTTGTCTTCTGTTGTTTTTGTTTGTTTATTTAAATATTGAAGCCCTAGAATCAGAGTATGTGAGTTTAATTTCTTATACAGCAATTTACTCTGTATATCATTTTTGAAATGTCATTTTAGATTTCTTAAGTGTCTTTTTTCTCATATAAAGGTGAAATTATTTCTTTTCTGATTGTCTAGTGGTGGATAAATTAATACTATAGTACTATAATTTAGTACTATAATTTAAAATCTTTTGAAAACTGCAAAGAACAAGATGCTAAGTGCTACAAACATCAATACCACTATGGTTCATATGTAATTGAGACATAAAAGTAAACTTAGTTCTCCCAAATATAATTAAATGATAAATTCTGATTAATTTATTTAATAGTCACCTACTTTACTTCTGTATATTTGATACCATAGTGATAAATAGAACTAAAGGAAAGAGTTAGTCATTAAAGTATCCTGGTTCATTTGAGTTATTTCAAAATATTTCATTGGGTTCTTTTTACACATTTTAAAAGAATGAACCATGATTCCTCATAGGTAATTATATTTCTTAATATGTAAGAATTGCTCAGTAAGTTAGATTTTTGTCTACAGAATATCCCCAGAAAGAAAAGGGGAAAGAGCTTTGTGAAAGTTATTTCTGTAGTATGTATGTTAGCATAAATTGAGAAAGAAAATATTTCAAAAATCACAGAGCATTCATAAGGAGATGACATTGTGTTGAATTCTGTCAGATGAACATTGTGGTAACTCATGGTCATAGAGGAGAAGGTAATTTCAGAAGGAGAACATTATATGATGTAAAATAGAGATAAAAATGTGGGTATATTTAAGCAGCTCCATAGTGCACTCTGTATAGTTTGTGTAAGAGGTAGAAGAGCTCAAAACAAACAAAAAAAAAATGGAACCCTGAAAAGTTCTTATTCTCAAGATAAATTTACAGTAAGATCTCAACAAGCAAAATGATAGTATTATATTTGAACTTCAGAAAGAAATTGGCAGTTAGCCTAGTTGTTTGCCAGATGAGGTGAAGTTGACAGTCTTTGCCAGTCTGGTTTCCTTTGCCTTAATAGAGCTTTCCATAGTCCATACACTTGTCTTCATCGGATCATGAGTTAAACTTACATGGTTTTAAGCCACTAAAATTTGAGGATTTATCTGTTACAATTGCTAGCAGATTGTAAGTAACAGACGTTAGTATCTTAAAGTTGGGTGGTACTATACACAGAACTTATCACTTGAGTGGTTTTCTTGATCAATGGCTACTACCAGGGAAAGGAAAGCTTGTGTGAGAATTGTTTAGTTTGCAAACAAAAGCAATAAGGAAAAATTCCAGATTTTTTCAGATTTTCAGGGTTACAAAAAAAAACATAAAAAAACAAACAAACAAAATTCTTTTTCCCAAGTGGGGAAAATAATATGTCATGAAAGATTTTCAGAGAAAATGACCCTGGAAGTAAAGTTCTGACGGAGGGTTTAGTTTTTCCATTCATCTAAATTCTCTCAGATAGCCTCAAGGTCACTAATAATGGACAATTAGACTGAACAATCCATTAATAATCATATTTGAGGATCAAATCTAGGAAATAACTTTAGATATGTTTTCTGGCACATGAAGCAGCTGGAAACAGATAGATCAAAACCCAAAGGCATTTGAAAAAAGTGTATTATAAATTAAACTACATTTTCACAAAAACACTTTTGACTGATATTTGATTTGAACTGGCAGTAAGTTGTGTACAAAAATAGCTAAAACACTGTATACTTATCAGAGAATCGTCACAACATCCTTTTTATTTATCGTTCCAGTGGATAAAGAACATGAAAGATACTGGAATGAGATAAACAATAGATAAAAGAATTCTTCCCACTAAGTATAATCAGGATGTAATTAAGGCTTCCTCTTATTATTGGTATAGGAGAGTTCATGACATTCATCAAAAAGAATGTCAAATTTGCTATATACAATTTGCGAATATCTCATTTTTGTCTCTGAAATATAATACATATTAATTATCAAGACTTTAGCGTAAAAGTGGTTCACCTATTGATAAAACAAAGAAGGAACATAGATACAAACTAAAAACTCCAGACAAAATACAAAGCACCCAGTTAAATTCAAATTTTAGATAAATAATACTTTTTCTAGTATAAATATTTCATACATATGTAAATATCATAAGTATAAATATTTATCTCTATATATCTCATATATGTGTGTCACATAAGCATGTAGGCTTATAGCCAAGTTTAACCCATAAATATATGCTCATTCTATGCATGGTAAATGTATATATATAAGCATGTTTATGTAATAAATGTTTTCATTGTTTTTCTGAAATTTAAGTTTACCTGGGTGACCTGTATTTTTATATGCTAATCGCACAGCTATAATAAATCTGCTGTATAAATGGCAGTTGAGGGGTATAGAAGAAATAGCAATGAAATAGTAATGGATATAAATAATAATAAAAAGGACTATGCGATAGGTGGATCTTCTGGAACATCATTGATTTATTAACAGGAGACAACAGATTCAAAATAATCAGTCACATTTTAAGCAACATTTGAGAGTTCCAGAGCTTCTGAAATGTTTATAAAAATCCTAAATTCCTGTTATGGTGTCCTCAGGCAAGGCGAAGCTAGTCCCCTCTGAAGGCTGGTAAGGCCACTTCTTCTAGTGGGGTGGAGATAAGCCTCCATTGGAGGTAGAGAAGGGCTCTGCTTCCACTAGCAAGGAAGACGTCTTGGGGATTAGAGATTCAGGATTCCCAGTTTCATCAAGGTTTTCTTGCACATGCCTATTCCAGCTTTTAACATTCTAATTTTTCCCATCATTGTTCCCACTAGAACAGTAGATATTCTGTGAGGCTAGAGGTTCAAATTGTGTCACATTTGAGTCAAAATCAGAATAAAGTCTTCATTTAATTTTCAAGGATCTCAGCTCTGCAGCACTGGAGATAAGTTAGAAGCTTTCAGATCATTTATTTCTGTGCTTGATCTGGGAACCTGAATCTCTGAGATCAACTCCCCCCCACCACCATCATTTATCCAGTGAGATTAAGATCATCCAGTCAATCTAATTGTTTTCCTTAGCTTGTAAAAAAAATACTGTAAAATATCACAGTCAACTTGTTCCTTCCTCCTGATAAGTAGTTGGTGCTTTGTGTATTTCTTTTGACAGAACATACCTTGGGCTTTACAAACTGTTTTTTACTACTGTAAATAATGTTGTTAGTGACTTTAAATATATTCATGTTAGAGTCAATTTCAGAAACCCAATAATTCAATTTAAAATTTATTCTTAAATTAGATATAGTGGCACACACCTGTAATGGTATACACCAGCAATGGGGAAGCTAAGATGATATGATCAAAGATTTGAGGCCTGTATCACCAATTTAGGGAGACCCTATTTCAAAATTAAATAGGACTGCAGGTATAACTCGAAGGTAGAACATTCCTGTGTTCAATGCCCAGAACCACAAAGTAAAATGTAAAATGAAATTTTATTTTTAAAAATCTGTTCAAATAGAAGCATTTCCAGGACAAAAATATTTATTAGTCATAGCTCTCTGTAGAAACAGAATCAAAAGGATATAAAGTTTTTTATAAGAAATTGATTCACAGGAGAATGATGGTTGACAAAACCAGAGATCTTCAGTAGTCTCTCCAGAAGAGGCAATTGTATATTATCAGTCCAGGTCCAGAAAACCAGGAGAATTAACAATGCAGTTATAACCTTAACGCCCTTAGTCTAGAGTCCTGTGAAGATCCAATACTTCACACCTTGTAATATAACAAGAAAAAAAAAAAAAACCTTTCAACTCATAGTCAAGCAGAACTCTTTCTTTCTTCCTCCCTCTCTTCTTTCTCTGCATATAGCAGACTTAAGCTAAAACATCTAATCCTGAGATCGGTAGATAGATAACAAAATTAATAAGCAGACTTCTACTATTATAATGGAAAAACTGGTACTAGTTTGACCTGCCTATTATTATAAAAGACTATAAACTGGTATCTGCTTTGGATATTGGACAGCAAGCAGAAAGAAACAATTATCACCAAGCAAAACAAAATCCTTAAAGTGACCCCATATTGGACTTGTCTTTCATCCTAGAATGTCTTTTGGCCATGAAACAAAGTGCTGGAGCCTGTGTAGAATGTGCCATCATGCTGATCTGAGGATGTAGAGACTGAAGTTCAGGCCTTCTGGTATATTTTGCCCAGAATATCATTTAGATTACAGACCAGGTTGTTAAAATGTAATACAAGTTAAAATGTAATGCCGGCCTGAGGAAAAAAAGATTACAGCGTAGGGCTTTTGAAGAGTCTGGAATTTGTGGGTAATACTATCTGAGTGTGTTTTGTGTGTATTACATAGTCTTTATGTTTCAATGACCAAAATGCCTAACAAGAACAACTTAGAGGAGGAAAGGTTTATTTGGTTCATAGGTTCAGAAGTTTAGGCTACAGATGGCAGGCTCCATATACAGAGGGTGGTATAGGGAGGCTGCTCTAGGCAGGTGGGAAGCAGAGAGAGCACAGAAGGGACCAGGTACAGAGAAAGCCTTTCAAAGTGACTGCAAAGTAAAGATATTTGGATCTGGATTATCTTGGCACAGATTTGTAATCCCAGTACTTGAGAGGCTGAGACAAGAGGATTATAGGTTTAAGGCAATCCTTAATTGTTGCCTCAGCAACTTTGAATAATAATAATAGTAATAATAATAATAATAATAATAATTATAATAATAGTAGTAGTAGTAATAGAGGATATGTAGCTCAGTGGTAGATTGCCCCTGGATTCAGTCCCTAAAACCAAAATCACAAAAAAAGAGCACCATTAAGCCCTCTTTAAAATAAATGCTAACAAAAGTTACTCTTTATATTAAGAAGCTAAAAGAAGGCTCAAGCAAAATCTAAAAAAGAAAATAATCAGTAGAAGAAATTCAAAATATTGAAATTAACAAATGTTTGAGTAAATAAAAATATTTTATATTTAAAGATTTAAATATAATTAGTGTAGTGTTAAAACAGTAGCATGTGCATTGTGCATTTTGTAATGCATAGGAGCATAAATTATGTAAAACAGACAAAGAACATGAGGGTAGTAACTAGAATTAATGAAGCTGTAGTATTTTTGCCTTTTACATGAAGCAGAATAACACTATCTCTAAATAAACAGTGATAAAGATGCATATTATAATTTCTGTAGCAAACTGAGAAAATAATGATTAAGTCAAAAGCTAATAAAGAGCCAGCAGTGGTGGCACACGCTTGTAATCCCATCACTTGGGAGGCTGAGACAGGAGGATCTTGGTTCATGGACAACCTCAGCTACTTAGTGAGGCCTTTGCAACTCACTGAGACGTTTCTTACATCCCCTCAGTTAGGTCACCTTATTTATTCCTCTATAGTTTCTTCATCTAGAGTTCCTCCTATGATTCTTCTTCTCCCTAGCTTCCCATATTAGGGAGAGCATCCAATTTTTTACTTTTTGTGACTAACTGATCTCACTTGGCACAATGTTTCCAATTGCATACATTTCTCTGCAGATTACGTAATTTTGTTCTTCTTTATGGCTGAGTAAAATTCCATTTTGTATATATCCCATAGGTTTGTAACCCATTCATTTGTTGATGGACATCTTGCCTGGCCCCGTATTTTAGCAATTGTGAGTTATGAACAGAGATATACAAGCATTAGTTTGGTAGTTTGGTTTCCATTCTTTTGAGTAGATAAGCAGAGTGGTATTTAAGGTGATTAGACCATGAGGTTCTTCCTCATGAATTAGATTAAAGCCCTTATTTAAGTTTCATGCAGCATTTAGCTTAGTTTGGCTTTCTACGTTCTGCCGTGCAAACACCTTCTCTCCACTCTGGGGGAACCATCCCGGAGACAGAAAGCAGATTTCACCAGACAACCACACTTGCCAGTGCCTTGGTCTTGGACTTCTAAGCCTCAGGAACTATGAAATAATGTATTTGTGTTCTTCATAAGCTACTAACCATATGGTATTTTGCTACAGTTACACAAACAGAAGACTCAAAATTCAGTTGAGTTAAAAAGATGGTTTCACTATTAATAGAAGATTATTTGTTACTAATGGAAAAATAATTCTCAATTAAAGGAAATTTTGTGAGTAGATTAATAGAAAAAGTAATCAGGGAGTCACAGTTGTAATTTGCTTACTTATTGTTAATATCATAATCTAGATTATTGGATAATATCATCTATTGTTTTACATTATACTATAATAATGAATAATTCTAAACTATAGAAAAATATTTATTAATTGAATGAGATTGCACAATCTGAATAATTAATTACTAATCAGGAAAAATCTTGTTACTTCTTTTTATGTTTTATTGTTGGAGATTGAACCCAGGGCCATTCTAACTCCAAGCCATGCCCCCAGCTCTTTTTATTTTGAAATGGTATTTTGCTAAGATGCTGAGGGTCCTGCTCTTTTGATGAGGCTAGCTTCAAACTCACAATCCTCCTTCTGTCTCGGCCTTCCAAGCACTGGGATTACAAAGTATGCACCACCGTTCCTGGCTCAGATAGTTTTGAAATAAGTAAGTGGGTGGACCTCTTGTGTATAAATACCTTACTGATGCACATCTTTTACCTTTGCCTCTCAATATATATTTTAGGAAATTTCCCCTCAATTTTTCAGTATGTGTTTTCCTTTTTTTTTTTTTTTGTGGTACTGGGGTTCCTGGAAGCCCTTCTACCTCCGGGCTACACTCCCAGACCTATTTTTACATTTTTATTTGGAAACAGGGTCTCCTAAACCAGCGCGCGTGGCTGGCTTTGAACCTGTGCGATCCTCCTGTCTCTGCCTCCCAAGCATGGGGATTACAAGAGTGCGCCACCACCCCGGCTCAGTATCTGTTTTCCTTACACTTTGGTTAAGCAATTTTATAGCTTGGATTAATGGTAATTTTCCATTATGTCAAATATAGTGCTGATCAGATTAGAACCATGGTTTCGCTGCAGAGTTCTGATTTTAGGAAAAGGCTTTTATTATTTTTTTATAGTTCTTATAACTACATATCTTGCATCATCTGTGTGAAGATGAAATGAAAACAGTAATAAAGGCATTCTGGTGGCTGAGAATGAAGAATAGGTCTTTATTAGGTGGTATAAAGAGATGAGAGTAACAGAATGCAGGGCGACAGAATGTGGAGTGGCTGGAGTCCATGAACAGTCAGAAAATTAGTAGATGGGGCCAATGTTGACACTTCAGTTCTTAATTATCCTAATTAGAAACCATCAGAACAGCAAAATAATGTTTATTGAGCCTGGCAAAATGAAACATTTTCATTGTGCTCATTGCTTACTTTGGCAGCCATGTTGCATTGTTGACTTACATGCTGTGTGGTTAGCGGAATCTCATAAGCCATTGCATCTGAACTGTGGTTAAGCTACAGCCTCTCCTTCTGCCTCTGTAAAATTGCTGTTTTGGATCCATATGTAACGATTTATAGTTTTTCCATCGATATTTATCTTAAGTTTTTTGGAGGTAGTTGGGATGGAACCCATGGGCCTTCTAACCTCTGGACTGCATGCCTAGACCTATTATATTTTTTTATTTGGAAACAGGATCTTGCTAAGATGCTGAGAGTCTAAGTTACTGAGGCTGCCTTTGAACCTGCTTTTCTCCTGTCTCAGTTTCACCATAACTGGGATTACAAGCAGGTGCCACAATGCTTGGCAGTTTGTTTTATTTTGGATAGTTCATGATTCTTCATTAAATAACAGCATAAGATATATTTCTTGTTTTCACAGGCAATAAAAAGAATGTATATTTAGACATATTATCGGAGGATTATATGCTAGAGCGGTTATAAGAAAGTATGTACAGAATTATATGAGAAAGGATGATATATAATATTTTCTGAATTTATTATATTTTAATTGACAAAATTATACATATATATATATATATATTGTTTATAACACGAGGTTTTGAAGTACATACACATTATGAAATGATTAAACCCAGATGATTAAAATGTGAATTACCTCATATATTTATTTACTTTGGTGGAACACTTAAAATCTTCTGTTAGTAATTTTCAAGGATAGAACAAATCATTATTAGCTATAGTCACTATGTTGTACAATAAACACTTTGGACTGATTCCTCCTGTTAATCGGGAAGTTTGTACCCTTTCAAAATCATCCTAATTTTACATACTCTCACACACAGATTAGCTCCTACTAGTCACCATTTTGCTCTTTTCTTCTATGCATTGATTTAAAATTTAACATGTGAGATAACACAGTATTTTATCTAAGCCTGGAAAATTTCATTTAACACAATGTGAAAGTGATACCTAAATTGAGTTTTATGGGATAAGAAATATATATGTTTATATACATGTGTGGAAAAGAGAAAGAAATAAAAATTATTTAAAGCTAGATAATGAGAAAATGGTCTGTAAACTATTCAAAGACACACACATACAAAGAATTACTGTAAATACTATTGATTGTTTTAGTTACTTTGCCTTTTCTTAATAGATAATTCAGCTAACTTATTTGATGGACATCTTGTACTATGAATTATAGATTATTCAATTTCTTCTCCAACGAGAATTTTTATTTAAAAATGAAGCAGGGTGCAATACTAACATGCCTGTAATTCCAATACTTATGAGGCTGAGGCAGCATTGAAGATTTAAAGTCCAAACATGGTACCTTAGTAAGACTCTGCTTCAAAATACAGAAGACCTGGTGTAGCTCAGAGGTAGAATGCCCCTGATTTCAATGCTTATTATCACACACACACACACACACACACACGCACGCACGCACGCACGCACGCACGCACACACACACACACACACACACACACCAAAAAAACCCATATCCTTATAACATTAGAGGGTATGTTAAAAAGTGGAAATTACTCTTTCTTGCCCTGAAATACTTATTGTCTTAAAATAATATTTATTTTTTGAACGACAGTTATATTGCATGATGGAAAGATTCTAAAAATTCATTGGTTAAACAAATATTTCTTGGTTCTTCAATTTCAGACACATACCTAGATATACATATTTACTTTTGTATTCTCTTCCATAATCTTGCCTGGCATTTGATATGCACAGTTAAACTGAAAGAAAAACTTATTCATTTGAGGAAGGTTTCTTCTTTGCTGCATTAATGTGAGCTCTCTAGCTGTGAGATAACTCTCTTTTTGAAAGTTGATCAAGGATCCAGGTTTCTTTAAAGACAACAGGGCAATGGGTTTTTAGGAAATAGAAAATGCAAAAGGACAGGAGTATAGAAAACAGGACACGCTGATATAGGCCACTAATACATGTCAGGTCAGTCCCTGTCTCCCAGTTCAAAGGGAGTCAAAGTAGCCCAGCTAAGGGAAGAACAGTGGACAGTATGCAGTAGCTGAGCAGCCAGGACCCAGACACAAACTTAATGCCACTCAGCAGAGCAAGCTGTCAGGCTCCATCCTAGGTGGTAAGCTCCCTTGGCTGTGAACTCATGGTTTGTACTGCCCTGTTACAAACTGTCAAAAAAGTTAAAATCCTGATACCACTCCATTTTAGAATAGCTGTAGGTTAAAATTATGTGTCAGAATCTTTTAAAGTGTGGTTCCTAGATCAGTAGTTTCCATATTATTTAGAAATGGGCTAAATCATCGATGTGTGCATGTATGCCTATACCAACTTGTACCCCATTAAGATAAATGACTACAATGCACTAACAAATTTTTTTTTAAAAAGAGCCGGGTGTGGTGGTGCACAATTATAATCCCCACTCTTGGGAGGCAGAGACAGGAGGATCGTGCAGCTTCGAAGCCAGCCTTGCTGGCTTAAGAGACCCTGTTTCCAAATGAAAAGTATAAAATAGGTTTGGGAGTATAGCCCGGAGGTAGAAGGGCTTCCAGGAACCCCAGTACCACACACACACAAAAAAAATTAAAAAATATGTTAGAAATTTGTATTAAGGGGCCCAGTGAATTAAAGTTTCTAAGGATGGAGTCCAATATTCTGCATTTTAAAAATCAGTCTACACAATTTAAAACATGCTAAAGTTTAAGAAATTTGTTTTGAGCTCTATGCTATTCAAAGTATACTTTGTAACCTGGTCCTGGTGGCACACCTCTGTAATCCCAGTAATTGGAAGATTGAGACAAGATAATCACAGGTTTGAGTCCAGCACTCAGTAACTGACTAAGACCCTGTTTTGAAATAAAAAATAAAATAGGGCTGGGGTGTAGCTCAGAAGTAGAATGCTTCTTGGTTTGATCCCTAGGAACACACACACACACACACACACACACACACACACACACACACACACACACAAGCTTCCTAGAATAAACAGCAGGGCTCTTTTGAAATTTGAGAGAAATACAAAATCATGGTCCATGGGAAGAGTGGCTAATCAGAAGCTACATTTTAGCATGACTCTTTGGTGATGTGTATGCACATTACTGTTAAAATGAGTTAGCCAGGTTTTCAAGCCTCTCCAGGTGTGACCAAGTGTCTGGATTCAACTTCAGTGAACAGCATGGACTGTCAACAGAAGTAGTGGTCATTTCCTATAGGTCATTTTCTACCAAGTAATTTCTATGCATTCATACTGACCTATTCATTATGGAATAGGGAGGCCACTGCTGCCTTTTTGGGTCTTATTCTTAAAGGATAGAATTTCTATATCTTATAACCAAATCATTCAGATAAAAGCTATAATAGCCACTGATAGAGAGCAATGTTGACAGAAAAATAAAAATAGATCTTGCCCTTTTAGTTTTGATTGTTCCTGAAATTTTCAAATTTTTCATAAATCCTATTGTGTCTAAGAAACTTTATCTGATTCTATCACTTATATTAAAAGAAAAAATAAAACTAGGGCTACCAACATGGTATTGAAGATCAAGAATATTGGAGAACTCACAAGGACCGGAGTTTAAGACTTCCTAAAAGTATAGGAATCAAGACAGCTTGATATTGGTGAAAGAACAGATCATTGGAACAGAATAGGGGCATAGTGAATATATATTATGAATGAATGCAGAATTGGATTTGCAATTAGGCTATAAATTATCAATTAAAATTTATGCTAGGCATAATTTTGGTGTTGTTGACATTAAATGATATTTTATTCAAAACAATTGAATGAACATTTAGATGAAAAAGAGTGACAAATATAGACTAATCTTTGATGAAGGAGAAATGAAAATTCAAGGAAGAAAGTTTAACTTTTCAGTAAGTGATGTTTCCACAATTATAAATCCACCTGCAAAGAATAAATCTTGACACTGACCTTATAACTATCAAAATATTACTCAAAATTGATAAAGAGTCCTAAATGTGAATACAAAACAAATTAATGGAAGAAAATTTAGGTTAATATATGTGCATGATTTTGATGTTATAGATATTATTTGGGGTTAAATGTATTCATCCATATCCATAATGTTAAAGTCTTTCTAATCCCCAGTGCATTAGGATGAGAATTTAATTGGAACTGGGGTCTTTGTGAATGAAACTGGTTAAAATTAGGACATATTGGAGTCAAGATGGCCACTAGCCAGAGTAAAGTAGGAGCTGAGCGTAGGGGTGCACACTTGTAATCCCAGTACTTGGGAGGCTGAGACAAGATCTCAGGTTTGAAGCCAGCCTCAGCCACTTAGAGAGATTCTCAGCCACCTAGTAAGACTGTTTTAAAAAAATTAATAAATAAAAAGAGAGCTGAGGATATAGTTTGGAGATAGAGTGCCCCTGGGTTCAATCCCCAGCACTATGGACATACATACACAATAAAAATACAAATTTTTATAAAGTTAAAACAATATAAGTAATGAATAAAAATCATAATGTTTTAATTTTAGTTAACTTCTTGAACTTCTCATATTAGCCTATCAAAATTTGTACAAAATATTTTTTAAATTAATCTGAAATTCAGAGCTCTAATAAAGTTATATGATTGTTGTGTTAATGGAGTAATGTACTGAATATTCAGCTACTTCGAAGCCATTAAATTATGTATTTTACTTATGTCTCTGATTCTTCAAATGTAATAACTTTTTTAACTAATAAATTTTATTTTTTACAGCTGCTTCAAGTTTATTACAGTAACTTTTAAGTATAATTTTGCAAATGAAAAGAGCCAATAACAGTTGTTTGCTTGGTTGATTACATGATAAATATTGTTCCTTACCATGTAACACTTACCAATAAATGCCAATAATAATTGCAACCAAATCTTTTGCTTTTAAAGCTGTGTAAAAGGCAGAAATAATCATGTAATCATCTTGTAATTATATGGTACTTACTATGCAATTACATAGTAAATACATTGTAAATTCAAAATAATTACATGGTTATTTGCATTATGCATAGTATCTAATCCAATTTTGACACATAAAATAATGGTAGCATTCAAGGGGTTGCCCAAATTTTCCCATCTACAGTACAGGATCAGTAATAATGGAAGTAATTTAAGGAAGTCATTGAACAAATGCTTGATAGTATGTGATTGGAAACTTCCGTTCATATTTATGACAGGTAGAATTATAAATTAGTGTAGAGTGGGATTAGCAATTAGGCTATAAATTATGAATTAAAATTTATGCTAGCCATGATTTTGATGCCATTAAATAATATTTTATCAAAAACAACTGAATGAATAATGAAATGTTATAAAAGTGGCATTATATGTATTTCATATTGTTGATAAAGGGCTCTTTCTGTAACTTTAATAAGGAATATTTTAATTTGATGGGAAAATTTGAATCTACTTAGTAGTACTTACAAAAACCTATAAAACATTTGAGTCCTTAACATATTTTATCTCCAAAACAAATATTTTAGCTTTTACACTAATATAAACAAAATATGTATCTTTAAATGCAAGTTCCATGGGAAACTGATTTTAATTAATTCCTTCTTTTTTGCTAATAGGTCAAAATTAATCACATGAGACTGATGACAGATGGATAGATATATCAATAGACAGGTTGGCTAAAACTGTATCTATCCCAAAAATATATCTTGATATATCTTGAGGTACTAGCCTCTACGACTTGTGCAAGGTATCATATTTGGAAATACAGTCTGAATTAGTTGGTGTTTTTCATTGCTAGAATGAAATGCCTGAAGTGGATTCTTATGAAGAGAAGAGATTTATTTAACTCACAATCTGGAAGTGTCTTCACAACACTAGCTCTAGTGAGGGTTCCCTCAGGTAAGTTTCATCATGCACATGGCAATGGTAGGCTCACATGTCCAAGCAAACGATCATGTCACTAGTCAGGAAACAAAAGAGACTCGGGGTCAGGTTCACTCAGGGGCTTTCGTGACAGCTAACTCTCTTCACATCAAGAGAACAGTATTCCTTTCTGAGTAAATTCTTCTCAGTGACCTGAGGCCCCGTCTCTTAACGGTTCTACAACACCTCCAACACCACCACTTTGGGGACTTAGATCTCCACCATGGACTCTGAGAAGAAGAGCCACATCCAAAATAAAGCAGAGATTTTGCAAAAGTAGTCAAGTCACTAATATGAATCCTAAAGAAGAGGAGAAGCTGGATGTGGTAACACACGCTTATAATCCCGTAACTGGGAGGTTGAGACAGGAGGATTGCAGCATCACTGCCAGCATCCACTACTTAGTGAGGCCCTCCTCAACTTAGTGAGATTCTGTTTCAAAAATAAAGAATAAAAAATAGGGCTAGGGATATAGCTCAAAGGAATAATGCCCCTGAGTTTGATCCCCAGTACCACAGACAAAAAAAGAAGAGAAGAGAGATATGGGTAACATAGTCATGTGCAGATACATGGACACACAGGGAAAAACAGAATTCCCAGTGATGACAGAGGCGGGGATTGGAGTGATACAGCCACAAACCAGCTAACACTAAGGACTAGGATTGCTCTCAAAAGCTATGAATAAGCAATGGAAAATTCTGTTGAGAGTCTAAGAAAGATTATAATTCTACTCTTAGTTTTCAAACTTCTAGCATCCAGAACAGAATGGAAAAAATTTTCTTTTGTATACAGGTACCCAGTTTATCATACCTTGTTACAGCAGCACAAGGATACTAATTATTCTCATAGAGAAGGTCTTATGTACTATGCTGCCTTTTATAAGTATGTACATAATTGCCTTTTAAAAAGTCTTTTGTTTAGATTCTAGATGTATATATAGGTATTCAGATACAGATACACTATATTATTGGGCTGCTCACATTATATTAGTTTGATAGTTCTGCCATAACAAATGGCAAGGACTGGGTGATTTAAACAACACAACGACATTCCCTCACCTCTGGAATCCAGAAATCCAAGATTGAGATGTTGGCAGGGTTAATTTATTCTGAGACCTCCTTTCTTTTTTTTTTTTCTTTTTTTTTTTTTTTTTACTTGTAAATGGCTGTCCTCTGCCTCTGTCTTTAGAAGAACTTTTCTCTGTGAATATCCATATTCCCAAATTTTTACTTCTTATAAGGACATCAGTTATTTGGATTAGGACACACCCTAAAGAACTCATTTTATCTTACTTGCCTCTTAAAAAACTGTATCTCCAAATATAGTCACATTTGGAGTTACTGGAAGATGTGAGGATGGGGGATAGCCAATAATAAATGTGTAAACTGTTTAATAGAGAAAGACACTTGGATAAATCAAAATCACAAACAAATGAAGACATGGGAAGATGATTTTAGATTATCTAATTTGTTCCAGTCTAAAATCATGATTCTTGAAAAGTAGCAGATGAGGAAAAGAGAGTGAAAACTATGAACTATGAAATGGACTCAATGCCTTGGTGCTGGTTTTGAGGTTAGACATAGGGTGCTATGAGCAGAAAAATACAGATGACTCTTAGAAACTGAAAAATCCAACATATTACACGTCTCCCCACCTTCCAGAAAGAAATGTGGTCCAATCAACACCTTGATATTAGCATAGTGATACCAGTGGCCAAAATATGGTCCTCAAAAAGTTATCATTAATTTCAATTGTCAGTCCAGTATATTTGTGGAAGCTGATTATCATACATACAGTCAGAGTCATAGTGGTTTATTATTAGATTTATGAATTGCAGAGACAGAAGAGGCAACACAGTCCTCCAGAGCTTCTCTAACAAAGCACCACAAACAGTGGCTTATGCAATAATTGTCAATTCTCTTATGTTTCTGGATGCATGATGTCTAAAATCAAGGTGTTCACAGGACTATATTTTTCCCGAAATATGTATGGAAGAATCCTTCTTTACAGTGTGTGTGTGTGTGTGTGTGTGTGTGTGTGTGTGTGTGTTGTGTTACTGGGGATTTAACTTACGGATATTCTGCCGCTGAGCTAACCTCCCAGCCCTACTTAAATTTTTTGTTTTGGAAACAGGGTTTCACTAAGTCTGAGGGCCTCCTTAAATTGCTGAGGCTGGCCACGAATGAGCAATCCTACGATCTCAACTTCCCCCAAACGGTATTTACAGACATACACTACAATGTCTGGGTTCTTTTCACCTTCGTATTTCTAGTGGTGGCCAGAGATCCTTACTTGGCCTGCGTTATCATGACTCCAGTCTCAGCTTCTATCATCATGTGATATTCTCCATGTGTGTGTCTCCCGATTTTCTTCTAATAAGGACATCAGTCATACTACATTAAAACCTTCTTACTGAATTATGACCTTATATTAACTAATAACTTCTCCATTTCCAAATGACTCCATTTTCTAGTAAGATCATATCCTGTGGTATTGGGGCTTAGAATATCAACATGATGTCATGATGTTCATGACATGAAATCATGATATCATGATTTCACTCATAACAAAAAACAGGAGAAAATTGAGCTAATATGTGAATAAAGATTTTCATTTTTCACTGGTATTGCTAGTACAAATCTGTAGTAGATTTTCAAAAGTTAAGATATACAGTATGTGTCTTTTTGCACACTTTAAGAATACAAAAATACAATTATAAAATTGCTAGTGGAAGTCAATTGTAAAACTACTCAATTAAAAACAAGATAGCAAAGCAAGAACATAAGAACAAAAAAGACACACAAGACCTATATAAAACAAAACTAAAGTGGCAAATGTAAAAGTAAACTATATCAGTATGTTAATTAAATGATATTGAACAAAATTGAAAAATAATATATCGAAGTTAAAAAGAAATAAAGAACTAGCTCTGTTCTTTTTAGGAGATATTCTTTAGAAACAAAGATACAGACAGGTTGCTAATAAAGGGGTTGAAAAAGATATACTATGACAACAACAATCTAAACATATATGGAGTGGTTGTAGAAATACCAGACAAATTAGACTTTGACAAAAATAAATTACTAAACATAAAAACATATTGAAAAAGAGAACACTTTTGGAAAAACTCACGTCTCTATTTTAAGATTTACTAAACAAAATGTAATCAAGACTTAATAGTATCAGAATAATAACACAGATAAATATAGATGTGTATATATGTAATTTATATACAAATGTATAGATATATAATAGAGTTGACAGTCCACTCATAGTTCTTATATATTTAGAAAGAAAATCAGCAAAGGTAAATGTAGAAACAATTGTCTTTCTAACAAATGGTACTGAGACAATATCCACATGCAGAAAAAGATAAAATAGAGAATATATCAAAATAAATCCTAAAAATCTTGAGATTGATAATAATTTCTTAGATATGATACCCAAAACATAAGTAATAAGTACATTGAGCTACATCAAAATTAAAATATCTGAACTGCAAATGAAGCCATAAAAATTTTCAAGAGTCTCACATAGAACTAGAGAATTTGAAAAATAATGAATATTAGTCATCACAGTAACTTGAAAATGTGTATTCCAATCCTATATGTTAATCTACTCTAAGCAATGGTAACAAATCTACTTTAAATACATTAAGTCAAAATTTTATGTTTTGGTTTAATATATCTTTTTTCACAGATGTTAGATACATTTTTAAGAACATAAAAAACACTGTCTCAAAACTCAATTCTGATGAACAGTGTGTTCTAATATGAACTTTTAGTTTGCTTTTGTTTATCTTAAAACTATATCTTCCATAGTATATCCTAAAATGGATTAAATAAAAAGGAAAAATGTTAATATTCAACTTCGTTGTTTATTCAAGTCCTTGTACTTATATATACAAATCTGATATTTACTTCTTAAAATATTTAAAAGGTATAAGTGCCCATAAATCAGTTATGACAATCATTGGTAAAGTAATCAATAGTAAGGAATATGCATTAATTCAAATAGTATTGATAGGCTCATGACCCTGCATCAGTCTTCTGTGAAGTAAGAAAAATGAGACATCCTCCAAAAAAAATCAATATTTTTCTTTTTATGGCATTCACTTGAAGATTATCAATAATATATTACTTTTTTACCTTATGTGTCAATGAACTAACTTTTAAATACAGCATCTTTACATTTTAATGTAAAATGATAAAAATGATAATATGCATGAAGCTGAGAGGCTAAAAGTCATCTTCTAAAAATATTTTCTGAAGTTTAATTATTGTTTAAAACATATATGTGTGTGTGCATGCATTTAATCACACACATATCACACACAAACACACATACTCACATACACACTTATACCTGTATATGTACTTGTACTGCTGACTATTTGTGTGAAGCAGTACAAGAAAACCCTGTTTTAAAATATCTCTCTCATCTTCATGGAAAATGCTTATTTGTTTCATTCTGAGGGTAAATTGTAAGAAGAAAATAACAGAAATCTCAGTACACATCTCTTTAGTCCTTGTGAACTGAGATGTTATACAGGTATGTACTTAGGTAAAAATACAAAATGTGAAATTACAACACCCATTCATCAAAAAGGAAACATTTTAATTGGTTATAGGTGGAAAATATCTACTTGACAGTCAGTTTCTCACTTTCACGTAAGTGCTTTGCTGCTTGGATGCCTAATCTTGTTTAGTGTAGGGAAAGTAATTTGACATGAAAGTACCTAGATGGCTGCCGAAAATTAATTGCCAATTAAAAAAGAAAAATGTTTGTGCTACTCTATAAACAAGCCAACGTATAAACCTTTCAGTCTTGTTGCTTTATTTATGTCTTTATAGATCGGGTTTCAAGCTATTTGCATACAATTTACAAATTCATATTATAATTCTCCAGCATATTTATGATTTTATAGTTGTATATATTTTACCTCCATGGGAAATATTTATTTCTGTATGCTTCTGTTGCTTATTATTTAACAAAAACATCACATTACATTTGATAGTTTATGTGTCTTCTTTAGAAAAAGACGTTTTTATCCAGAAAGAGGAAAGGATACACTTTGCCACATGTGTATCAACAAGAGGCACATGTTGAACATAGGCAGGTGTGTACAACACACACACACACACACACACACACACACACACACACACACCCAGAGAAATCCCAACTTCTCAATTTAGAACATACTCTATACCCTTTATATACCCAACATATCAAGGATAATAAATTTTAGGGGTGAGATATGGCTCTTTTCCTAATGAAGGAATGTTCTGAAACATTAAGATTCTTAGAAGTTTAAGACTTGTAAACAATTACTCATTTGGGAATCTAAATTGGCAAAGAGAAAAACAATCCAAATTCTTAGTTATCTCCTCTAACTGGGCAAATTTGTTTTAAAGATAAAATCTGGATCCATTGTAAGAGTGAAAAATTCAAATAATGAGGAAAAACACCAATGTTTTAAAATGTTAGTTGGGAGCTCAATAGTTACACTCACAGGAAATAAATAAATTATGTTAACCCATATATTATAAAAAGGATAAATGAGATATGCTCAGCAGTGTAAGATGTAAAACAATGCAGAAATAAAAGACAAATCTCAAACCTGCTTTCTGTGACAGAGTTATACAGTTCACGAGAGCACAAGTCATGAGCAACAGGACCGCGGCACTAATATTAAAATTCCAACCCTATACTCTCACCTTGTAAAGAATTGCAATTTTAAATTTATAAATAGCTATCAAAGACCACTTCGTTTTATATTTCGATCATAGTTTGGAAGGGTGGTGTTTATAATTAACACTTATCGTACTTAATATTCTCCACATTTTCGTACTTCCCATTTTGAAATTTTGGCAGTTTTTTCTGGTTATATAACGGTTGCCAGTGAGATGAAAGGTGTTCTTTTATTCCAGATCAAGCATCCATCAAAGGCAGCACACTGCAACTAAAGGGGGAAATGATGAAAATGTTTTTCCCAAATACTTTTCACAGATTATAACAGGAACTTCAGCAGTTTGCTTATTTTGTTAGGAGGAAGCATACATTTCTCAGTAAGAGAAAATTTCACCTGAACCAGTCAATTACACCCAGTTCACTGGTGTTCTTAATTCTGTTCAACTCATCATCTTTCTCAGGGTCACACTTATTTCCTAACAGTTAGTTCTTTTCCTTGTGTCTATATTGAATCAGGCACAAATGTATTTCAAAGCGCTTATGGTACTTAACACATAAGGTTCTCACTATTATAGCTAACATAATTCTGTAGATAATATATTTGTTACATTTTTGTGTCTTTGTCTGGCTTTTTCTTCTCCAATATTCCTGTCTCTTATGAGTCCCTCACCTATGCTGAACTATTGCATAAGCAGCCTAGAATACAGTGTGATATTTATTGATTTTCTATTATATGATTTATATTTGAGAGATAACCATACATAGATTATCTCTTAGTCTTCTGTAACATAAATGTTAATAGTAATATTGTGAAAATAAATGTGATAAGTTCTCTGAGCATATTCTTCTTCTTTCGTATTCATGACCCTGCAGAATAGTTTCTTATTTTACATTCCTGCTCTTAATTTCTGTACTTTAAAAAATAGTGTTGCAGATAAAATAATTGTTTACTGTTATTCAAAAATATCTCAGCAGAACAACTGCTTCAAAACTTAATTTTACTCAAATTACGGGGTGAAATGTTCATGTCTTTATATTATGGTGGCGTGTATTATATGGTTTGATGTACACATGTGTTTACAATTGAATAATGCAACATTTCATTTATTTTTTTTAGCTAAAAAGAAGCTCCAAATAAATTTGTATCTTGAGTTGGCATTTTCTAGGTAAGCGATGAATGTCTGAGATACAGTTAACTGTTCATATGACCTCTGCATTCATATAGCTCTGGTTGTATGTTCCAGTTGCAGAATTCGTGAATTGCCAACACCAGGTCTTTTTTCTTTGCAATTGCATCAATATTTAGACAGCTGTATCTATCACACTTAGAATTCTTTCTTATTGACAGGCGTGGTGGCTCATGCTTAAATCCCAGCCCTTGGGAGGTTGAGATAGGAGGATAGCACAGATTCAAAGCCAGCCTCAGCTACTTAATGAGGCTCTCAGCAACTGTTTCCAAATAAAATATAAAATAGATCTGGTGGTATAGCCCAGAAGTAGAAAGCCCCTGGTTTCCACCCCCAATTCCACCAAAAAACCCCAAACAAAACAAAACAAAAAAAAGAATTATTTTTATTAAAAATTACAACAAAATATTAGTGAATGAGTTAATAACTGAATAAAACAGTTATTGAATTAATATCTGTGACCTTTACTAGATTATAAACTTCTTGATCTTGCTGCAATATCATTATTTTACTGCATTTCTAGGACTTGCGGTTCATGGCCATCCTCAGCTACTTATCCAGGCCCTTTGCAACTCAGTGAGACGTTGTTTCAAAATAAAGAATACAAAATAGGGCCTGAGGGTTTCGCTTGGAGGTAGAATACCCCTAGGTTCCATTTCTAATACAGAAAACAAAAAGTGGTAGGTAATTGATTCCATATATTCGATTTATCATACCAATAGCACAACTAATATTTAAGTAAGAAGTTCATTACACACACATTTTGATTTCACAGACCTTTTATGATGTTCACTGGCTGTAGAGCTAGATAAGTTTATAGCCATGCGTCCAGAACTTTCACATACCAGCCATTTATAACAATTGTGATATATCCTGGATCTTGACAAAATATGTTAATTTTCCAGAATGATAATTGTAATAAAATGAAGTCTATGATTAGAATCAGAAAAATTTTATTTCTAGGAACTAGATCTACTACCATAAGTTATGTTTCTATGTGTACATTACCTGGATTCCATCATTTGGTTTTTACTTTTGAACTTGCAGAACATGTTACACAAACTCTGAGAGATTGTGAAGGACAAATAGAATAATGTGCAGTAAAATGCTTTCTAAATTAAAAGCACTGCATAAATTCGTTCTTTTGTTGACAGGTAGTTCCTGACCAAGCATATGCTAGATATTTTGACCAGTTATTCTGATATATTTGACAAGCTGAGCTTCAAACAAATAACATAAAAAATGGACCCTTTAGAAATCTTTGCATTTAATCTTTTCATCTACTGCCATGTTGGATAACATAATACTACAACCAAAGCTTTTTCTTGACATCATTTTAAAAATTTTTCATTCCAAATGAAAAAAATGAACACTCTCTTCTCTAAAGGTGTACTGATACTAATACCCTATCATATTGGATTGTTTAGCTTAGATTCTTGCTAGCAATGAGTTGATGACTTGCTCATCTAATTAAGCCTTTTTCACATATTATCAGTCTAATTTTCACTGCTATTTACTAAATTCATGGTTTTTCTACTAAAAATGAAGTGATTTTTACTTAGTTCATACAAGTAATGAAATATTTTATGGAATCTTAATTATTTTAAGACATTCTTAAAAAATATATGTGTACATATACATAGGTATACGTATATATCATATATAGGCTCAACTACTAAAAATAGCTTTGATATAAATTTTTTTTATTTTTAGCTTCTATTTCATAATTGTTTCTAATGATTTTGTGTAAAAAATGGAATGTGTGTGCACATATGTGCATGTATATGTGTGTATGTATGTGAAATCTGAGAACATGATCATACATAGGATGAATTATTTCAAGGATTGTCACTTCTTTTCTACTTTATTTTATTTTATTGTGGTATTTGGGATTGAACTCAGGGGCATTCTACCCCCAAGATACACCCTCAGCCCTATTTTATTGATTATATTTGGAAACACAGTCTCGCTAAATTGTTGAGATCCTCAAAGTTGTTTTCTGCTTAGATTTATGAATGTGAAAAATGCAAATTGACATATGAGCAAGCTTCTTAAATCCATAGGGTGCTAATGTTCAGGTGTAAATTATCTATAACCATTTAGAATAATATGTTTTAATGCTCAACTTCATAAAAATATAGTACTCTTCTCTATATGTCTTACTACTTCATTTAAGCTACCACATGCCCACTGACAAGAGGTTTGGATGAAGGTAATGCCAGACATTAAAATATTTCAAGCAATATTATGTTTTTCAGATATCAACCCTTAATGCGTGGTTGAATATTTTACATATACTATTTTAACTATCTCAAAGTAGACAGTAAAATTCAATTTAGAACATTAAAATTATCTTTCCCTACTAAATAAACCATAGGTGTCCCCTATACTTCTGACACTAATGTAATTATTATTAGCCTGCAATTCTTATCTGAGACAGTTATATAGATAAAGTAAGCCCTAAGTAACATTAAATCGGCCAATTTGACATTCTTCTCAGTAATGACCCTGACATGGCTGTTTTTCTGTAGAATAAGAGTATGATTAAGTAATAGCAGGTGGGTCTTTATTGGCATTAGTTATTTACAAGTCTCCTTTTCTTGCTTTATTTGAATTCTTTAGGTTATAAAGGATGTTTAATAAAATTTTCTGAATATTACAGAGAGTTCCATAAAAATATAGATATAGGCTCCAGTCTATCTACAGAGGATATTTTACAATGATGTTATTTCACAATATGGAAGCTTTATAAACCACAAACACTCAGATCTATGTCATTCAAAGATGTTTTTCTTAAAATGTCATTGGCAAGTTAGAGTTTTTTTCACTGGAAGATTATTTTTAAATTATTTTCTCATTTAAGGAACATTTTCTAACTTAATTTGGAAAAACCTTAAGAGTTGACTTTTTTGTGAGCTTGTTATTTAGTTTTAAACATTAGAAGATTTCCACTGTTGAAATAATCCCCAGGAACTGAATTAGCAATAAAAAGCTTCATTTTTATGAATATGGTTAGTGAATTCTCTACTTAACTAGTGAGCCTTGAGGTCAGAATTTAATTTCTCTCCTTATTAAGACAAACTTTAGATATGGGGGGGCTCATTGTACGAGCAAAGGTTAAAGTGAAGAGTGTTGCTACATACATACTCATGGAAAAGAAAATGAAACTAGAGCACTGAAAACCACACCAAAATTTGGACAAAAAATTTGATAAACTCCAAATTTTATATATATATATATATATATATATATATGTATGTATGTATATATGTATATATATATATATATATATATATCCTAATTCCCATGAATACCCAAATATCTGCACCCAAGGAAATATTCTTGATGTTCAGTACTCTGAGACATAACAAAATATTATTTCTGTAAAACTGTAGGTTTAATAATGCTAAATGAAAAAGATACTAAAATCTCAGTGGCTTACAACATAGACATTCACTTCTTGCCAACCAAACTCTGGAGCAAGTGTAATACCTACGTGTCAAGCTTCAGACTGACCTTGGGCCACCTCTGTATTTTATTCCATGTCAGGAGCACAGCTGAAGCTGCAGTCACTATCTAGGGCATTTTTATTTTATGTTGTGTAGATCTGGGCAGCTAGAGTATGAACCAAACCAGGCAAATTCTCAGAAAATCAACTCACTTCCCATTGACAAAAGCAAGTTATGTGACCATGCTCAAAATCAAGGGAGGCAGGATAATACACTTCCCCCACTATAAACCTTAGCAAAAACAAAGGTAACCAGAGAACTCTAAAGAAATAGTACATTTTATTAAAAGCTCAACAGAGAAAGATAAGTAATGCACTTGTATAGTACTTACCCCAAAGAAAACATCAATATACTATGGTAGGACTTTTAAGAGTTGAGTCAACCTAAGATACATGTAACAATATGCCTTTAAGGGACTTAGAAAGTCATCTGAAAACTGCGACCTTTTTGTTGGATATTGTTGGGAGACAATTCGCCCTATATCTTTACATAATGCAAGCAAGACACTGAAAGGCCTTTGTTAAGGATTGTCGTTTGAAAGATTTTGAGTTGGGTGTGATAACTCAGGCTTGTAATCCCAGCATTTGTGAGGCTGAGACCGGAGGATGGCAGTTACCAGACAGCCTCAGCTACTTAGGGAGGTCCTCTGAAACTTAATGAGACTCTGTTTTAAAATAAAGAATAAAGCCGAACATGGTGGCGCACGCCTGTAATCCCTGTGCTTGGGAGGTGGAGACAGGAGGATCGCGCTGGTTCATTCATCTTTCTTTTTGTGCTGTGTATTTGAAGAATATTTAAGTACATCAAAGTTCAGAATGATAATATTGTTCTGTTGAAATGACTGCTTTTCACACCCTGAGTTTTTGCAACATCTGGTCATAAATTCAATTCTCTAATTTTAAGTTTCCTCATTGTTGAAAACTGGTATTGAGCAAACACTGCAGATGGCTCACAGAATGCCAGGCAGATATTTCTGTCAAAACGAGAGTCAAAACAGAGACAATGTAATCCAGAAAGCTGAACTTGTGATAGCTTCTTTTTCTGTAAACCTATTTTTGATCTTTAGATGGAGGTTGCATCAAGTTGTAGAGTCTGACTTTGAATTTGTCAATAAGTCTCTGGGATTTCAGGTGCCCATCACAACTCTCAACTATGTGATGATAATTTCCTGGTCATCTAGCTTTCAGGAGTGGAAGAGCTGGCCACTATGGTATTAAGTTCTGAGGCATATGCTAGCAGTTAATTCTGGATTATGTGCTCCATTATCCAACATATTTAAACACCTAATTCCTTGTATTAAATTTACTTGTTAAACTCTTTAGAATTGATTCTGTCACTGAAACTCATACTATGCAGTAACTTATAACACAGTACTAGGGATGGCAATTTCAAATCCCTGGTTGGTTTCAATAGTAGTGATTACTTCCAAATAGAATACCAGTAACCTCTGTGTGCAGATTGCAATTGAGTTACCTAAATTATCACTCATGGTCCCCGTTAAGCAAACCAAATAGTTGCTGCTATGTCACCAAACTATGGGAATATAAGACTATAGTGGTGAATTACTGTTTAATGCCCTCGAGTATTTGAAGTGGGACTTACATAATAAGCTTCAATCTTTACCTCTTCAATAAACTAGAGCAGAAAGAAGAAAATTTCTATGACTTCCCTAAGAGAATGTCAGAGTCTCATGCTCTGGGCTAAGATATTATAGCAAGCCTTAAATTTCCACTCAAATTCATAGAATTTTCTTGTTTCTTATATGCTGACTGGAACATTCACTAGGAAAGAGCCTGCTATTGAGAATGGTGATATTTTAAAGGACTTATTTGATTCAGATTACCATCAAATTTCTATCCTCAGTCAGCTTTACCTGCCAGCAGAATCAGAACTTGCTTATAGATCCTAGAGGAACAATAACTCATGTCTACCTCTTACTACCTGTCAGTACTTACAGAGCCATTGCTAAAATCAGATCCCAGCATGTGCCCATGGCACCAGAGTGCTTACATGCCATAAGAAATCTAACACAATATTATTGCATTGCTGGCAAGAAGAAAAAAGAAAAAGAAAAAAAGACATCAAAATTGTGGGGGGAGTAATTTCTGAGAAGGCTAGATCAAAATAGGAAAAATATGGCTTAAGAGTGATTCAATTCATTGATGAAAATATATCAGATACTTTACATTCCAATAGAGGTGTAATAGAACCCAGAAGTATAATTTTAATTTTTTCTTAGTTACAATAAAGCAGAAGCCGGGCAGAGTGGAACACATTTATAATCCCAGTATTAAGGGGGCTGAGACCACAAGAGGAACATGGTTTAAGCACAGACTTGGCTACTTAGTGAGGCCCTTAGCAACACAGTAAAACTCTGTTTGAAAAATAAAAAAGACTAAAAAATAGGGCTGAGGGTGTAGCTCAAAAGTACAATGCTCCAGGATTGCATCCCTTGTACTGCAAAAAAAAAAAAAAAAAAAAAAAAGCAGAGAGGTGAAAGCAATTGTAGTAATATATTTTTATAGATTATATTCAAGATATTGTATCCAAATCAAATATATATACATGTATATATGTATGTATATATATGCTACTGATTTATTTTTTACTGCTATTCAAGATTAAGCATGATTTTATGCTTATATTTCAAAACAGATGCTTATCTTATTATAAATATTTTATTTGTTTAAATATATTATAATTTATAGTTTAAAGAGTAAATTCACATTTCCCATATTTTCTGTACTCAAAAGTTTCCCAGTAGCTGGGCATGGTGGTGCGTGTCTATAATCCTAGTACTTGGGAGGCTGAGACTTCAGAAGAATTTCTATTTCAAGGTCAGCCTCAGCAACTTACCAAGCGCCTCAGAAGTTTAGCAAGATACTGTTTCAAAATAAAAAGTAAAATGGATAGGGGTATGGCTCAGTAGTAGAACTCATCTGATTTGAAAAAGTTTCAAAAAAAGTTTCCCAGTAAAGAAAACAAGTGCAAAAATATATTTTTAATTGCTATGTCCTCCAAATTTCTACTAACACCTGGAAAATTTGATAGGTAATTTTTTCATGGAAACCAGAATAGCTACTACATATTTGAAAGGAAAGAATAAAGGAGAAAAGCAAGAAAAAGAAGAGAGGAAAGAAGGGAGAGAAGGAAGAACAGAATTAAGGAAAGAAAGAGAGAAGAATATTAAAGTATTTCTGGAAGTAAACAATTTTAGTAACATATAGATACATAGCACAAGAACATAGATAAATATACACACAGATCCTATTCATAGGAAAAAAAAATCAGAATTTCCTAAGACAGTAGCAACAGCATCTTGTAGATGCTGCAAGCCAGTGTAGTTATATCTTGAATGTTTTTAAAAGCAACGACAGAAAATAATTTATGCCATAAAATTTCAAGTTAAGATAAAATATTGAAGTGTCATGCAAAATAAAGACATTTTCAGTCATAAACAATAAAAGTGCTTGCTACTGTTATTTTATATTTTATTTATTTATTTATTTATATTTTTTGGTGGTACTGGGGTTCCTGGAAGCCCTTCTACCTCCGGGGTACACTCCCAGACCTATTTTATACTTTTTTATTTTTGGAAACAGGGTCTCTTAAGCCAGAGTGGCTGGCTTCGAACCTGCATGATCCTCCTGTCTCGCCTCCCAAGCACAAGGATTACAAGCGTGCACCACCAAGCCTGGCATCTGTTATCTTATTTTAAACTAATTCATCTGAAGAATTCTCTAGATGTTAAAAAAGGGAACATATAAAAAAAGAGAACATTAAATGAGATTTGTCAGTTACAGTAAGAAATCGGATACTCTCCCTAATAAGCACAAACTAGGAATTCTCGACGAAGGAGGAGAAACCATAGGAGACCTAACTGAGGCTGATAGGAGGGGGAAGAGGGAAACTCCCTAATGTACATGATGTACATTCACAAACATCAAGGGCAACCACCAAGTCAAACATGAGGAGGAGAAAGGGGGAGGAAATGGGGTGGGAATTAGGTAAAGGCTAAAGTGATGAGTGCATATATGTCTCTAACTTTTTTTTTTGTGGTACTGGGGATGGAACCCTTCTACCTCTGGGCTACACTCCCAGATCTATTTTTATATTTTTTATTTGGAAACAGGGTCTCTTAAGCCAGCATGGCTGGCTTTGATCCTGGGGGATCCTCCTTTCTCCGCCTCCCAAGTGCGGGGATTACAAGCGTGCGCCACCACGCCCGGCTGTCTCTAACATTTTGTACTCCAATAAGATGTATGACTACAATGAACCAATAAAAAATGCAAAATATAATATGGTAATGAAGGTGACATAGCATAGATATTTCTTGGTTGAAGAAAAATAATGAAAAGTCATATTTGATGGTACATGCGTCTGTAATCCCAGAGGCTCAGAAGTTGAGGCAAAAAAGATCCCAAGTTTAAGGCCAGATTAGGCAGTTTAGGGAGAACTTGTCTCAGAACTAAAAGAGCTGGGCATGTAACTAGTGGTATAGCACCCATGATTTCCATTCCTAGTACAAAAATAAAAGACAGAAAATATTCTTTAAAAATTGATTGTAGTATTATTTAAAAATATGGCTCTTTGGCAGTGGTTTAGGGACATACAGATTCTATTCCCTTCTCCATAAACCCAAATGTAACATAGTTCTGAAATAAATATTTCCTCAAACAATATATTCAAAGCCAACTAAAACTTTTGAAAGTAAAAAAAATTACTTCCTGTTTCAAAGCACAAAGCAAATGTTTAAAATGATAAAATAAATTAAATTGTAAAGTGAGGGAATGAAGAAAGAAGGGAGGTTATGAATTATAAAAAATAGTGGAGCATTGAATATGAATTCAATGTTGATTTTTTAACTTTAAAACATTAATATACTCTCACTGTGGGGCTATAATAATTTTTTTATACTTACGGTCTTGTCTTAAGTTTATTTTTAATAATTTTATACTGAAATAAGCAGAAAATTATGTTGATTATATCCTAGATTTTGTCTTTAATATACATAGAATATTTTCTAATAAGCTTTTGAAGTTCTATCTTCTCTTCTCCTGTGTTGTCTTTTCTCTAGAGGAAGCAGAAGTAAACATGCACTTCAGAAGTGATTGGCAAACTATTGGAGGACTAATTTATAGAATATATAAAGAACTTTAAAAACTTAACCCTTAAAAACAACAAAAAATTACGCCGGGCGTGGTGGCGCACGCTTGTAATTCCCGCGCTTGGGAGGCGGAGACAGGAGGATCGCGCAGGTTCGAAGCCAGCCGCGCGTGCTGGCTTAGGAGACCCTGTTTCTAAATAAAAATATAAAAATAGGTCTGGGAGTGTAGCCCAGAGGTAGAAGGGCTTCCAGGAACCCCAGTACCACCAAAAAAAAAAAAAAAAACAATAAAAAATTAGACAATTGAACTGAATAGACAATTCTCAATACCAGAAATACAAATGGCCAATAAATATATGAAAAAATGTTCAACATCATTAGCAAAATTGAAAATATAAATCAAATGTATATTAAGATTCTATTTCACTCCATTTCGAATGGCAATCATCAAAAGCATATATTATAATAAATGCTAATGAGGATATGGAGAAAAAGGTATGCTTATACAATATAGGGGGAATTGCAAATAAATAAAATCAGTATGGGCCAGACGTGGTGGCACACGCTTGTAATCCCTGCGCTTGGGAGGCTGAGACAGGAGGATTGCACAGGTTCGAAGCCAGCCTCAGCTACTTAGTGAGGCTCTCAGCAACCTGGTGAGACCCTATTTCCAAATAAAACATAAAATATGTCTGGGAGTATATCCAGTAGGTAGAAAGCCCCTGGATTTCACCCCCAGCACCACACAAAAAAAACACAAATAGGTCTGGGAGTGTAGCCCAGAGAAGGGTTCCATCCCCAGTACCACAAATAATGTAAATAATAAATAAATGTTGAAGTTAATAGAGGAGAGCATAGGTTCAACACTACAACATATTGGCACAGGCAGTAACTTTCTCAACAAAACCCCCAAAGCTCAGGAAATTAAAGCAAGAATAAACAAGTGGGATAACATCAAACTAAAAAAGTTTCTTCTCATCAAAGGAAACTATCAATAACCTTAAGAGGAAGCCCACAGAATGGGAAAGGATCTTTACCAGCCACCATTCTGATAGGGGGCTAATATCCAGAGTATACAAAGAGCTCAAAAGACTACACTGGCAAAACAAACAACCCAATCAAGAAATGGGCAAATTATCTAAATAGATACTTCACAAAAGAAGAGATACAAAGGGCCAATAGATACATGAAAAGATGTTCTTCATCACTGGCCATCAGGGAGATGCAAATCAAAACTACACTGAGATTCCATCTAACCCCAGTCAGAGTAGCAAGCATAAAGAAATCAAACAACAACAAATGCTGGCAAGGATGTGGGGAAAGAGGAACTCTTTTACACTGTTGGTGGGAATGCAAACTAGTTCAACCACTATGGAAATCTGTGTGAAGATTCTTAAGAAAGGTGGGGATAGATCCACCATATGATCCAGCTATACCACTCCTTGGTATCTTTCCAAAGGGGTTGAATTAAGAGAAATACAGCAACATATGCATACCTATGTTCATAGCAGCACAATATGTAATAGCCAAAATATGGAACCAACCCAGATCACCATCAACAGATGAATGGATAGCAAAACTGTGGGAAATACACACAATGGAATTCTATTCAGCCATAAAGAAGAACAAAATTATGTCATTTGCAAGGAGATGGAAAACCCTGGAGAACATTATGTTAAGCGAGATCAGCCAAGCACAAAAGAAGAAGATACACATGTTTTCTCTAATATGCCCAAACTAGGAAACACAAAGAATACCAGTGGGACTCCAGTTATTGAAGGGGAAATACTAGCTAAGTTTGGATGGTAAGATAGGAGAGGAGGAAGGTCGGTCTTGATTAACGAGGGTCTACACCTGAACATGTGTAAAATTATGAATAAGTCATGGTTAACCTGGACAGCCATTGGTGGGAGGGGGGAAAGGAAAATGGGGGCGGGGGGGGAGAGCATCAAATATAGTGTAAATGTATACTATTTACGTTCAATAAAAAAATTGTTTAAATATAAAAAAGTACTAATAATGGTCTTTAGGGAAAATAAATAAATAAATAAATAAAACCAGTTTGGAGATCATTATGGAGGTTCCTCAAAAGACTAGGAATGGAACCATTATATGACTCAGCTAAACCAGTCATCAGTATCTTTCCAAAAAGACTTAAAATCAGAATGCTATAGTAATACAAAAACATACACATTTAGAGCAGCACAATGCACAATAGCCCAAAACTGGAACCAATCCTGGTGCCTGCCAACAGATAAATGGATAAAAAAGTGGCATATATACACAATAAAATTTTGCTCAGCCAGAAGGAACAAAATTATGTCATTTACAGAAAAAAAGTTGAAACTAGAGAATATTATGCTATTTGAGATCAGCCAGTCTTAGAAAGCCAAAGATAAAATGTTTTTTCTCATCAGTGAGAGGTATATAGAGAAATACAGAAAACAAGAGAGTCTTTAGTAGAATTGTGAAAGAAGATTGAGGGAGGGAGGTGGAAGGAGAAATGAGAAGACAGAGAAAGGGAAATTTTCAAATAATGCTGTGTCCATATTTGAAGGCAATGCTACTAATCTCCTTAATGTCTATGGGGGGGGCGCTGAAAGGAAATACTGTATTTATGTATGTTTGAATCACATTGGACCTCATCATGATATATAATCTCAATGCACCAAAAAAATATTTTTTAAATGAAGTGATTGGCAAATACCTTTATATGTTCTCATGTGGCAAAGACAATTTGAAATCTCATATGTGAGGAACTTCTTTCAAGTGAGAGATAGAAAAAAATCAACAACTGGAGTGAGGTAAAATTGAATCAGCCAGAGCCAAGAGGTGGCTGAGAAGAAATCAAGAACGACACAGTAGAACTTCCACAAAGGTTCGAAACATGAACATTTCTGCTGCAGAAGTTTGGAGAGAATCAACAAGTCCCAAACCGGTCTTCCTGTGTTAAAAAGAGACAAAAGAGAATCTAATGAGCTTACACTCATAGCCATAGAGATAATGAGAGCAAGAGACCTTGGTCTGTAAGCAGAAACCCCTTTCGTTGCACATCAAATACCCTCATCCAGTTATTAGTCTTCCTCCTGTAATCTGTCAAACAACGAGGGGCTAGAATTTTAAAAGGTGCATCGCCCAGAAAACAAGCTAGTGCTGAGCCAGTGGAAAGGTGCGATAATGAGATTGACATTGCTGACATTGGAAATCTGGTGATATAAAGATTAGTTTACAATCAAATTACGCTCATATTCACTTATAGCCAAATAAGTAAAGAGGCCACCTGTAAAGTATTTTCCCCACGAGTAATGGTGTGGAGACCATTATGATAAACACATGTTTTCGGCAGCAAAGAATTCAGTGGAAGGTGCTAGACACACAGGTTGCTTAAAACCGGGCAGGATTCTCCTAAATGAATGATTCATCCATAGTAATGACACTAATTCATTATCAAGTTTCAGTTTATACCTATTTTCATTTTTTCCCAATCTGTTTCAATCCAATCGAAGTGGTGGTTTGTTGTGTTGTTGTTTTAAAATGTTGTTTTAAGTACATAATTTTACTGCATTTGTGCCAGGAAAATGCCCAAGCACCTTCATTAGGAATGAAGCAAATCTGTTCAACAGTACTCTGAACAGCAGGCACTATATGCCTTATTGAACAGAAAAGCTTTAACAAACCTTATCTCGCACACATGTTCATTCTGCCCGTGTCTGTTTATGTTCTCCAACTTCCCGAAAATGTGGGTGCAACAACAAAGTAGTGTTTAGCTACCCTACTTTCTTGGCCAGGTGGCTGATTATATGGTTTGGCATATTTTTTGCAGGTGGTATACAAAATCATATATACCAGCTGCTCAGCACACTGAGTAATACTTTGCTAAATGACACAGCCCCAGCCATACATAACAACATATAATGATGCTAGAGTGATATCTTCACTGGATTCATTTAGCTCTGAAAAGAATTCTCTAAGAAAGACATTTTCCTGTCTTCATTTCTGTTTCATGCTGGGTAATGTTGGCAAGAATTATTCATGGCACATGTGAGCAATTCAAAAAAATATTGTAAACCAAAAAAAAAAAAAGCGAGGCAGCTTTGCAGAGGTGCTCTATCTGCTTGATGACTTGGCATGCTGCCCCTGGTGCTTGGCACAGCACCCCTGGCTGCTGGCACAGGGGATGTTATATATACTTGCCATTGGGCCTTCACTAAGCTACTTGCTGTGCACGATCAATATCGACCAACTGCATAAACAACCAGATGAACCTTGTATCTGAGGGATAGCAAATAGCATTTGAATTATTTTACATAAATCTGAAAATGTAATCGCGGTTGACATTCCTATTAGTATTATATCTGAGCACGATGATCATAATTGAGTAACATTAAATTTAGTTTATTGAACAGCAGTCCACTGCCCGCTTTACTGTGACTATGATCTGTGTAATGAAACCAGCAGTACGAAAAATTCTCTCAGTTGGTACACTTCCTGGAGAGCAGCCAAAGTATTTATTGCTATTTGTGCAATTAATGGCCATATTGATTCCTTTTTTCCCTCTAGTAAATAGTAGATAAGTTGTGCTATGTTTTCTTAGCTCTTCAAGGTTTGTTTCAGCTGTAATTAATGTGACTATAAGAATAACACTCAATTGTTCTTGGGAACTGGTTTTCATGTTGCAGCATTTGCAACTCACACATTGCATTGGTTTGAAATGATTAAATTGATAAGTAGCTCCATTGCCAAAATAATCCCATAAGCTGAAGTATGATTTATTATTGCTGGAAAAAATCAGAAGGTAAAACTTCACTAGCCAAAATGCTGTGGTGGTTAATCATCTGTTCTTCCAGCTAATTCCATAATCCTCGACGTGACAATCAATTCATCATGCTGAAATGGCAAATTCATATAAATCATAATTCCAAATTCTACACGCAGTCAATAAAATATATTGCACATTTCCCATAAATTATGTGATATAATGTTAATTTATTTTTCAAATTAAAACTTTACCTACCCTACATGCTTATCCATTGTACTTTTGTCAAGTAATGCACCTCATGTTAGCACATTTAGAAAATCACAGTAGGCATTGGAAAGAACATTAAAGTCCCTTTAGAAGAAATTTATACAAATATTGGGCATGTCACCTTCTTGACCAAATGCTATAATGTCTTCTATTGTGTTTCTTTTCTTTATTGGTTGGGATTCAAAATTCTTTTTTATTATATTTTATAACTAGAAGTGAGAGTGAAGAAAGAAAAGTTAATATTGGCATATTAATTTGCTATTAATGTAATTAATGTAATCTAAATTTCAGTGTATTTTTTCTTTATCTTTATTACAGTTCAATGTATTACCATAACTTCATAGAAACATGGTATAATACCTTTTCTATATTTTCTTCCTCTGACATATGTTTTGTTCCCCACAATAAGAACTGAAAATATATGGTCCTATGTATACAATTCAATAAACATGATGCACCATCTTAACAGAATGGACAAAAGGCATATGATCATCTCATTAAATGCAGAAAAGACATTTGGCAAAATTCAACATTTTTTTCATGATAAAAATGCTGAATAATTTGGTATGAAAGGGACACACCTCAACATAACCAAGGCCATTTAAAATGAACTAACAGCTAGCATTATACTAAATGGGACAAAAAAATAGAAGCCTTTTCCCAAGATATGAAAAAACACAAGTATGTTTACTTTTACTTAATCTGGTGTTGGAAGTTCCACCCAAAACAGTAAGGCAAGAAAAGAAACTAAAGTACATTTAAATTGGAAAAAATAAAGTCAAATTATCACTGTATCTAAATGATTTAAATATGTGTATATTTATGTATAATATATGCTTTATATATGCAACTCACATAATGCTTTGATGTATAGCTTATATATTGATGTTTATAGCTTATATTATAAATTATGTACATAAACATATATTTATAAAAATCTTAGTCTCCAACTAAAAGCTTTCAAACTAGTAGACAAAAACAGCAAAATTATAGGATACAAAATCAACATAAAAATAAGTAGATTGCTATATACCAATGCTGAATTAGAATTAAAAGTGGTCATTTTTACAATAGCTATAAAATACCTAGAAAAATTTTAACAAAATAGGTAAATTATCTCTACAATAAAAATTGTAAATCATTGATAAAATAAATTGAAGAAGACACAAAAATAAATAAAAAAATGTCTTGTGTTTAAAGACTGAAGGCATCAATAATATAAAAATATCCATACTACCCAAAGTAATATATAGTTAGTGCAATCCCTTTCAAAGAATGATATTCTTTGAGAAGATTAATAAACAAGAAATCAAAAATAATAAAATAATATTAAGTAATTAAAAACAAATAGCCAAAGCCATCTTGACCAGAAACAACAAAACAAAAAGCATTACACTATCTAACTTTCATATTTATAATAATATGATTCACAATAGCCAAATTATGGAACCAACTTAGGTGTCCATCAAAAGATAAATGATTATAATCCATAATTTTATAAAATTATGGGATATATACACAGTGAAATTCTACTCAGCAATCAAGGAGAGAAAAATAATGTCATTTGGAGAAAAATAGATGGGCCTGGAAAATATTATGTTAAGTGACATTAGCCAGTCACAGAAAGTGAAAGGTCATATGTTTTCTCTCATATGTGGAATCTAGGGAGTAATTGAGATGTAAGCCAGGACTTTTTTAACAGAGGAGAAACTCTAATGGAGCCAGGGAGGTGGCAGTGCTGTAGAAAAAGGTGGGAGGGGGATAAAATCAATGATGGATTCACTTCCACAGACATTATGTACATATGTGAGAATAATAATGTCAGTTTCAATATCCTGTATGGAAAAGGGGACAGGGTGGGAAGGGAGCCAGGAGAAAGCTCACCGAGTGCTGTGTGCATGTATATCAATATCACTGTGAACTACATCATGATATGAGATTATAATGCAGCAATAAAAGTAAAACTAAAAAAACAGCATGGCACTGGCATAGAAACATCTAAGCAGAACAAAAAGCCTAGAAGTCAACCCATGCTTTTGTAGACCGACTAATTTTTAACAAAAGTGCTAAGAACACACATTAGAAGACATTCTTTTCATAATTGGCACTGGGGACATTGAAAGAATGAAACTAGATCTCTCCTTCCAGTTATAAAAATTAACTCAAAATAATGACTTAAATAAAAACTTAAATAAATAAGTATATGTTATATTGCATATTAAATATAATATATGAAAATAAATATAAACTATAAAACTTCTAAAAGAAAAAAATAAGGAAATGCTTCAAAACATTGGAATGAGGGGGGACTTTTTTTCACACAAGAACTTAAAAGCACAGGATGGAAAAGTAAAAATAAATAAATAGGATTAAATTGAACTATAAAGCTTCATCACAGCAAAATAATAATAAATAATAATGATAGAGTGAAGACACAACTTACAAAAAGGAGAAAATATTTAGAAATTATACATCTGTCAAAGTGTCAGTATCCAGAATATATAACTACTCAAATTTAAAAGAAAACAATAGAAAACTTAATTTTAAAAATGGACAATAGATCTAAGAAGACATTTCTCCAAAGAAAACACACAACTAACAGGTAAATGAAAACATGGTCAACATCACTTTTCATCAGGAAAATATAAATCAAAACCACAAATGAAAATCGTCTCACCCCAGTATGAATGGCTATTCCCAAAAGGATCAATAATAGGAAGTACTAGAAAGGATGTGGAGAAAAGGGAACTCATGAACATCACTGGTGGAAATGAAAAATTTAAATTCATTATGGAAAACAATGTGAGGATTCCTCAAAAAAATTGAAACAGAGCTGGCATTCCTACTATGGGCATATATCCAAAAGAGATGAAATCAATATGTCAAAGAGACATCTCTACTCCCATGTTTATTGCAACACTATTCACAATATACAAGAAAAATTTAAACCACTTAAATGCCCATTAGCAGATAAGTAGATAAATAAAGTGTGCTGCATATACACAAGGAAATACTATTCAACCATATAAGGAAGCCAATCATATCATTTGCAACAATGTGGATGGAATCAGAGCTCATGATGTTAAGTAAAATAAGTCGGGCACAGAAAAGCAAGTAGTACTTGGTCTCAGTCATATCTGAAAATTAAAAAAATTATTTCATAGACGTTGAGTAGAACACTGGTTACTAGAGGCAAAGAAGAAGAAGAGGAGGGAAGGGGAGGGGAGTGAAAGGTAGGAAGAGTTTGGCCCATGATCACTAAATTGAAGTTAGATAGGAGTAGGAAGTTCTGGTATACTATTGCAGCCCAGTATGGTGACTATAGATAACAATTATGTACTATTTCACAAGTCTGGTAAGGAGAAATTTTGAATGTTTTTCACCACAAATAAGTGATAAATGTGCTTAAACTGGTTTCATATTACACAACATATTCATGTATGGAGATATCACACAGTATACCAGTAATATGTACGATTTTATGTTTTCATTTACCATAGAATAGATCTAATTTAAATTGAATAAGGATTAAGGTGTGGCAACATAGGAATCCCAGGAATCCAAATGTGTCATATGATTATCTAATAGAATTGTGGACGAAAAAGCTTTCTATCTTCAGTAGATGCAATCCCTGATATTCTATTAAAAATAGAACTTGGCAGTTTCTAAATATCAAGTTTGCATCACAGACTAATCAGCCTAACTTTGTTTTATTTTATAAATCAAACTAAATGTACTAAATTATGCAGAACTTCAGAATGTGAAATTGTCCCTAAAGGAGAATCTATCTGAATGTATTTAGGGTTAAGGAAGTCAGCACAAATAATACATTTAAGGAAAATAGCCTGGATTCTGAGTTTATTTCCCTCCTTCTAGCTTCTATATTCTTTCCTCATAAACTGTTGTATCTACACTACTTTTGACTGACAATTTATATTTTTCACCATTCACCTTAAAACAGCTCATCACTTAATCTATCAGACTCAAATTTATCTTCACCCTCAATGTCCTGGTTGTCCCTGGGTTTGACATGTAATTCCTCTTCCTGTGAGAAGCCCCTTTGGCTCAGGTCCTGCGAAGTTACTTTATGAAAAGAACAATATAGCATCCATCACATATAGAGAAAATAGGAAAAGGGGCA
Source organism: Muscardinus avellanarius (assembly GCF_963383645.1). Taxonomy (NCBI): domain Eukaryota; kingdom Metazoa; phylum Chordata; class Mammalia; order Rodentia; family Gliridae; genus Muscardinus; species Muscardinus avellanarius. The sequence continues at coordinate 165,417,075 of NC_137787.1, forward strand.
CTCATTTGGAGAAATATGTATAGCAATGAAAATTGCATTACTATAATTATATACTATAATTATATGATTACAAAAACATTTTTGCAATAACACAATGCCATTTAAAAAGTGTGTTTTTCTTGAAATGTAATTATGAATCTTTATATATGAGAAATAATGATTCTTGTGGAAGACAAAATTTGTCTTAAAGATGAATTACCTTTAAAGGCTAAAGAAAATACAGGGCATCACAAGAAAGAGGATGCCAATTCATTCAGTCAATTCTACATTGTGATCAAAAATTGGTAAAAGAAGAGAGTTGAGGGCAAAAGCCAAAAACAGGATGAGAGTATAGAGCAGTTCACATTTGCTTGAGGGCACAGGGAGCTGGGCACTAACGTCCATGCTGAGCAGAAGGACTGAGACATTGAATCTCAGCCTGAGATTCAGCAAAGGCATATTCATCACATCACTAACTATGCTATAAAAGACCACACACACACACACATGCTCTTGGCCACAAGTGGGACTAATTCTATGTCACATAGCTTAAGCTGGAATGAAACCATATTTGCTCCTTCACAAATCTTGCTAGTCAAGCAGCAGGAACTTGAGTTATTGGAAAAGAGGAATTAAATGAGTGGGTGTCTCATAAATATAGTCTTCTGTGACTATACATAAGAGGAAAGGCTATATATGTAAAACAGAATCTACCTCTTCTTTGCTCAAAACATTTTAGTGTATTCTAATAACATTTATCCTAAGCCATTAATACCTGGGATTTCAGTGGATTTCAAAGAAGAGAAATAAAAACAATGATGGCATTGAAACCAAGCTTGTATGTTGTATTAAAGTTGTTAACATTTGAAAGTAGGTGACAATAACTTAAAATACACATAATATCTATAGTAACTACTAAGAAAATAAGCCAAAACTGTATAATTAGAAAATCAATAGAGGAATAAATTGTCTATATAAAATATTTAACCAAAATAAGGCAATAAAAAACTCACAGAGAAATAACAGACATGAGTCTACTTGAAAATAAATATAAAAATGAAAGATAAATTTAACAATAAAAATTGATTAAGAAGATATAGTCAGATGACCAAAGGGGGAAAAAAAAAGATTCAGTTCTATAGAGTTTTCAATAGATTTGCCACAGAGTCAAAGGCATGCATATGGATGGGGGTAGAGCCCAGTTGTAGAGCACTTACCTACTTGCCTAGCATGCCTTGCACTTTGGGGGAGGAGGGTACAAATGAGTTGAAAGTAAATAAAACTTGTGTTTGTAAATAGTGGTGAAAATTCTACTGATTTTTAAGCATAGTATGCGAAATGAAAGAAAATCAAATGATTTTTAGGAATTTGTACTCACACACACATGTGTGTATGTGTGCACATGTGTGTGTGTATGTGTGTGCGCCTTTGGTTTAAATACCTCCTTTTATTTTAACAGCTAGAAATATGCCACTTTTTCCTTTAGTTCGATTCTATAGTGAAGAGTATATAGAAGAAAACCACAGCCCAGCTATGAAGGAAGCCTTAGTTGTTAGATGCCACTGTAATTTTGGAGTCTTTTTTTTTATGAACTAGATTATCGTTCCTGACAGAAGCACTAACAATGGTCTGTTTTATTAATTTGCCTATGTAGCTATCTTCCTATAAAACTGTGTGTTTGTTTGTATCAGAAATTGTTATTTATCTTTGTTATTTCAGTGCCTACCACCTTCCTCAGTTCATAGACATTCATATAGTTTTTTGTGAACGGGATAAATGAAAAAGGAATAAAGCTTTAAAACTACTCCAGTCATTTTTTCTGCTCATTTTCTACTGTGTCAGAAATGTTGCTTACTCAGTATTCATATATGTGAGTATTTTCATCAACTGGTTTGTTGGGTTAATGATTTGGTCATTCTTTGAAAAGACAATGATTTAACCTAATAAGAGATCAAAGCTACTGACGTTGCCTGAATTTAGATTAGACAAATATTGCACCTTTCTCATGTGTTTTGCCATTTTGTTTATGAAGTGTGAAATATATAGCTTGGTGCTGTTTCTGCACCTTTCATCCAAGCATAGCCAACAATATACTCTATGCACCATTTCTGCTAACCTTGGCAAATTAGCAGAGGTATTTGGGTAATCAAGCTGTTGAGTGTTTGTGCAGTTTATCACTTCTTATGAAAAAGGAAATGTGTTAAGGAGGATTAAACAGAAGCTTAACTATTGATGGCTTTTATTTAGAATATTGCTCTACTAAAATGAGAAAAACATACAACTGATGCCAAGCACTTCATTAAAAAATACTGGATTTCATTAATAGGTTGATAAGACAAAACCAAAACTATGCAGCTAATATTTTTTCTTGCCAGTGAGAGAGAAACTTGTTTTCCTTTTCTCAAATTTGTTTTTGAATATACTAGTCCATTTTTAATTCCGTGTGACTATGATTTTGTAGATATGATTGTAGTCCTTTGAGAATAATGTTGACAACTTTGAGCTGATAAAGAATCATTATAATCAGTGCTGAAGATATGAAACCACAATGAGAAAGATTTCGTATTTATAAGAAAAGGGACCACACACTGTGATAGTTTGCATTAGAAACACAGCAGGTATAGTATGCAAAACTAAGTCACAGTTCTGATGCATACAAGGATCTTGAAGAATTTAGGATTTGAAAAGGTCATTTTTGTTCAAGTATCTGTCTACTGTGTTGAACCAGCCATAGAATATTCCCCCTTAAATTTTGCAAAAGAAAATATAGTGTGCATATGTAATTCAAATATTTCAGTGAAATATGAAAAATGATATTGTTTAAATTCAACAGCATCTAAGCACACACAGAAGCCAAATAGAGAAAGAAAATGAAATTATTATAAACAGTAAATCTTGTAAATGTGTAGGGAAACAAAATCACTGGAATGGTATTCCATTGTTAAGGAGTAGCCCAAACTATCCAGATGAAGATACGAAAACATATTAAAGAAAGAGATAAAACTATTTTTAAGTGGTGTCAATTCACTGTAGCCAGTAGAGCATACTAAATATAATGACATCATTTCAGTTCTACACTTCATACATAGATAGGGAGTGGTTTTGCAAAGAAAATTAGATTAGATGTTCCTAAGAAAATTGTCACGTAATTGAATTTTTATTCTTTATAACTTACTCATTCATCTTTGTTTGAAACCTGTTTGACATCTTACTCACATTTCTTTTCCTTGTATTTTATTCACTCATTTTTCTTCAATACTTTACAAAATAGTTTTTCTGTCCAGGAACTAGAGAATTTTGTAGGTTCAAGACATGATCTCTCTTTCTGACAAATTTATAGACTTATAGAAGAGATGCACAAAAAATACAATTACAATAATGCCATTAGAGTTCTGGAAGTTACAGAGAAGAATGCATCTGATTTTGCCTGTGCTTTTAAGGGTTCACAGAGGTACTGGGATATGAGTTGAGGTTTTTTCTGAGTATGGCTCATCAGGTAAATACATGCATCATTTCCAGCAGAGAGAACATCACATAAAGTGAGTCAAGAAAGCAATATACAGCTTGCTGTTTTCATCCCAAAATGTGTGTGAATGAAAACAGAGATAAGTGGACAGAATATAGAGAATTACAGTCTGAAAAGTTTGGGTTTTATTGTGTTTTGTAGAAGTCTTGAAAAGGTGTGTAGCAGGGAAGTCATTTTAAGAACTTTGCCCTTTTAAGGAATTTGGAAGATGTTTTAGAGAAAATTAAAAACCGCAGTCAAAAAGATCACTTAAAACATGTGCATGTATGCCTCCACCATCTTCATAATGATAAATGATTATAATGCACCAATAAATTAAGAAACATAATATGCTTATTTTCTTTGTCTACTCTTAAATCTTATAGTCTTAAAATACTTCAAAGATATATTTTGAATTTAAATTAGTAACAATAAATTAAAATTACTTTTGTATTTTTAATAATACATCCTGGGCAAAAAATGACCCAAAACATGATAAAACTGAGCGAAACTTCTAATGCTATTCTTTTGACAGGGTTGTTAATTTTCAGATATATAACCTAAAATATATACAAATAGCAATAGGCATCTTAGATAATCTGTAAAATATATTTCACTTTCTAGTCCTTTTCTAGAAAAGATAGATTGGGAGGATGCCTTTAATTATACCTGGGCCATTCTGACTCTCCAATCCAGTGTCCTGAAAAACCCTGCATTCAATCCCACAGTCTTTAGCAATAAGAGATCTATTGTTCTGTTGTTTTCCCTCTTGTACCTGTTGCTTCTGATTAGTGTTTAAATTACCTATTTTAACCATCATTAATTTTAGGTAAACAAAGATTTTGCAGACTATGAGTGATATTATGGTATGTAGTCTTTGGAAATTATTTCATTACTCAAGTGGACTGAACACTTACTAGAAGTCCCTCAATGTCAGTAGCTTTTGTTTCAATTTTTTAAATTACCTAATTTTATCCAATGTTTAATGAATTTTACATAGCTGCTAATGCATCTACCTAAAAAATATTTACTTTGTTAATGATTGTGTTGTGTATTATATTAAAATACTTGAAGCTCACTATAATGTATAATTACATTGCATCAATAAAAGTATTAAATGAATAAATAAGTGCTTTTGAAAATGATCACCACTGGTTTGAAATATATAGGAAGTCAGGATAGTCTTCACAAACTCAAAATTGTATCATACTATCGATGGGCAAAAAGTAGCTTATTTTCTGAAGTAATAATACTTTCTTGATTAAAAAATGGCCCTGATAAAATGTAGATTGATCTTATCCCAAAACGCAATTAGAATATAGGTAGGGTTTAAAAATTGGGTTGCAGGTACCTAGTCTAATTTCAAGATGCTATTTAACCACTATTAATCTTTAGCTAAGTTCATTAAAAGAGCCTCCTCTGGTCAAATGATGCATAAAATACTTGTAAGATGATTCTAAGTATTGTTCACTGTATACATCGTATATTGTAGTGATCTACCTCTTTTACTCTTTAGAGATCCTAATTTCTCATCCTGGCTACATTTCTGGAATTTACAATATTACTGGGGCTCAACATAGCAATCTCCCCAATTATGTTGAATATCATGCAATTTAGTCTTCCAGTCAGCATTGTGTCACAAATTTGATGCACAGTATTTTTTTAAATAAATAAACTAATGCTGAAAATTTGTGCAAATTAATAAGAGAAGATTTAAGAGCAAGAGAAAAATTAACAGCATCAATACAATTACAGCATCAATACAATTACAAAGACTTGAAGATCATAATATTGAAAAAATAATAGAATCTATTAGTAAAAATCACGAATTAGGTTTTCAAGCTTCTTCTTCCTCATAGGATTCAGTTTGATACCATTTTTAGTCTGTCCTCAGAAATTCAGATTGGGTATTAAAGCAAAGAACAATATTAATTTAGCTTTTTGTTTTTATTTCTGGTAATGTAAGTAAATATGTTTAATGAGAAATGTATAACATTACATATTAAAAATACTTTGAAGATTTTTTTTTTTTTTTGGTACCTGGGATTGAACCCAGTATACTCTTTTTCTGGGCTATTACTCCCAGCCCCCCTCCCCTTTCTTTCTGAAGTAGGGTATAAGTTGCTGAGGCTCGGTGTGACTTGTGGTTATCCTATCTTAGCTTCCCAAGTACTGGGGTTACAGACAGACCACCACACTGGGCTTGCTTAACAATTCTTATAAAATAAAATGTTTTTTTTATATTCAAACAGATTTTAAACAACACAATCTGTGCTTCTGCCAAACAACTTTATACTCTAGTATATGTGAACTAGAAAGATAGTTCAGAATGCAAATCCACCAGGGATGTGTGCTTTTATCAGTAAGTGTGAATTTCACAGGTACTATTTTTTATTCCTTCACCAGATATCCATTCGACACTAATGAGTTTATCACCAGGAGTTTATCACCATGCAGGCACTGCCTCAGAAAGCTCACTCTGTAGTGAAAAGCCATACGGAAGAAGACACAGAACTACAATACAAGTGTATAGGTGAGAATAATGGTACTTACATAGAGGTGGTTCCCTTACATTCCAGTTGTGAATGGACCCTTAAAATAATTAGAAAGTAAGCTGGGCGTGGTGGTGCACGCTTGTAATCCCTGCGCTTGGGAGGCTGAGACAGGAGGATCACACAGGTTCAAAGCCAGCCTCAGCTACTGAGTGAGGCTCTCAGCAACCTAGTGAGACCCTGTTTCCAAATAAAATATAAAATAGCTCTGGGAGTATAGCCCAGAGGTAGAAAGCCTCTGGGTTCCACCCCCAGTACCACCACCAAAAAAAAAAAAACCCACTATATATATATATATATATATATATATATATATATATAATTTTTATTTATTTTATATTATTATTTATTATTATATTAGATATATATATAGTATCTAATATATATATATATATATTAGAAAGTAAACTAGTCCAGCCACTATGGAAATCAATGTGGAGAGTTCTTAGAAAACTTGGAATGAATCCACTATATGATCTGGCCATACCACTACTGAGTACCTTTCCAAAGGGGTAGAAACTAGAGAACTACAGTAACGTATGCATACCCAGGTTCAGAGCAGTGCGATTCACAATAGCCAGACCATGGAACCAAACTAGGTGTCAATCTACAGATGAATGGATTACAAAATTATGGGAAATGTACACAATGGAATTCTTCTCAGCAATAAAGAAAAATAAAATTACATCATTCACAAGAAAATGGAAGGACCTGGAGAACATTATGTTAAGTGAGATCAGCCAATTACAGAGAGTAAAGGATCATATGTTTTCTTTAATATGTACAGGATACAGAATAATTGGGATGCAAGAGAGACGCCAAATGATGAGGAGAAACCTCAGGAGAGCCAGAGAGGACATATAAGGTTAGAGGTGGGGGAAGGCTTAGGTTCATTAACAGAAATACTACCAGAGACTATGTGTATACATGTGAATATATACCAATGTCAATGTGGGTACCCTATATTGGGAGAGAAGGAAATGGGTTGGGGAGCACACCAAGAGTGTGCATGTATGTCATTGTCAACATGATTTTCATTATGATGTGAGACTCTAATGTGCCAATAAAAGCACAGAAAAGAAAGTAAATATTACATATGTAATAAGGCAAAAAGAGGAAACATAAAGCATTAGATTATTTTTAAGGAAGGATCAAATAAGTGGCATACACATGACATGTTATAATTCAGAATTCAGAATATAACTTTACAGATTCTCTCTCTCTCTCTCTCCTCTCTCTCTCTCTCTCTCTCTCTCTCTCTCTCTCTCTCTCTCTCTCTTTTCCCCCCGGGTCTGGGGATGGCGCCCAGGGGCATTTGACCTCCGAGCTACACCCCCTACACCCCCTGCCCTATTTTTTATTCTTTATTTTGAAACCGGGTCTCACTGAGTTGCAGAGGGCCTAAGTAGCTGAGGCTGTCCGCGAACCGCCATCCACCAGGTCTCAGCCTCCCAAATGCTGGGATTACAAGCATGCACCACCACGCCCGGCTCTCTCTCTCTCTTTTTTGACAATTGTTGGCACTACTAAGTGCTAGATTCTATGAGCCTTAAAATACCCTGGTTTAGGCATACACATTGTTTCATTTCATCCCTACTTTAGATGGCTAAGTTAACCATAACCATCTCTATCTCCTCATCACTGAAGATAAATGAAAGATCAGATAAATTAAACAATCAATCAAAAGTCACATAAATATTGATATCAAAAAAGATATCCAAATCCAAAATTATATGACCTGAAACCCATGCTCTTCCCATTGCTTATAAAGTGAGCAATACAGAAATTATTCTTCTTATATTTACAAATGAGAAAAAATTAAAATAATTAACTTGCTCAAAGTTAAAAGTAAATTAGAAGGTAAAATTTTTAATCTAAGCTTTCCAACATTCATTCAAATATACAAGTATTCTTAGGGATACACCAAGATCACCCAGTCTCTGAGAGGGACAGGAGGTATAAGAGGTTACTTTTGCTTCATGTCCATACATTTTGCACTGTGGGCTGACATAGCAGGGGCTCCTGGAGCTGTTTACTTAACATGAGATTCTTGCTTTCATCCTTAGAATTTTTAGAATCATTTTATTAAACTGTCCTGCGATCAATTTTATTGTTCTAAGGATAAAAGAAGAATAGTTACTCTCTTTTTTTTTTTTTTTTTTTTTGGTATTGTGGATGGAACCCAGGAAAATTCTGTCTTTGAACTACAACCCCAGCCCTCTTTTTTATTCTTTATTTTGAAACAGCTTCTCACTAAGTTGCAAAAGGCCTCACTAAGTAGCTGAGGCTGTCCAAGAACCATGATCCTCCTGTTTCAGCCTCCCAGATGCTGGAATTACAAGCGTGCACAACCATGTCTGGCTCTAGTTACTCATTCTTATCTCCTATCTTTCGTTTCAATTAAATTTATGTGTCTTGGTAAGTACAATGCACATAAAAAACCTGGGGGTGGGAAACTCCTCCTGTAAGAAAGTATATTGAATCTGGAAACAAGTTTTATTTGTTTTTTTTTCTTTCATTTCATTAGTGTATATAAGAAAGGGTAATCAGTTTTCATTTGTATTTTTTTTTAGGTTGAGGTATTTACATTGGAAATTCATTTATAGGCAAGAACAATTTTATTAATCCAAAATATTACTGTATTTTGCTTACTGAAATAGAAATCAGGTCAAAAACCCCAGAAGAATAAAGTAATTAACCTGAATATTGTACTGAATCAGTTTTGCTAATGTAGGTGCCCTGTAAACAATGCATGATTTCTTCAAAGTGATCAAACTAATAATTAATAAAGTGGTGTATCATCCATTCATAGGGCACGTAAATTGGTGGTCCATTTGAGTGTTCACATATGGTGTGTGTGTGTGTGTGTGTGTGTGTGTGTGTGTGTGTGTGTACATGAGTGTGTGTGTATGTATTTATTGAAAGTTACAAAAAGGCAATTATACAATGATAATTACTATTAATGTCTAATTTCTGGACCTGGAGAGGCTTCCTCTTAATTGATTCTTATCATTAACAAAGTGAAAAAATTTTCCAGTATAGTTAAAATTAAAATTTGGCCGGGCATGGTGGCACACGCTTGAAATCCCAGTGCTTGGGAGGCTGAGACAGGAGTATCGCACAGGTTTGAAGCCGGCCTCAGCTACTTAGTGAGGCTCTCAGCAATTTAGTGAGACCCTGCTTCCAAATAAAGTATAAAATAGGTCTGGGAACATAACACAGAGGTAGAAAAGCCCCTGGGTTCCACCCCCAGTACTACAAAAAAAAATTTGGACTGTAGTATATTCTAATTATTGGTTCATTAAAATTTAGACAGTAGTATACTCTATTATTTTTCTAAAATTTTACTTTTTATTCTCTCTGAACAATTATAAATAATAAAAAATCCTAAGTGTTTTAAGGGGAAAAAGTTGAAAATCTAATTGTATTTCACTTATAGTTCATAATTCCAATGTAAATTGATAGCAATAAAATAATTTTAGTAAGAGAAAAATAAAATCCATGGTCAGAGTTTTCATTCCAGGCAATAAACTCATGTATATTTACTTTGTGTTGTATTAAATAAACTTTTAATTTTATATTATTATAATGGCCCTTATAATATATGTCACTCTATAGTAACAGGCAACAGAGTTACTTTCTGTGTGGATACCAGTGCACAGAAACTGTTACACTACCACCTTGGCTCACTAATTGTTGGATCAGGAAAATAACAATTTCAACAACATCTGTAAAATATAAAATATTCTGTTTCAAGGAAATAATTTTAGACTCCTCTACCTTTCCCATTTTTGTCCAGATAGATATGTTAATATTTAGAAGAGGAATTAAAAGTAAATCTTGAGAAAAAAGTGAAAAGATGACTAATTTGAAGTGGGCATGCTGTTATACACACACACACACACACACACACACACACACACACACACACGTAAACACACAGAGCCCCAAAACCAAAACTGGTGAGAGAGTGTGGTGAAAAAATATATATGTAAATAATAATATATACACACACAAACACACATATAATTCAATACAGGAAGAGAAGATCAGCCAAATATGTAAGAGAAATGGAAAATGTCAGTAAAATATTTTTGGAAATCACAAATTGGATCCCCTTAGTTTATTAAAGTATTGCAGGTATGCTTTTGATCCTTCAATTTCCTGATCAGTTAACATTCCTCCTACCCTCTGTGAAACCAAGTGATGGATACTCATAGCACAGTGAACGCTTGTGGCTAGTCAGTCATTCCTGTATGTTATACACATAGTTCTGCCATCAATTTTGAATAATAAACTCAATATTTTGGTTGTACTTTTCCCTGAAGCTGTAATTTAATTAATCACAAAGTAACTGCAATAGCAACAAATAAGAGGAAAAGGAGAACTTTTTGGTTTTTATGGAAATTATTTGGGGTATTTTGTATAGCCCCAATAAAGTTATTCCCCAAAATAACTGTACTTAAATTAGGTATAAAAAGCTAAATGTAAAAAAATTGAAAGTTACTATAAACTTTCTAATCATAGTATTTTACAGCTGTACTGACGTTATTACTGCATTTTAAAGAAATAGAACTGGAAGTCTAACTTGATGAATTATGGGTACCTTTTATGCATGAAACATGACAAAGAAGTGTAATCAGCAAACTTATGCTAAAATAAAATATCTTCACCTCGAATCAAAGACAGGCCAAAGAATTAACACATATTTTTAATGAAGATAAAATGTTTAATTTTTATGTACATATTTCATGATTTCCTGATATATAACTAAAAACATTGACAAAAGCACCCAATGCTAATGACATCTAATCAGGCATAAAAAGGTTATAATTATTATTACTATTATTATTATTATTATTAGTAGTAGTAGTAGTAGTAGTAGTAGTAGTAGTAGTATTTAGTGGCTCACTGGATTATGACCTTTGCAAAGACAAAGATACACAGATACCAATAATCAAGTGGTATGTACATTTTTAACTTTTGCAAAGGATTCCTCTACACCATTCTGTACAGCAAAATATATGGCAAAGATTAATCTCTATCTTTTTTTGGTGCATTGTAGTCATACATCTTAATGGAATACAAGATGGTAGAGGTAAACATACACACATCACTCATATAGCCCTTCCCCAATCCCCACTGCCCCAGCAGAGTGTAATTTATGGGCCAGGAGCATCAGCATTACTTGGGAGTTTATTGGAAATTTAGCACATCAGGTTCAAGCCAGATTTATCACATCAGAATCTTTCGTGTGTGTGTGTGTGTGTGTGTGTGTGTGTGTGTGTGTTATTGAGGATTGAACTCAAAGTCATTCCATTCTACCTCTGAACTACACCTCCAGCCCTATTTTATTATTTATTTTTAAACAGAGTTTCACTAATTTATGGAGGGCCTCACAAGTTGCCGAGGCTGGCTGTGGATCTGTGATCCTCCTGTCTCAGCCTCCCAAGTACTGGGATTTTTGTGGTACTGGGGATTGAAGCCAGGGTCATTCTACCTCTAAGCTAGACCCAGTAGCCCTATTTTTAACTCTTTATCTGGAAATAGGATCTAAGTTGCGGAGGGCCTCACTAAATAACAGGGGCTGGCTGACAACCACAATCCTCCTGCCTCAGCCTCCCAAGTACTGGGATTACAAACGTGTGCCATAGAATCTGTAATTTAAAAGACTTCCAAGTGATTTGTTTTTTCCTAAAGTTTAAAAAAGTTCCATGTAGATTGTTTTTTTATTTTTCGAGTGAGCATAAATAAAACTTAGTACCCAGTTATAAAGAACTGCGTTTTTACTTTTTTTTTTATTTTTATTTTTTGGTGGTACTGGGGTTCCTGGAAGCCCTTCTTCCTCCGGGCTACACTCCCAGTCCTATTTTATATTTTTGAAACAGGGTCTCTTACACCAGCACGGCTGGCTTCGAACCTGCGCGATCCTCCTGTCTCCGCCTCCCAAGCGCGGGGATTACAAGCATGCACCACCACGCCCGGCTTAAAGAACTGCGTTTGAAAAGACTTAGAGTCAAAGTTTGGATAATGGATTCGTGAAACAATAATTAATGCATATTGTAAAATTTGTGAGAGACTGTGGTGGATGTGATTCTAAGTCTAAAGGTGAAAGCTAAGGAAAAAGATGACTTTCAGAGTTTTTCTTTGGGCTTCACATATGTTATCTTTGGAAGTCCTAATTAAGAGTAAATATTGGAAACAATATTAAATTAAATCAAGCTTCCTGTTTTGGAAAATGGATTTGAATCTACAATATGGTCACCACTTCCATCCTGTGTGCACATTTATTTGTTAAAATACTAGAAGTACAATTGCAATATTTATTTTCAACAACTGAAACATTAATATTTAAAGCCATTGTTTGCCTTTGTCTCCTGCTGATAACTGTTTCCCTTAAAAGCACTACAAAAGACATTTTGAACAGATGGTGGCTGGTTTCCTCTATCCTGCATCCCCTCACAACTGCCACAGAGCCTCACCATTCATTAATCTTCCATAGACTTCCAGTAGCACAGCAGCTAAATTACACACATGCACACACTGAGGCCAGCGTTTCTGTCAGGCCGAAAATTAAACTGAAGAGCGCTGTGCCAAGTCTTTTAACCAAACTTCACTATAAAGCAGTTAGAAAAATAAACACTTAGCTTGGAGGCTGACCCATGAATGTCCAATCTTAAATGGAAAATTTGGGCCGGTCATTAGATCTTAGACTTTCTCCACAGTATGTATCAGAAATGTTAGGCAAGAATTGAGTCTTCTAAACATCTGCTTTGAATTCACCTTGACTCATAACTGTTTTAAAAGGGAGCTGTTTCCTTGATCTTTGAAATAGAAAAGGAACAAAAACATCGCAAACAACAATGCTTGTACCAAAATTGTTATCACCTGTTGTTTAGAAGCAAATAAAATATCCTTTAATGGCTCATTGGAACATGTTGTTCAGAATCCATGCTATCTGAAAAATGAGGGGGGTTAACAAAACAAATACTCAGAACTCTCAATATGTTTTAACACTTTCACAGTTGTCTTGTTAGGGTAAATAACAGATGTTTTTTGGGTAACTTTTTTATTTTGGGTAACTCTTTTTTTAATGTCATTCCTAATTCTGAGAAAAATAGTACCAAGAGCTTTTGTCTTCTTCATCCAGATCCACTTAATTATTTAAATCTTACCAGAATTGTTTCTCACTATATAGCTCTACATGTTAAAATGTGCATTTAATTATTAAAATATCACTTAAATTTTAAGTCGAAAGCATGGCTTCTGAATTCCTAAATTCTTCCATATATATTTCTTAATAACAAGGACATTCTTTTTTATATGATCACAATAAAATTTTTGAAATTAGAAAATATCACTTTGGTATAATATCATTGTTCAATTTGTACTTCCTACTTAATTTTGTGTTGTGAGTTGTCCAGATAATGTTCTTTAGGGCTGCTTTTTTTCTGGTTTAGGATCTTATCCAGGTTCTTACCTTGCATGTAGCTGCCCTGTCTCTTTGGTTCCATTTAGTCTGGAGCATTTCTTTGTTAAATCTCAACTTTCATGACCTTGACCTTGACACATTCAATGATTGCAGACAGTTTTTTTTTTTTCAAAGAATGTTACTCAAGTTGGATTGTATAATATTTCACCATAACTAAAGTTTATATAATATGGAGGCAGAATGTCATATAAGTGATGAAGTATTGTCCCCAGTACATCACATTCACAGACACATAAGACTAATTTGACCTTGTATTGGTGAGGCAAACACTGATCATTTAGTTAATAAGTTGATTTCCACCAGTTTTATTCACTATTTAGATGCTATTTTTCCTTTTGTGATTAATATTAGGTTCCCTTTTAGGCAGATTTAAAGTATCGTTTAAAATAGTAGCAAAATTTCTATCTTATAGTAAAACATTAACTTTTTATATTTATAATGTCAGGGGCATAGAAGAATTTTACAAAACATAATTGCACTAAAATGTAAAAAAAATCAAGTGCTAATATGTCAAAATAGTTTTGATTGTTCTATTTTAAAAAGTCAAATGACAAACTACAAAAGACAAGCAACACTTGAAATTTCTCTCATGTTTTCTAAAATAAAATGTATTTTTGAGATAAGGTAAATATACTAACTCCAATCTTTAGAGTAAATTTTTTCCTCTTTTTTAGAAATACATATATATATATATATATATATATATATATCTTTATATATAAGGAAACTTAATTGACTAATATTAGCATCAAATACAAATTATGATTATAATTTAGACCCTACACTATCGTTTCATTTAGGATAAATTAGCACTAAGGATAATATATTCAATCATAATTATGGAGATTTTTATAATATGACTCAAAAACTCAATTTATTATGTATTGAAATTCCTCTGCCATTTTATACTTTCTTCAAATAAACTATGTACTTTGTCTCCGCCTCCTGAATGCTGGGATTACAAGCATGCACTACCACACCCGGCCACTATAATTTCTATAAATATTACAAATGTTTATCTGGTTCATTGTTCTGGCAACTACACACAATCACTTAGCTGACACAGAGAGAAGATCTATTTTGCTAAGAATTTCATACTCCAAGTTTTATTCTATCATATGAAGTGCCAAATTATCTCTTATCCAGTTCCTTTTAAATTGTTTACTTAACTAGAATATTACAAATTTTTATATTGTCTGTAGAGTTTCTTTCAGGTATCTTTGCCATGTTTCTTCTTTAGGATGAAATTATATTCAAGTCAAGTAAATGCTATAAGATTTTTAAATGATAGCAGGAAATAACAATGCCTTAATAAATCTAAGTTAAACTGCATATGACTTGAAAATATACAAACAATATCCAGGTTTTCTTTAAAATTTTCATGGTAAAAATCATAATTTAAATATTGGTTTGGACACTTTGTCAATTAAAATCAATATTAAATAAAAATATTTACTTTAAGTATTGTGGTAAGTTCATAGTCATCCATTCAAATGCTTGGCAATTGGGAGATGGGAGGGTGGGAGGTTGTCCAGGGTCATTTGATCTTTAGGGTTCTGGCCTCCAGATTCTACTAAAGGAGCTTAGTTTGGAAGTCACTTCCCCAACACTAAATATTGTTGAAAAATAATAATTACATGGAAAAGAATAAAATTGGACCCTTACCTAATCCCATATACAAGTATTAACTCAAAATAGATAAAAGACCTAAATATAAATCTTAACACTATAAACTTTTAGAAGAAAATCTGGGTCATAAAACCTCACAACATTGAAATTGGCAGTGATTTCTTGGATATGATTTCAATGGCACAGGCAACAGAAGAGTATACAAACTCCCTAAAAAATAAAAAAGATATTGTATATCCAAAGACAATGTAAACAGAGTTAAAAGTTACTAATAGAATGGGATAAAATATTTCCAAATGCTATATCTGAAGGTATATTAATATTCCAACTAGAAATTCTAAAAATTAACAACAATAAAGGCAAACAATACCATTTAGAGATAGGTAAAAGACTAACATAAATAATGAATCTCCACAGATAACCAATCTTAGTTGTCTGTTGGATGGAAAATCTTGTTTCTCTGATTCTGGTGTGTGTTACCTATTTCTTCTTTGTAGTTAATCTCTTTGAGTATTTTCTCTAGTGCTGGTTTTGAAGACATAAATTCCTTCAGTTTCTGTTTGTCATGGAAGCTTCTTATTTTTCCATCTAATTTGATAGAAAGTTTTGCTGGGTAGGAAATTTTTGGAAGTTGTTTTCTTTCAGAGTTTGGAATATGTTACTCCAAGCCCTTCTGGCTCTCATGACTTGGTTTGGGAAGTCTGGAGTGATTTTAATTGGTTTGCCTCTGAATGTCACTTGGCCCTTTGTTTTTGTTGCCTTTAAGATTCTCTGCTTGGCTTCCACATTGGTCATTTTGACAATTATGTGGCGTGGGGATCCTCTTCTCCGATCCTGTCTAAAGGGAGTTCTATAAGTTTCCTGGACCTGTGTATCAACCTCTTGCTCTAAGTTTGGAAAATTTTCTGCTATTACTTCCTTGAAGAGATTGTTGATCCCTTTGGTATCACTTTCTTTTCCCTCCTCTATTCCAATTATTCTTAGGTTAGCTCTCTTAAAATGGGCCCATATTTCTTCAATGTCAGATTCCTGCTGTTGGATATTTTTTCCTAGATTAGAAACTATGCGTTCATTTTTGGAATGATCATCTTCTAAGAGCGAGATTCTGTTCTCCATGTGGTCTAATCGGTTGTTTGTGCTTTGAATTGAGGCCTTTACTTCATTAATTGCATCCTTTATCTCTTTTTGGCTGTCTCTGAGTTCTTTTCGAAGCACCTCTATTATTTCTACAGTTATTTTCCTGATTTGATCTTCTAGAAATCTCTGATTTTCTGTTTTATCGGGTTCTGATGTTGTGGGGTTGTGGGCATTCATTGCTCCATTGTTATTCCTCTTTCCCATGATTTCGGAAGTTTGTGCCTTCTCTGGGTTCTTCCCTGGGTCACTACGGATTCACTTAAGGTGCTCTGGATCTCGAGTCAGTAGTATCTCAGACCCCACTACTCCTTTACTGGGTTTTATCACAGAGTCTCCGACCCAGGGAGTCGATAGAGGTTGCTTTAAACTATGGGGGGTGCCAGGTTGCACGTTCTCCTATGGTGTGATATCTCTGCCACTGCCACTCCCCCACTGGGTCAATTCCCAGGGAGTACAGTACTGGGATTTCTCCTCTGGGTCCCGCAATTTGACTCACTGTTCTTGAGTTCGCACATGTAGCTGTACTGGACTCGGTGAATTCGCTGCTGCTGCCGCTGGTGACAACATGGCGCCACTGCTACGCCCTCGGCCGTGAGGCTGGCTTATTTCTTCTTGGTTTTGAGTTCCACTCTGAATTCCTGCAGCGTGTGCTGGGCTCAGCCACTGGGATCTTTAGATGCTCCCTGTGCTGAAATATCCCTCCTGGCTGGTCCGCAGCGGCTCACCTCAGCTTGCTGTAGCCGTCCGGTGAATTCGCCGCTGCCGCCGGCAGTATGGCGCTGCTGCCTCGTCCTCGGGCGTGAGGCCGGTGTATCTCCTCTGTGGCTCTGAGCTCTATTCTCAGTCTGCTTTCTCTCTGGAGCCTGGAGATTTTTTTTTGTTTCTCTGGTGATGGTGTTTTCTGGCTATGAAAGGCGCTGATTTTGTGGCAATGGAGATTGGTTGTTAGCGGGGCTCTTAAGCCCTGCTTTTCTCGGTCGCCATCTTCCCGGAAGTCTTGGAATACATTTTATATCCAAACATAACATGGAGTAATATTTCTTCATCTATAAAGTGGGAATACCTAATTTTAAAGGTTTTTTTTTCAAAAGAATAAATTAAATGACACATGAAAATTGACTAGCAAATATATAGTTCCTGAACTAACTTCTCTCTATTCTTTGTCAAAAATTTATGAAAGCTCTTTTTGTCACTGGCCCCAAATAAACCTAAAATCATTGCTCTTACTTCAGCAAGCCATTCAACTCTGATGCCAATGTTTCATACATCTTACTCTTGAAAATATAAATGTAAGAGTGCTCAAATTATTTTCATATAAGTGTACTATCTAAAAATAATGACAGTGGTTACAAATAACATGAGTCAAGCCTAAAATCACCCAAATTATTAGATCTGGAAGGCAAAGAATCTATTAGTTGATAATGTTATTGTTATTATCTAGATGTTTCTTGATAAGATGTATGCCTGCTGTGAAACTCTTGATTTTGCCCCTCTTGCCAACCTAACAGTTTGTGTCTACCTGCCTAATGAAATTTGAATGTCCTCACAGATAGTCTGGGTACAGATGGCTCAGTAGAATCCTTATGACAAATAGTCCTTTGGGATCCACAAACAGGACAATACATTCCTTAAAATTATAAGATTCCTTGGGGCAGTTGTTGACAGCTGCAATGCATACATGCATAACCTAATTGCCAATTAAATGACGCATACTGGAAGGTGCAAAAAGACAGACAGGAAGATCACACCCCACTGAGCCATTTTGGCATCTTAAATAGTTGTTAAACTATCTTAATTTTTAAGTAAAAATTAAAATATGCCTACTAATGCAGTATAACTTTTAACAATATTTTTGCCACACTGGAACTAAAACTTACTATAAAAACAGCCGTCAAAAAAATAAGATCATTTTAATCAAAATGATGCATATGGTTATTTTCAGAAGCCTACTACGTGGGTCACTGACCTGCTTAGCATTATAAATGATGTATGTCTGTGTGCACATGTGTATGTGTTTAAAATACACTAACTCTTCAACTCATTCTATCCGTTTTTGACAGGCTTAAAGAATCAGACTAAGTAAGAAAACAAGCTAATCTGAATACAATATTAAGAATATTATTCCTAGTTTACTATTTCCAAATAAGATGGATTGCTTCTGTATATAGATAAAATCAAACAGAGGAAAGAATAGAAAGTTATACTTAACCAATTCTATAATTTAATCAACTATTATTTTGCTCTGGCTATAGAGCCATATAAAGGATTATATCAATGCTGTAGAAGAAACTTAATAATGATGACATTTAATCACAAGTATTGGTAAAAAAAATTAGCTTGAAAATGCTAGAGAAATAACAAATAAAGATGATGGAAAGATTGGAGCAGCTTTATGAATTACATGTATTCCTCTTTTGAAAGAGTTTAATAGTTCTTTCAACAAGAAATGCAAAGTCATGGTTTAAAATACTCATAGAATAGGACCAAAAGATGAAGAATATAAATACGACGTTATGGCACATAGAATGTCATGATATCACCATTCTAGGAGAAAGTATTACATAAAAAAGAGACAGTAAGAAGATGTGCACAAATGAAATACATAAAATTTATTCTTAAATATTTAAATTGGAGTTGCCATTCAATTGGCAATTGCAAAAAATATAGAATACACATTTGAAGAAGCTGAAAATCATATATTATATAACTTTACTAAAAGTGAGTGACATTATCCAGTTGAGAAAAATTAAAAGAGAAAGGCTGATTGTAAAAAAAGATGAAAATCGGGTTAATTGTGGGAAATGAGAGAAATTTAAAAGGGCATCACACTGATCACACTCCAGGAGCCCAGCGATGATCACCATCAAGGCATTTTCAAACAGTGCACAGTCATGGAAAGCATTGCAGGCGAGTCACAGGCTGAGATCAAGCCTGTAAACACAAAGGCATACAACTTGAAAAACAATGTGTTAGAAAAAGGTTTTAATTATTCAAAATTCCTTAGAGGTAACTAACAAAACTTGTAAAATATTACAATGTAGAGATATTTGTCAAAGAGAAATAGACTGCTAGGGAACATTTTGCGAAGTTCTTATCTAAAACATTAGTGTTACCCAAAATCATTAGTATTGAAATAATTTTTTGCAATATACTTACTCAGATCTAGTTAAAATAGAAGACTAGTTACAATTTAGAGAAAGATGTCTGAGTTTTACTACTTCTGACTTTTTGCTAAAATTAAGTCTAAGTGGTATTTGACACTAAATATGAAAAACATTTTTAAAGTAACATCCTTGGGCAAAAAGGGCAGAAGTTTGCTTTTTAAAAGGTTCAGAAATGAGAGAAGAAAGTAGATTGAGGGGGAAAATGGAAAGAAAATAGTGAAGTTTGGATTGCAGGCATGTAAGCAATAAATCTAAGCTAGACATGGTGGCACAGGCTTGTAATACCAGCATTTGGGAGGCTAAAACAGGAGGATCCTGGTTCAAGGACAGCCTCAGCTACTTAGTGAGGCCCTTTGCAACCCAGTGAGACCCAGTTTCAAAATAAAGAATAAAAATTAGTACTGAGGGTGTAGCTCAGAGTTGAAGTACAATGCCCTTGGGTTCCGTCTCCAATACTGCAAAGAAGAAGAAAGAAAGAAAGAAAGGAAGAAGAAAGAAAGAAAGAAAGAAAGAAAGAAAGAAAGAAAGAAAGAAAGAAATCAAATGCTGAGAGAGGAAATACATGAACATTAATAAAAAAAAAAGAAGACTGTTCAGAATGTGTTTTGAAATAGGACAAATTTCTTAGAAGGAAGCTACCATGAAAAGATATAACTTCTCTCAAAACAGATTGCAAATTTGAGTAAAACCTTCTGGATGACCACATGAAAGTAGTATTATTTAGATTAGGATGCAAATTAGAAATCTATATTAATCTATGATTTAGAAAATGATGGGGTTTTGACTGTATAGTATAAAAAAGTATATTCACCTCAGATTGGAGACCATCAATCTCATATGTACCAGACATGAAAGAAGTTGTTACTATCTATTTTCTTCTCTCATTTTTCTAGAATTTTAAAAATAAACGTCTACCCTTTGGGTCTGAGGATACAGCTCAGTGGTAGAACACTTGCCTGGCATGCACAATGCCCTGAGTTTGACCTAGCACTGTACAACAAACAGATGAACATATACTCTACATCTCTTAGAAACTGAATGAGCCAAATGCACTGTGGGGATGGGGGGGCACTCTATGCTAAAAGGTTATATAACCATTTAACCATTTGCCTCTTTCTTCCTACTTGTTTGCGATCTCTTTAGTTTACTGCTGTGCACTGAATAGAAAAGTGATTTGATTTAGGCCTCAAGTTATAAGAAGGTAAAACTAGAGAAGATTGGGAGGGTATAAAAAAGGAATCTAACTGTGAATACTGTAGTAGTGTGCATGATGGAAGATATGAGGGTATTAATAAAGGATTATTCATAAAGTTAGGCAATTTCATTCAAAATTATTTTTGGAATTCTTATTAATATTGAGAATACCCTAAACAGAGTAGACAGAAACCTTGGTCTTACAAAAATTAAATTCCAAAGAGAGAAACAAATGACACAAGGAAAATTAATTAACTGGAAAGATAAAATACAAATATGTACTACAAATAAAAGTAAAATGGCTTCATTGATAAAGAAGAGTATTATGAGATTTCGGCATACTAAAATGATTAACTCTGGCCAACACATTACCTGGGTTCTCATAATTGTTCCTCTTATTATTTTTAATAATTTTCCAAATAAATGACTGCTAAGCCAAAAAAGAATCTCTACCTCTTTGAGAATGTGTTTTGGACAATTTCCCAAGCTAGTAGAACTTTAAATAATGATACTAAAGCTTCATAATTATTCTGCTCTTCTTCCTGTAGTTGAAACATCCCTTTGAAATCATTCTCAGTAACAATATTCTAAATAAAAGATTATGAATAAAATATAAATCAAAGTAAATAAGCAAATAAAAGTGAGTTCTAAAATTATTCAAATAATCCACCAGAAGTCACAAAATCAGAAATAGGAGAGCAAAAAGATAAAAAAAAAACTCATAATAAAATGAAAGATGTAAATCCAACCACATAAGAACATACATTGTGGGATCTGGAGGAAGATGGCAACCGAGTAAAGCAGCTTCTATCAACACTGCTGACACTTGATATCCATAGAGGCAAAAATAACGCCCTGCAGCGTCAGAAACTACTATCAATAGAGAGGAATAAAAGCTATAAATATAAAAGACAGAACAAAGGAAGACTAGAATAATCTGAGAAGCAGGAAAAAAAAAAAAAAAAGCAGCCGGCTGCAGCGGGGGCCGCCCAGCCAAAGCCACCATGACTGACTCACAGAATCAGACTCCAGGGAGGATAAGGAGCTGAAGCGACCAGAAGCAGTCCAGGCAGATGTAAATCAGCAGTTCTTTCAGCGTGAAAACAAGCTAAAATTTTCAGTGGATGAGCCCATCACCATCTCCATGGTTTCAGAGTGGAGCTCAAACCAAAAGGGAGAAACACCAGCTTTACTGCCAAGGGCATGGCAGAGACGCCATATTGTCTGCAAGCCGGTGAGTTAACCATGCCCAAAAAGGCTCCAGTGAAAGCATCAGTGGAGCACCAATGCAATCGTAAGTGAAATGGTGTCCCCTACAGGAGAAATCCCAACATTGCATTCGCAGGGACTCAACCAGCCTTGATAAACTCTCTGGGTCTGAGTTCTTGTGGTTCATGGCAATGCAGGAATAGGTGTGGCGGAAATTGCTACACCCTTATTGCAGTTCCCTGAAGGAAAGCCCCAGCCCAGTGACCTCAGAGTCTGGCGCAGCTGCGACAAGCTCCCTTGGTCTGAGACCTTGCAATACAACTCAGGGAAGGAGCGGTGGCAGCGGAAATAACCATATCCCCAGAGATCCAGAGCACAATAAGTGAAGTTTTGGTAAATTGGAGAAGAACTCAGAGAAGGTGGGAGTGGGATCTGTTGTTGATCATATCAGAAGCCCAGACTGACTCAGGCTCAGACCAGTGGAAAGTGTAGGGGGAATCTTATGCTTAACTCTAAACCCAATGAGCAGGATTTCCGGGAACACCACAGACATTCCAATATTGGGGAACAGAGAGAGGTCAGAATAGCCCAGCCTGAGCTGTGTAGAACTGAGACCCCTACATTGAGTTTGGTCTCAGAGGCATACACGACCAACAGAGGCAGGGAAAGACCTAGTCTGTGGAAAGTATGAAGGGTGACCTTCACTCAATATTAATTCCAACCCCACTGATATTATCCATCTACATAGACTGAAAAGACTCAGAGAACCAGACTCACAGAGGAAAAGGCCACTATAGCAATCGGTGTCTACATAGAGAGAGAGACTGCTGAATTTGTTTGTAGTGTCGCATTAATTCATTGGTGGGATTTTTTGTTTTTTTTTCACTCTTTTTGTGTGTATGTGTGTATATCTGATTTTTTTTTTGCTTTTTTCATTTTTTAAGAGGTTTGTGGGTCTTTTGTTTTGTTTTTATGATTTTTGTTTTGCTGTCTTTGTTTTTGTTGTTTTTTAACCCTCATACCAAATCCTCTCCCAAGCTTCTTCCCTTGTACTAAACTACTCTAC
Organism: Muscardinus avellanarius; assembly: GCF_963383645.1. Classification (NCBI taxonomy): domain Eukaryota; kingdom Metazoa; phylum Chordata; class Mammalia; order Rodentia; family Gliridae; genus Muscardinus; species Muscardinus avellanarius. Next base: position 165,440,002 of record NC_137787.1, read on the forward strand.
CCTCTCTCTCATCTATCTTTTTTCTTCTTTTTATCACTCCCTAGTCTTGTATTGAATCCATTTCATTTCATAATACCAGAAACTATACATTGGTTACTAGAATTCTACTACATTGGTACTATCTCTAATCTCTAGTATATACTACTTTAACAAACTCATATATTCACACTATTTGGCCCTATCTGACCTCACCCTATTTTTCCATTTACTCTTTCTTCCCTTGTTACTCAGCCTTCACTGTTGATTACAACTTGCCCTTGAATATACCAACTGATACCCAAAGACTGAAAGAAATCTACCAAAAGCAACAGATACAAACTTCTGAAATCTTGGGAAAGAGGAACAACAGAGCACTGAACTCTCACAATTCCACAATAACAGAAACTGATGATACAGAAATGCAGAGATTTCCAAGAGACCAAATCAGGAATGTAACTGTAGAAATAATTCAGGATTTTAGAAAATAATTTAGAGAGAGTCTGAAAGAAATAAAGGATGCAATCATTAAAGTAAAGGCATCAATTCAAACTATAAACAATCAATTAGACCACATGGAGAATAGAATTTCACTACTAGAAGACGATCACTCCAAGAATGAACACATAGTTCATAACATAGAAAAAATAATTCGTCAACAAGAATTGGACAGTGAAGAAATATGGGCCTATTTTAAGAGAGCTAACCTTTGAATTATTGGCGTAGAGGAGGGAAAAGAAGGTGAAACCAAAGGGATCAAAGAAATAATAGCAGAAAATTTCCAAACATAGAGGACGACCTGGATACACAGGTTCAGGAAACATACAGAACTCCCTTTAGACAAGATCCGAGAAAAGGTTTCCCCACACCACATAATAGTCACAATGACCAATGTAGACAACCTTAAAGGCAACAATAATAAAAGGCCAAGTAACATTTAAAGGCAAATGCATTAGAATCACTCCAGACTTCCCAAACCAAGTCATGAGAGCCAGAAGGGCCTGGAGTAACACATTCCAAACTCTGAAATAAAACAACTTCCAGCCAAAAATTTCCTACCCAGCAAAACTATCTTTCAAATTACATAATAAGAAATAAGTAATACATGCCAGAACAAGAGAAACAAGAACTTTCATCCAGCAGACAACTAAGCAAAGAAGAACAGTCTTTCAAACAGAAACAAAATCTTAACATGTTAGTAATTAAAAATCATCTCTCAATAATCACACTGAATGTAAATAGCCTCCTAAAGGTAAATGGCCTCAATTCTCCAATAAAAAGACACAAAGTGGCAAAATGGATTAAAAAACAGAACCCATCTACCTGCTGCTTGCAAGAAACACACCTTACAAGTAAAGATAGAAACAAACTTAAGGTAAAGGGATGGAGCAAGGTAATCCATGCCAACAGAACTCAAAAGCAAGCAGGAGTGGCAACTATGGTATCAGACAAGTTAGACTTCGAGCCCAAGCTAATTAGAAGAGACAAAGATGTTCATTTTTTTTTTTTTACTGGTAAAAGGATAAATCCAACAAGAGGAAATAAGAATAATCAACATTTATGCCCCAAACTTAGGTACAGCTACTTTCATAAAACAAACACTCTATGACATTAAACGACACATCAATCCCAATACAATAATACTGGGAGACTTCAACACCCCTCCCACACCATTAGACAGATCATCTAGACAAAAGGTCAGTAAAGATGCCTCAGAACTAAAGAACACCATTAATCAAATAGACCTGTTGAACACATATGGACTATTTCACCCAACTACAGCTGAGTTCACATTTTTCTCAGCTGCTCATGGAACCTTCTCCAAAATTGATTGCATCCTGTGACACAAAATGAGCACTAGCAAATTAAAAAAGTGTGACATACTTCCCTGTGTCTTTTCAGACCATAATGGAATGAAATTAGAAATCAACTATAAAAAGACCCAAAGAAACCACGTGAAAATTTGAAGGCTGAACACCACACTTATGAATGAAGAGTGGGTCATAGAAGATGTAAGAGGTGAAATCAAGAAATTTCTAGAAACAAATGAAAATAAAGACACAACATATCAAAACCTCTGGGACACTCTGAAGGCATTATTAAGAGGAAAATTTATAGCACTGAGTGCTCACATAAGAAAAACAGAAAATCATCAAATAAATAACCTAATGACACACCTCAAAGCCCTTGAAAAACAGGAACAATCTAATCCCAAAGCCAGTAGAAGACAGGAAATTATTAAAATCAAAGCAGAAATTAACAAAGTAAAGAAAAAAATACAGAAAATCAACAAAACCAAAAGCTGGTTTCTCGAAAAAATTAACAAGATCGACAAACCACTAGCCAACCTAACTAAAAAAAAGAGAGTATCAACCCAAATTATGAAGATAAGAGATGAAAAAGGAGACATTACTACTGACAGTGTAAAAATCCAGAGGATTATCAAAAACTACTTTGAAAAACTATGCTCTAACAAAATGGAAAATCTGGAGGAAATTGACAACTTTCTAGATAAATACAACCTTCCTAAGCTGAATCAAGAAGATATAGAACACTTAAACCAACCAAAAATAATCAAAGAGATTGAAACAGCAATAAAGACCCTACCATCAAAGAAAATCCCAGGACCAGATGGTTTCCCAAGTGAATTTTATAAAACCTTAATAGAAGAGTTAATACCAATACTCCTCAATCTATTTCATAAAATAAAAAAATGAAATTCTCCCAAATACATTCTATGAAGCCAACATCACATTAATACCAAAACCAAACAAAGACATTTCAAGGAAGGAGAACTATAGGCCTATATTTTTGATGAATTTGGATGCAAAACTGCTAAACAAAATACTAGCAACAAACATTCAAAAACACATAAAGAAAATCATACATCATGACCAGGTAGGGTTCATCCAAGGGATGCAAGGCTGGTTCAACATACAAAACTCAATCATTATATAAACAGAACCAAACACAAAAATCACATGATCATTTCAATAGATGCTGAAAAAGCATTTGATAAAATTCAACATCCATTTATGATCAAAGCACTGCAGAGAATCAGAATAGAAGGAACATATCTCAACATAATAAAGGGACTCTACAATAAGCCCACAGCCAACATCATACTAAATGGGGAAAAACTTCAAGAATTATCTCTAAAAACAGGAATGAGACAGGATGTCCATTATCACCACTTCTCTTCAATATAGTACTTGAGACTCTAGCCAGAGGAATAAGGCAAGAGAAGGAAATCAAAGTAGTACAAATAGGGAAAGAAGAACTCAAACTTTCACTATTTTCAAATGACATGATACTATATTTAGAAAACCCAATAAGCTAACCAAAAGGCTTATAGAACTGATCAACAAATTCAGCAAAGTGTCTGAATATAAAATCAATCTTAAAAAATCAGAAGCTTTTCTGTACACAAACATACACCCACTGAAAAAGAAATTCAGAAAACACTTCCACTCAAGATCACCCACAAAAAAATAAAAAATACTTAGGAATAAACTTAACCAAGGAGGTAAAAGATCTCTACAAAGAAAATTATAAAACATTGAAAAAAGAAATCAAAGATGATCTTAGAAGATGGAAAAATCTTCTTTGCTCATGGTTATGCAGAATAAATATTACCAAAATGGTCATACTTCCAAAAGTGATCTACAGATTCAATGCAATGCCCATTAAACTACCAAGATCATTCCTCACAGACATAGAGAACTCAGTCCTTAAATTTATTTGGAATAACAAAAGGCCCAGAATAGCCAAAGTAGTTCTCAGCAGCAAAAAACATGCCAGAGGAATCAAAATACCTGATTTTAAACTATACTACAAAGCCATTGTAATAAAAACAGCATAGAACTGGCACAAAAACATATACATAGACCAATAGAGCAGAATAGAAGACCCAGAAACAAGTCCACACACTTTCAGCCAATTGATTTTTGACAAAGGGGCCAAACACATACACTGGAGAAAAGATAGCCTGTTCAACAAATGGTGTTGGCAAAACTGGTTAACCATATGCAGAGAATTGGAAATCAATCCCACTTTCTCACCCTGTACAAAAGTCAATTCAAGATGGATCAAAGACTTGAAAATCAAAACAGAGACCTTGAAGCTCCTCAAAGAGGGGATAGGTCCAACAATGCAACACATAGGCACAGATAAAAACTTTCTCAACAAGGCCCCAAAGACACAACAAATTAAAAGGCAAATAAATACGTGGAATTGCATGAAACTGAAGAGCTTCTGTTCAGCAAAGAAAACTGCCAAGAACCTCAAGCGAGAGCCAACAGAATGGGAGAAGATTTTTGCCTCCTACCCCTCTGATAGAGGACTAATATCTAGAATATATAGAGAACTCAAGAAACTCAACACTAAAAAAACAAATCATCCAATCAAAAAATGGGCAAGTGAACTAAATAGACACTTCACGAAAGAAGAAATTCAAATGGCCAATAAATGCATGACAAAATGCTCAACATCATTGGCAATCAGATAGATGCAAATCAAAACTACCCTGAGATTTCACCAAACTCCAACTAGAATGGCAATCATTCAAAACACGAACAATAACAAATGCTGGAGAGGATATGGAGAAGAGGGAACTCTAAAACATTGTTGGTAGGATTGCAAATTAGTGCAACCACTATGGAAAACAGAATGGAGAATCCTCAGAAGAATGGGAAAAAATCTACCATTCGATCCAGCAATACCACTTCTGGGTATCTACCCAAAAGAAAGAAAACCAAACTACCAAACTAATGCATGTGTATCTATGTTCACAGCTGCACAATTCACCATAGACAAACTATGGAACCAGCCAAGATGTCCATCAACAGATGAATGGATTACAAAACTGTGGGATATGTACACAATGGAAGTTTATTCAGCCATAAAAAATACAATTGCGATATTTTCAGGGAAATGGATGGATCCTGAGGACATTATGCTAAGTGATATTAGTCAGTCACAAAAAGTAAGGAATCAGATGCTTTCCCTAATATGTGAAAGCTAGCGTGAATGGGGTCATAGGAGGAACTCTAGGTGAAAAAGATCCTATAGAGGAGCAAATAAGACAACCTAACTGTGGGGATGGGAGGTGGAGAGAGAGAAACGCTTTAAAGCACATGATGTACTTATTCATATCAAAGTCAACCACTAAAGCAAGCATGGGAGGGAGGGATGGGGAGGGAGGGAGGTGGGGACTGGGTGGGGGCCAGCTGGATGATGTGTGCATTTATGGCCACATAAGTTTTTTACCTCATTATGATGTATAAATACAATGTACCAATAAAAAAATTAATAAAAGAGAACATACATTGTTACCCAGTAAACACCTTAACAATAAAAGCAAGATTAAGAAAAAGATAGAAACAGCAAGATCTAGCTATATATAATATACAAGAGTAACTTTAAATAAAAATTATTTATTAAATTATTTATTAAAAAATAAATTGAAGGTATGTGAATAGAATAAATGTGCACTTTGCAAATAGCGCATAGAAACACTGTAGTGGCTATATGGATATCAAAATATATTTCAACATAACAATTATTAGAGATAAAGAGCAACATTATATAAAGATAATGAATCATTTCATATGGAAAAAGTAATGATAAAAAGTGTATATGCCTAATAATAGAGCCAAGAAAATATGTGATTCAAAACCAGAAAAAACAGTTTTCATAGTTATAACTGGATAATTTGATCCCACTTTTACATAATTTGATAGAACAACTCTAAAGAATCATTAAAGGCTGGGCATAGTGGTGCATGCTTGTTACCGCAGTACTTGGGAGGATGAGCCAAGAGGATCACAGGTTCACAGCCAGCTCAGCCCGGCCCTCCCCAAAATAGTGAGACCCTGCTTCAAAACAACAAAAACTATTCTGGGGATTTAGCTCCAAGGTAAAATGCCCCTGGGTTTAATTCCTAGTGCTACAAAAACTCAATAAACACATATTTATCTAAACTAAATTATTAACAAACTTTAACTGATATTTATAGAACACTACCCAAACAACCATAGAATACATGTTATTTTCAAGTAAATATGGACGTGTGGTTCATTTACCAAAGATACCATATGATGAATTTTTTTTTTTTTTTGGTGATACTGGGGTTCCTGGAAGCCCTTCTACCTCCGGGCTACACTCCCAGACCTATTTTATATTTTTATATTTGGAAACAGGGTCTTAAGCCAGAAAGGCTGGCTCCCAACCAGAGCGATCCTCCTGTCTCCGCCTCCCAAATGCAGGGATTACAAGCGTGAGCCACCACGCCAGGCATGATGGATCTTAAAGTCACAATAAATTTAATAATTTGGCATTGTCCAGGGCTATATCTCTAAATATAATGGGACAAAACTTGAAAGATTTTTAGAAAAAAAATTAATTTTCTCTCAAAAAATAGTCTGGAAGCTTAAAAACATACTTCTAAATGATCTACGAGCTTAAAGATTTGCAAGGATAATATAAAATAGTAAAACCTAAATGATAATAAAAAGTAAAATACCAGCCAGGCATGCTGGCATACATTTATAATCCTAGCATTTGGGAAGCTGAGACAGGAGGATCTCGGTTCCCAGGCACCATCAGCTACTTAGTGAGGAACTCTGGAACTCAGTGAGCCTTTGTTTCAAAATAAAGAATTAAAAAATAGGGCTAGGGGTGAGGCTTGTAGAATGCCCCTGGGTCCCATGCTCAGTACTGCAAAATAAATAAATAAGTAAATAATAAATAAATGAGTAAAATACCAAAATTAGTGAGCTGCTACTAAAACTGTGCTCAGAGAAAAATTTATAAAGTGAAAATATTCAAAAAGAAAGATCTGAGTTCAATAATCCCAGATATTATGCCCTTTGTAGCCTACGGAAAGAAAATCTGGAGTCAAAACTAAGTCTTAATAAATAAAAAATATATTTAAAAGCTACATAGAGAACATAAAAAGACAAAAATAAAGAAAGCAAACAGTGCCTAGAAATGGTTCTGAATAAACAAAACAAATTTTATAAAGCTCTACCTAGAATGATCAAGGGAACAAAAAGATAATAAAAAAAAATCAATAATATCCATACTGAAGGAAGGATTACTATTACTACAAATCTTAAAACTTGAAAATGGTAATGACAGAATAATGAGGCAATATATGGGCCAAAACATTTTACAATTAGATGAAGCGTACAAAATCACTCATAAAGGAATTTTCCAAATTGACAAAGATTAAACAAATTATCTAGATAACCCTGTATCTACTCAAGAAATTTGATTCATTATTTTCCTGCAAAAACAAAAATATTTATCGACTTAATGGCTTATAGGTAAATTCTATTAAATATTTATTGAAGAAAAATAACATAAATCTTATAGCTATTGCACAATGAAGAATGGGCTCATTTCCCCAACATTAATAAAAATCTGACATAAATCTAGAAATAAAGCCCAACAAAGACATTGCAAAAAGACTGTAAAAAGCAAACTTATATTTCACATGTGCATACACATGAAATTCCTTAACTAAATATTATCAATTTGAATACAAGATATATAAAAAGGATGACACATGATTGGATAGAGTTTTTCCCAGGAATGCAATATTGGTGTACTAGTCAAAAATTGGGTAATAAACTTGCCACTTTTACAGAATAAAGAAAAAACAATTTTATTTTCAAAGATGAGAAAAAAACAAGTGGGCAAAGTTTAGTATCTATTTTGATAGAAACATTGACCTACTACTGAATAAAAGCAAACTTCATCTTTCTGATTCAGATTGTGAATTATTGTATGGTTTCCTTACAAAATTATAAAGTGAAAGGGTGCTTTTTTCTATTTAGCAACTGTTAGTGGACTTAAATATTACCAAAAAGGCAGATAAAATTAATTCAATGGCAAAAGTAATAGAAAATAAATAATATTGTTTTTATTTGACATGAAATCACAAAAATTTATGAAACAAATAATAAAATAAATGAATTGGCAAATTCTCAGAGGATAAGTTCAGCTAAAAATCATTTCAAGTTTTATATACTAGAAGCAAAAGAATGAAAATTAAAGTACATTAATCTATACCCAAAAATAAAAAATAATTTCAAATAAGCTTTGAAAAAGAGAGGGGAGATATCTATATTGAACACTACAGAGTATAGCTGCAAGAAATCAAAGAAGATGATGAGAAAGGTATGATATGTTTGCAGATTGTTCATACATCGATTCTTCCTAAATTGTTATATATACAACACAATCCAAATCAAAATCCCAGAAAGATTTTCTTGTGGAACTGACACATTATATTTAAATTTAGTAATTGGCAAATTCAATCTCTCACTGCCAGCTCACAACAGTAGGAGTGAAGTAAATACTTTTTTCTGCTCCCTTAACTCAGTTTTGAAAATAACCTACACAGGATAAAATATTTGAAAAACTAACAAAGTAAGTCTTGAAATATTTGACTTCAAGATAATAAAAATCTAGAATAATCAACAAAGTGATTTGGGCAAAATACATCCATATGTACATGTTTTGACAAAGGTCCCAATGCAATTCAAAGGTGAAAAGAAAGTCTTTAGAACAGGTGGTATCAGAACTGTTGGATATAATATGAAATAAAATAAAGTTCAACACTTTCCTGATATGGCACACAAATTTATCCAGAAATGGATCATATAAAAAAACTTAACAGCATAAAAATATGAAAGAGAACCTCTTTGTTACCACTGAATAAGCAACCATTTGCCTTATAATGATTATTTACCTTAAATATTCAAGTTAATATTAAAAACAAATATCTTAAAATTTAAGTCATAAAATAGCAACCATAATAATTAACAACTAGAAAATTTTTCAAATGTAAAGACTTTCTTAAAAATATATATATTGAGAGGGGCATGGTTGCTCACACTTGTAATCTCTGCACTTGGGAGACAGAGACAGGAGGATCGTGCAGGTTTGAAGCCAGCAGCAGTGGCTTAAGAGACCCTGTTTCCAAATAAAAATATAAAAAATAGGTCTGGGAGTGTAGCCTGGAGGTAGAAGGGTCTCCAGGAACTTCAGTACCACAATAATAATAATAATAATAATAATAATAATAATAATAATAATAATAATAAATTGAGAGACACCAAGTGCCCTATACATGTATCACTCTGAACCTCACTATGGTATATAATTATAATGCACCAATTAAAGCATAAAAACATACCTTTGAGGAAATTAAAAGGTCAGCACAGAATTAGTATATTTATATGTATATATATCATATATTTTAAGGCACATTTACTATAATAAAACAAATAGGCTGATAAATCCAAGTGAGAATAAGATCAACTGGTGTGTTTCTGGAGGGAGACATACCAAGAGCTATATTCCTATCACTCATATATACCTCAATATGATGTACTACAATGCAGCAGTAAAAGTATTTAAAAGGAAAGAGGCAACTGGGACTTACAAAGGCTATTTGAGAATATATTCATAATTAAATATTTTGCTATTGTATAACTCATCATTTCACTTCCTGCTACACAAGAGAACTGAAAATATGTCAGCATAAAGCCTTGTTTGTGACTGCTAATACTAGCTTTATCTTCAGTATCTCAAAACTGAAAAAAACAATGTCTATCACAAATTTATCTATAGAGTACTAAGCTAAAAGCAGAATGGACTACCAAAACACACAACAATGAGTAAATTTGAACATCATTATGTCCAGTGAAAAAAGGAAGACACAAAAATATTTTACTTACTCTACATGAGTGACTAATAGAAAGTTCTATGAGAAGCAAAATAATCTGTCATGGCAAATAGCTGGCTAGTGGGATTTTGGGCAAGCAACGCAGAGAGAGATGAACTCCAGAGCACAACGGAAACTTTCAGGGTGATGGACACATTTCATATCTTGACTGTCACTGTGGTTTCGAGCTTGTACATATCTATATTCACAACTGTATCTAGATTTTGACACTTATGTATTTGTATTTATAAAACTGTAAACTTTAAATAATTACAGTTTTTTGTATGTAAATTTTATCCAAAAAGTTAATGAAGTGCAAATTAGATGAAGAAAGACAATGTGCATCACTTGGCTTAGGGAAGTACAGGTACCATAATTGTATGTGTGTGCACATTCCTCATGTACTTTTTATTGTTTTATTGAGGCATTGGAACTATACATCTTAGTGAGACTCAAAGTCATACAAACAAACATGCACACAGGTCTTGCCGAGATTCCATTCAGTACACACCCTGCTATACACCCTTTCCATACATAACAGCGAGATTGGTAGTGATAACTTCATTTATGGGCAGGTGCCATTTATTTTAGAAATGTACAGGTATGAAAGTCAGTTTAATAACTCTTCTATTGTAGGGAGAACCGATGTCATCTCACAATAATAGAAGGAAAGCATCTTTCCGTTCTTTCTTATCTCTTTACTTTTATATTTCTTTCCTAATGTTTCAGAAGCTCCTACACCCAGTCAATACTTGGAAAGAAGCGAGAAGGCACGGCAGATGCTAAACAGAAGCAACTGTCCCCTTCTCCCTGTGTTGGCTTCTTATTTAAAAGAAGCAGGAATTGAGACAAATTTGTCTTTATATTGATTTCATATTTTCATTGGTGCATTGTAGTCATACATCTTAATGGAGTACAAAATGATAGAGGTGTATATGTATACACCATTAAAATTTTAATTTTAAATGAAATTTGAATTTTTTATTATACTGAAATGAAAATATTAATTATGGATTTTCAATTATTTTATATCTAAAATATAAGATTTTTGGAATATTCAAAAATGATGAGAAATATCAAAGACTTACCTAAAAATTCAGTTAGAACCAGAGAAGAAATTAGTACCACATAGAAGGTTTAAAAGTACAGTAAAGAATGCATTTACTACTGGATGTCAGTCTGTTTTTTATTATAACTGTGACTAAACATTCAGCAGTTAAAACTTATAAAAACTGATAGAATGATAATGCTTTCAAAGGCCTTTTGAAGATAATGGAAATAAAACCTTCTCCCCTAATTTGCTAAATAACAAGGCAGGCCATGTGTTAAGAGACAAAATTATGATTATTTTTACACTGGATCCAATAGTAGTAATGAGTTAATGCAAACTCAGTTATGTCTGCATCTGTCAAAAGTAACTCTGACAAAAAGAAAGAACTACAAAAACAAAGATGGATGAAGACAAAGGTGGATGAAGATACTTTAGACAAATAAAGCCTTGAAAGATCAATGTGATTAGCTATTAAAGAACCACAGGCTTATACTGAGTCAGATTAATGTAGGTAAATTTATCCTATCTGACTTCCCCCAAACCAACCATTTGCATGTTACTCTATTTTCTATGATATCCCAGGTTTAAGCTCATTGTAGGCAAAATATCCTCTTCCTGTTTCAGTCTAGGTCATTACTTATTGAAAGATCTTAAAGAAATTGTTGAAACCCATTTTCTTTAAACTCTCTTTAGAACTAGAAAACCAATTTCATGTTGATAGCTAAATGGGTTCAAACAATAGTCTAAATTTTAGGAAATCAGCATTATGGAACGGAAAGGTCATGTGGTAGAGGTGCAACCGGAGGGCACTTTTAAAAAATGATTAGAGCTTTGTCTTTATGAGTGGATGAATCCATTCATATAGTTACAGATTAATGGGTTATCTTGGATATGGGTCTTCTATAAAAGCCAGTTGGGTTATATCCTGTGTTGGATGCTCTGCACAATCTTGAGAGTTTTCCAGCAGGAAAGCCATTATCAGGTGCAACCCTTGACCTTGGGTAAGAACCATGAGTCAAAATAAACTTCATCTTTGTCTCTGATAAATAATTTTAAAAATAAATTTATTTCTTTATAAATTACCCAGTCAGTGGTATTTTTGTTAATGACAGAAAATGGGCTAAGAGAGGAACCATAAAAGCCATGGGTATTTTCCACAATTTGAATGCTTCCTATCTCTGGAAATAGATCCCTCTTCAGTCCTTCATGACACAATTTTAAGAATTTCTCTAGAATTCCCTTTCTTATTAATAGAAACCCAATTATCAAGAAATCCCTTTGGTCCCTGTAAACCTTTCTAATATTTAAATATCATACTACTCATGTACTCCATGAGTATTTTCCATTTCTTTACCATGTTATCTCCTGAGAAAACACATCTAATTAAAACACTTATACAGTGGCAAGAACTTCATTCAAACTCCAGAAACACAGAATGTATTAGAAATTAATATGATGCTTCTTATGATGCTTCTTATCCACCATTGCTTGAGAGATTACCAAATTTTGGGAGCAACTATAATATAAAAAATATCCAATCCAATTGCAATGACTAAGTCAACTATAGGAGACAGATAAGATAATGAATCTTAAGCTCATTTTATCAGAGGTAATTTTTAAAAATTAAGAAAAAGTATTATAAAGTGAGACCAATAGTTGCATTAAAACAAAAAATCTAGATATATGTAATAAGATAGAGTTTGTAGAAGGAATGTAACTAACTTCCTTTCTTACTCCTTAAAAATGCATGTATGGAGCCAGGCATAATGATGCATGCTTATAATCCCAGTATTTGGGAGGCTGAGACAGGAAGATTAGGATTCATGGCCCACTTCAGCTACTTAGTGAGGCACTCCTCAACGTTGAGACCCTGTTTCAAAATAAATAATAAAAAATCAGGCTGGGGTATAGCTCAGAGGTAGAATGCCCCTGGGATCAATCCCCAGGACCACACACACACACAAATACATTTACATATAATTTTTGGTTACACTCCTTAAATTAAAAATTTTCAAACTATTTATTTAAAATCAAACTTATTAGTAAAATACAAGAAACTCTCTCGAATATTTTTTTTTATGCTGGCAAAGGTTCTATTTAGTGGCATACCTAATTTCCTTTTAGGCACATGCCTCCTCAAAACCCCCTGCCTCTCCTTTGTCTTACTGTAGCCACATATTCTTCCTGATATACCCTTTTTTTAAACTTGGTCTTGAAATATATTAAATGTCCATCTCCATTTTCCTACAAACTTCAATCAAAATGTTCCTTGATATCCCATTTTCATAAAATCATTCTGCCCACTGTCAGATCTTATTGTTCAGGTAGAACTGTTTGTCTTTTAATTTGTAGACAATTGGAGAAATTGATTTTATGATGTACTTAAAAAAACAGTTACTTAAATCTGTCAGTGATTTCAGAAGGTCATAAAGAAATAGTTTACGTCTGTTCTAGAAAGCTTAGAAGCTAAGTAGAGGGAACTGGAGAGGATCCAGAAACTCAGTTCTTTAGCAGGTTAGCAAGAAGGTTCAAGAGGTCTTTCTTCATCTGTGTGATTCTTCATTTCTTGCCATGTGGCTTCTCTCTTTCTATGGCTAGGTCAATATTTGGAATATGGAGATTCTAAGAGAGTTGGACATGGCAGCTGCCTTTCAAGAGGAAGGATAGAAATTGTCAATCATTTTATAGAAATAATCCCAGAGAGGATCCTTGATCACTTCCACTGTGTATTGTTGGCTAAAACATAAACACACCCAACCCATGCTCTGCATCTGAAAGGGAAGTGTGGCCAGGAATGTCCAGTTTCTAATGACCACAACTCACTTAATTTCTTTTCCTTTTAAAGTGCACTCAGTTCCTTTCAAGATACATCAAAATCTTATTCCATATGCCATCACATTCTAGCCTTTTCATTTATCATCTAAACATTTCTAAGTAGAGTTAAGGTTCTTCTGATATGGTTTTCCAGGAGTGATTCCTCCTCATGACCTAATCATAGATAAATAAAATTCTCATCTTTCTATACACATAAAATTTTAAAGTATGGAAGAATCACTTTAATAAATACTCTTATTTTAAAAGTAGGTGAAGGGAACAGTAAACATACATTCTTAGTCTTCAGTGTTTCTCAATTTCTGTCAAGTCCAAATGGTTTCTCACTGTCCTTTAGCATTTAACTAATCATCTTGTTAAGGCCCTTTGGTCTGAAGATCACCACTTTGTCTCAAAGAGAGGGCTACATATTTGAAGTATTAAGATTTTGGATCCATCATCTGAATTATTTTTTATTCTGTTTGAAAAAAAGCAGTTATGTTTGTTAAAAAGTACCTTTCTCATCCTATTTTCTAGTTGTAGAAGTTCTGTGAATAAAGGACCTCTTTACATTTTGAAAAGCTTAAATAATTCCTATAATTTTCTTGTTTTTTGTATCATAATTTAATCCACTTATACAGACAAAAGCCAAACACAGAATTATTATTTTTTGAGATAGGCCTCTTTTCTCCTTGGGCTCAGAATTGAAAATACTGTTAGACAATATTATACTTTGAGGTCTTCAGCTAGTGTCTCAAGGGTGAAATAATTTTACATTAGTTTTTTCCATGGATTACACAATTTTAATGCATTTACTTCTAAACATAGTGAGTACTGACTTAGAAATATTTTCTCTGGACCTGGACTGAAACTGATTTGTTCCTTTATTAGCTCATGTCTCCCTAAACATACCTTATAATAAGCAGCAGAAATAAATGATTTAGTACATTCACTTTGAGTGAAAATTTCTTGAGTTAATTTCACTAGTTCATTAACACATTGCTATTATCTAGTGTTTCAACATTTTATTTTTGCTATGATAAAACACGTGTCCTTTTTTTTCAGCCCTCAATTACATTTTCTCACTGTCCTTTAACATTTCACTAATAATCTTATTAAGGCCCTTTGGTCTGAAGATCACTTGTCTAAAAGATAGGGCTACATATTTGAAGTATTTGGATGGAAATATCCCTCTTACTGGTAAGAAATTCTGTTTTTAGTTATAATTTTCCACATAAACTTACCCATTCCCCCCAACACAAAACAAAAAACCAAACAATTTATTATTCTCTTTTATGGTTCGGCAGCACAGCACATTTGTCCAATTGAGATCTCTTATATATTTCAATTAGATGTGTTTAGGGTTGGAGTCTTCAGTATGTTTAACTTGGGTCCTAGTCTACATTCTACACACTTTACTCATATGTTGACAAGCAGCCTGGGTGCCTACCATATACACAGGCTCGTGTTCTCTCTCACTCTGTCTCTTTCTATGTCTCTCTCTCTCTCTCTCTCTCTCTCTCTCTCTCTCTCTCTCTCTCTCTCTCTCTCTCTCTCCTCTCTCTCTCTCTGTCTCCTGTCTCCCTCTTTCCATCCGTGGTATTACTCATTGTGGTGGGGGACTGCAGGCCACCTTAAAAAGCTTGCTTTCATAATATAAATGCTTGTCTCAGAGAATCATTTGATCATCTCATCTGCAAATATTTCAAATATTTCACACCATACTTGTACTTATTGGCAAACTCAAGTTGTATACATTAGATATGTACAACTCTTTATGCTAACCACACGTCATTAATGCAGTTTTTTTTAAATAATTGTTTTGCTAATTCTGTAATAGAACATGAGATCATTTTTTCCTTCAGGATACAGCTAGAAATCCTAATTCAAGATAATTTGTTTCACTGAAAAATAACCCAAATTCTAATATAATGTGTATTATGAGTAGAGTAATCCTTGGAAAAATTATATTTACATAGACATTTTAAAACGACAAATAGTGGCAATCATATATGTTGTTGAAGAGGCATAAACATTTTTTTTATTTTTTGGTTCATTGTAATCATACATATTGATGAAGTTCAAGGTGATAGAGGCATACATGTAGACAGTCATTTTTGAGCCCTTCTCCATTTCCCACTCCACTTCCTCTCCTGCCCCCCACCTTTCTGTGCACAACACATTGATTATCTTTGGTAAGTTTGTGTATATACATCATGTCCATGAGGTGTTTAGCTCTTCAAGTCTCCCTCCCCCCTGCCATCTTCCTCAGTTAGGTCCCTTTCTTCCCTCCACTGGAGTTTCTCCTCTTTTGTTTAGAGTGGCTCCTGTGTGCAATTTCACTGTAGATTCCACAAATGAGGGAAAACATCTAACTCTTCACTATTTGTAATGGACTAATCATAATTGCCAAAATACAGAACCGGCCAAGATGTCCATCAACAGATTAATAGATAATAGAATTATAAGATATATACACAATGGAATTTTATTTGGCCATAAAGAACAAAATTAATGTCATTTGCAGGGAAATGGATGGAACTGGAGAATATTGTGCTAAGCATAATATTTTTTAAAAATACATGCCAGGCGTGGTGGCGCACGCTTGTAATCCCAGCACTTGGGACAGGAGGATCGTGCAGGTTCAAAGCCAGATGTAGGTTCAAAGCCAGATGCGCTGGCTTAAGAGACTCTGTTTCCAAATTACAAAAGTATAAAAATAGGTCTGGGAGTGTAGCCTGGAGGTAGAAGCGTTTCCAGAAACCCCAGTACCACCAAAAAGGAAAAATTAAAATTGCCTTAACTATTGATTGTTTAGCCTTGAATAATTTTTGAATAATCTGAACCCATATGTGGAAATATATAGGAAATATATAACTTTTTGTTATTCTTAAACATATAAGTCTGAAATGTATGTACTTTCTGTTATTATACATATATATCTGAAATGTTCCAATAGACTAAACAATAAGTGGCCTGTGAACTGATGGTCATATAATCAACTTGTTTATGGATACAAGAATAAAAAAAAAACATGATTATTTTATGTTAATCCGAGGAATAAAAAAGCATAGTAATTTACAAGTTTCTTCCTCATTAAAACCACGGTTACCATATATGAAACCATAGACTAATCTTGTAAATTACTATGCTTTCTCCCTCTCATTTCTACACTAGAGAAGTGTTTTTAACAAAATGAAAAAGAGATGAGAGATTAAAATCCAATCCTGATATTTTTGACCAAGCTTAGATAATAAAAGTTTCTATTTAATTTTACATATACAAGTAGTCTTTCAGCATAAATTATTACATCCAATAATAGTGCTGTATACTGCATGTAAAGTCAAATTTTTATTCATGGCATTTCTAGAACATTTCAACTTATATATAAACTATAAATAAACACATAGAGCTCTGTTGTACCTATTGCTTTCTAACCTCTTTCAGATGAATGAAATAATCAAGGATATGGAAGCATGCAAGGAGAAAGCAGACAGAACAACAACAAAAAAGAAAGAAGGAAAGAAAGAAAGAAAGAAAGAAAGAAAGAAAGAAAGAAAGAAAGAAAGAAAAGATCCCATAAAGGTACTGGATAGTTCTATTAGAAACAATAATATTTAGAAGTATCCACATTTGCAGCAAAATGAAACAGTCAAGATTATATTGCAAATTGTGTCAGGCCCTCAGTAGTGGTACCTTTGCCATGGTTAATCTTTCTACCCCAAAATCAAAATTGGATTTGATTGTCATAATTAGTGATGTCAAACATGCACCAAGAGAGTGAGATGTTTTGTTAAACACATAATAACATGGGTGATAAAAATATTAATAGCAGTAAACTCTTGGGTTACCAAATATTTTTCAGAAAAAAAAAGTGTTTTGTAGGAGAGATTAAACCCAGGGGCATTCTACCTCTGAGCTACACCCTGAGCCCCTTTTATTTTTGTTTTTGATGCAGGGTATACAAATGTTCTAGAAATGCTATGAGTCTTGCTAAGTTGCTGATGCTAGACTCAAATCTTCAATTCTCCCGTCTCAGCCTCCCCAGTACTGGGATTACAGCCATATACCACCATACCCAGCTATTTTCAGAAATTTATCAAAGTAAAAAGGCGTTGCACTCTATGTGGAGTAATGACCCATTTCTCGCCTGCCCCAGCTCGCATGTAACTTTTGAAAGAATGTCCTTGCAAGAAGACATCATTCTTGTGATCTCAGATATATGCACCTAGAGAAAGCTGGATGCTGCTAAGGTCATGCTGGCAGAGATGATGCTCAGGGACATGGTTTGGGGGTATACAAAAAGGGTATCTGTAAAAAGATGCATTACATCCCTTTGAAGGTGAAGTCAAACTGACTTGAGAAGCTTTTAAAAACTGACCTGAATAAAAAGTACCACACGGATTTATACTAGCCAAGTGTTTTCTGTTGCTGATTGAAAGGAGTCAATTGTTTTAATAATCTTAGCTTATGGACACTCAATCCTGAGTTCCATTCTGTTAATTGAGGTAATCTGAGTTATTTCGCATTCTTTTCAGATTTTCAGACAGTCAGCTTGAGCTATTAGTTGTAGAAAGAACGAGAATATTCATTAGCTCTTTAAATAAGTATGTTATAATGTGATTCTATCTTCAAGTTGATCGAGTTTTTATTTTCTACATGAAGCAATTTATTTCCCTGTGTCTTCTCTATGTTTCTTCTTCCTGGAATCAAACAATTCTGCCTTTTTTTCATGTTGTATCTATTTAAATGATTGAGGAAAGTTGCTTGTCTGTCATTCTCTAAGCTTAAGATATTCAATTGTTTTTACTTTTTCTCAAATGATTATTTTGGCTACCTACCGAAAATGTCATAAACAAATAGTCAATAAATATTTGTGGAACAAAACAGAAAAGGAACTGTTTTATATGGGGAAAGATAGGGAATTAAAATTATTAAAAACATTTCCTAAAGCCTTTAACCTTGAAGGGAACAGAATAGCAATGGATATTTGAGCCTTGAACCCCATTATTCTAGACTTTCTTTACGTATAAGCAAAAGGCTGAGGATTTTATACTTCATCTATGTAAGAATATAGGGAATGTGTTCATGAAGAGGCTTCTGAGGAATAACAGAAATATCTTCTTTCTTTGTCTCATGAATCTACACTATTTTTAGTAATTTAGATCTTATAATGTATTTTTTCCATATACTATTTCATATATTGTAGAAAGATCCTAAGATATTGGAATTTGAGTCATAGTCATACTTTTAAAAGTATATACAGGTACTTATTTTTATACCAACATGTGTATAATGTATCAACAAAGAACATAGCTGCATTTTTTCAACAACAATGTGAAAATAATAAGTATTGAAATCCATGTGGTAGTTTAGCATTATCTGTTACTCTATGTGATCTCATTTTGGGGCACCTTTTTTATAGAAGGCATTGAAGCCTTCCATTCCCTTTTTTTTACTTCTGCTTTCTTTACTAGCTGTGTTCTCAAAGAGCGCTTAACAGAGCAGTGGCTTGTTCACAGGGGAATAGGGAGTTTAATGAATCATACATACTTTATTTGAAAAATATCAATAACCATTCACTGGTCTATTCTTGCACAAACTGAATAAAAATCCCTATGTAAATGGTGCATAGCTTTTTTATGAATCATGCTCTATTTTTTAGTACAATGCTAAATCATCTTAAAACATGTAGTTTTACATGCCAAGCCTAAGATAAATTTCCATCAGTGATTAAAGACTAGTTCCATTCCCTATAATCCTTGTCAATTATATGAATAGGCAGTAATGGAACACTTTATTTTCTCTAGTTATTAAAACACAAAATAGTAATGCAAATGCACTGTACAATGTCTCCTTGCTAGATTGGCAGTGTAATTTATTTAATCAAATTCAGAAATCAAAAACAGAGAAGCAGGAGTTAGTCTCTTAAGTCTTTGCAGAACACAAATGTGTTGATCCTACAAAAGATCAGACTATGAACTTCTTATTTTTTCAGAAATCTCTCTCATCATATAAATTTTAGTGAAGAAAATTTGAAATTAATTTGCCAGGTTAGAGCTTTATATTTTCACCTTTATAATAGGCAAGTCACATTCATTCTGACAGAATAAAGTGTATCCTTAAAGTTTAGGCTGGGGCGAACAGTCATTTAAAAAAATGTTTAAATCACAAAAAATAGAAATGAGTCACATATGGATTTATGGTGAAGATTAAAAAAATGTATATAGCAAAGTCACAAGCAGAAAATATGGAGTTCCTCCCCATTGGACAAGGCTATGAAGAAGAATCTGGTAAGTCAAGTCTCAGAAAAAAAGTGTAATGTTGCTGGCATTATCTCCATGATACTCGTGACCAGTTCTTTGAGTGAAATTTTAATAAAATTAACACTACTTTCTTGATTTATTTTTTTCTTTTCTTCTTAATCTTCTCTTCAAGATTAAACTCATCAGCACTTGACAAAAACTGCAAATAACAGCCAGATGCAGGAGTTGGTTTTATCTTTTTATGCAAGTATGTGGTGCTAATTAGTGCAAATTGATTAAACTTTAATTGCCTGATCCATGGCTAATTAATATTTATAAGATGAATGAGCAGGAAAACCAGACATTTATTAAAACACTTTAATGATTTTTCATATGTTTTGACAAAGCAAAGCAAATAGATGCTATGAGTATGATGTGCTAGACTAGGGGACTCTATCTGTTGCCTTCTCCCTGAGAATGCCCTAAAAATCTACATTAACTTTTAAACATGTCCATTATAAATTTATCTTTCATTGGTTCCCTTTGCAAATTATCTTCAAATATTTTTGGTATTCGGTCAACACATCATTTATGTCATCAATTATTGCAGTGATATATATTAACAATCATAAAAAATTAAGTATTTTACTCTTACATATTGTATTACAGATTCATGTATTATAAGAGCTATGCAGTAGTACAGTATAAAATATGAATTGTATAAGAAACACAAAACATGTCAATACTTTCTGGTTTCTATTATTTTAATCTTTTAAAAAACAATCAGTTATACATTAAGAATTAGTTGAATTTTCAAATTGCATAAACTTGACCTGTTTCCACTTAATTATTCTGATGCCTAAAGTTATAATACAGAATTAAGTGTTAACTGTGAAAATTAATTTTGTACAGTAAAAAATATACAAATTGGATATACATTGTATGAAGGTAGAATATATTTCTACAAAAAATATTTTATGAATGACCAACAAGATAGTTCTTATACATAATGATTTATGTAAATGTCTTTTGTCATTTTCCTAATTAATTCTCAAGCATCTTTTTAATAAAAAGATTTTTCAAAAAGATATTAAAACTAACAAAATTCACTTAACTTTTATATTTAATCTCTAGCATATCAAACAATCTTTATTTCATATTACTGTACACATCTCCATATATTTTACCATTTTGAATAATCATATGATTTTGATGATGGATAAAATGCTATTTACTAAAATACTGACAAAAATGATTGATCATTTAAATTGAATAGGTTGCCGGGCGTGGTGGCGCATGCTTGTAATCCCCGCGCTTGGGAGGCGGAGACAGGAGGATCGCGCAGGTTCGAAGCCAGCCGCGCGCTGGCTTAGGAGACCCTGTTTCCAAAATGAAAATGTAAAAATAGGTCTGGGAGTGTAGCCCGGAGGTAGAAGGGCTTCCAGGAATCCCAGTACCACCAAAAAATAAAAAAAAAATTAAAAAAAATAAATTGAATAGGTAAAAATATTACAATGATAAATATCTAATTATTAGTCATTTTTAAATTAAGATATAATTATTCTAAATTGGGAAGTTGGACTCTTTTTCTTTTTTCAGTTCTCATATCCTAAAATATTGCAGATTCTATTAAAGTTATCTTAGCAAGGTCTTTCAATGGATCAACTAATCTAGCTTTCGTTCAGATGGTGAAGTACCATGTATAACAAGAAATGTTTTTTGAACTAATTTCTGTAAATATCATGATGATTAAATATAGTTAGACGTGGAGGAAGCTGGGTGTGGTGGCACATGGTCATAAACCTCGGATCCTGATATAGGGGGATTGCAGCTTTAAATCCAGCCTCAGCAACTTACTAAGACCCTCAGAAACTTAGGTGGACCCTATTTCAAAATTAAAAAAAATAATAATAATAGGTCTGGGGATGTAACTCAGAGGTAGAGTGCCCCTGGATTAAATCTTCAATACCAAAAAAATAAATAAATAAGAAAGTGAAAAAAATGAAGGAAGGAAGAAAGGGAGGGAAGAAAGAAGGAAGAAAGGAAAAGTCGGAGGTGGGAAAGAAGAAAGGAAGAAGGAGGAGGAAGAGGAGGAAAAGGACAACAAGGAA
This sequence comes from Muscardinus avellanarius, assembly GCF_963383645.1. Taxonomy (NCBI): domain Eukaryota; kingdom Metazoa; phylum Chordata; class Mammalia; order Rodentia; family Gliridae; genus Muscardinus; species Muscardinus avellanarius. The sequence goes on from NC_137787.1 coordinate 165,461,932, forward strand.
AAAGGAGAAACAATCAGATTTAGGTTAAGAGTCTAATCATTCTAGCAGAACTATGGAGAGAATCAACAAACATGAATTAAAAGTTTTTTTTGTGTTTTTAACATATAGAGATATTGCAATTACAATACAAGTTGGGTCATGAAAAATACCTATGTATCGAGGTTTGCATTCTCTTGCTGTTGAAAAGAGTTCTGTGTGTGTGTGTGGGGGGGAGCCTAGGTTAATATGGAAAGACCAGTCCTAGACATTACTTCCATCCTAGCCAAGGCCCATGTATATGAGCAGCATCAAAGCCAGCCTGAATGGGATATAGTCCTCTCTACCATTCTGAAAACTGCGTGTAACATGTACTTTCCTCGTGTTTTCTGCTGTTTTGAATCCCTTCCTTGCCCATTGTGCCGTGTTAACTTGCCCTATCTAGATTCTTCTAAACTGCTGACCTCTATAATCATGAGGAAAAAAATGGTTGTTGTTTCAAGCAGCCCAGTTAAAGGACTAGAGTAGAGGAGATCAGATAGGAACAAAGCAACATGGGCCACACACAAGAGGATCCATTGCCATTCAACCAATAATCTGGGGTGTTTATACTTTGAGAAGTGCTAGGAAATGTTAATTAAAATAATTCATAATCATGAAAAAGAAGGAATTGATTATTTCCTTTAAAATTCCATAATCGTACTGGTAGAACACACCATTATGATTTTTTGCTCGTCAAGTGATTTTCTTTGCTTTGATAAACTCCCCAATTTCCCAACCTAGGAGAATCCACAGTCTTTCACACCCTGCTGTAAACTGTACATGGCTTATATTTTCCTTGTTCTTAGAATCCCCATTATATTCATTGTACCACCTTATTTTGCCTCCATCTAGATGCAAAATCTCAGTTTCTGCTGGGCGTGGTGGGGCACACTTGTAATTCCAGAATTTGGAAAGCTGAGATGGGAAGATCGTAGTTCGTGGACAGTCTCAGCTACTTAGTAAAGAGGCCCTTCGCAATTCAGTGACACCCAGTTTCCAACCTAAAAAGACTAATAAAATAGGGCTGGGGGTGTAGATCAGAGGTACAATGTCCCTGTGTTCCATACTCAGTACTGTAAAAAAAAAAAAAAAAAAATCGGTTTCTTCTATTCTCATTTATATGATTCCACCTCCTCCTATCATTTGATTTTTAATAACACTAGTCAACATTTGGGAGCCATAGGGGAAGATTATATTTGAGAGCAAAATGTCTCCAGCGGCGCCCCTAGGTGAACCCCCCCTCTCCTCCACCCGGAAGGACCCCGTGGTCCGGGCCCCTGGGCCCCCGACAATGGGCGGGTGGGCAGGCGCTGGTGGGGCACCCCTAGGTGAACCCCTTTCCACCCAGAAGGACCATGTAAGAGAGAAAAAGAAAAAGAAAAAAGAAAATATCGGAGAGGGTTCAAGGAGGTGGCGGATGCCAGGATACTGGAGATGCAGACAAAACTTATCCAAATGAACTGGAATTATTGGAAAAATTCCCCGCTAAGGAGGACTGCTTCTTCTCTACATTGTTAAGAATCTTGGACATCACCTGTAAGGAGAGAGACATTAGCGGAGACCAAGGAGAAAGGCGGTGCTGAAAGCGGTCTCCGCGTTGGTGGTGGAGAATTGTACTCAGGAGAAGCAGAAATCGGAGCCTACCAACCTTTTTTTTTTGGAGAAATTACACCAAAGGTTGAATGCTACCGTCGCACATGCTTAGGAAGAGTGGACAACATTCAGAGTGGAAAGAGAGCTTGGGAAAGATTTGAAATGGTGGAGGCAGTGGCAATGGCAGTGGCCAGTACTCAGGGGAGGCAGAGATCTGATACATTACACCTGGAACCTTTGAAGTAATGACCCCAGAGGCAGAATTCTACCTACCACCACGCACCCTCGAGAACGTGGGACAAATAGCTGGGCGAAGAGGGTGCTCGGATTAGAGCCTGCCGAGGGGTGAGGCCAGTGACAGACACAGAAAAGCTGTGATCGGAGCCTGCCGTGAGGCAAGGCCAGTGCTGGGGCCTCCAAGGCCGGGATTGGAGCCTGCCGAGGGGTTAGGCCAGTGCTGGGGCCAACGGCTGGCAGCGGAGCCTTCCATGAGGCAAGGCTGTTATTTGGGCCTCCGAGGCCTGGATCGGAGCCTGCCGAGGGGTTAGGCCAGTGTTGGGGCCAGCGAGGCCGGGATCGAAGTCTGCTGCAAGGCAAGGCCGGTGCTGGGGCCTCCGAAGCCGGGATCGGAGCCTGCCGAGGGGTTAGGCTGGTGCTGGGGCCAACGGCCGGCATCGGAGCCTTCCGTGAGGCAAGGCCGCTACTGAGGCCTCTGAGGCCTGGATCGGAGCCTGCCAAGGGGTTAGGCCGATGCCGGGGCCATTGGCTAACATCGGGGCCTACCGAGGTGTTAGGCCGGTGCTGGGGCCAATGGCTAGCATCGGAGTCTTCCGTGAGGCAAGGCCAGTGCTGGGGCGTCTGAGGCTGGGATCAGAGCCTGCCGAGGGGTTAGGCCGGTGCTGGGGCCAACAGCTGGCATCGGAGCCTTCCGTGAGGCAAGGCCATTATTGAGGCCTCTGAGGCCGGGATCGGAGCCTGCCGAGGGGTTAGGCCGGTGCCGGGGCCAGCGAGGCCAGGATCGGAGCCTGCCATGAGGCAAGACTGATGCTGGGGCCTCCGAGGCCGGGATCAGAGCATGCCAAGGGGTTAGGCTGATGCTGGGGCCACTGGCCGGCATCGGAGCCTTCCATGAGGCAAGGCTGCTATTGAGGCCTCCGAGGCCTGGATCGGAGCCTGCCGAGGGGTTAGGCCGATGCCGGGGCCATTGGCTAACATCAGAGCTAGCCGTGAGGAATGCCGGTGCTGGGGCCTCCGAGGCCAGGATCGGAGCCTGCCGAGGGGTTAGGCCAGTGCTGCGGCCAACGGCCAGCATCAGCGCCTTCTGTGAGGCAAGGTCGTTATTGAGGCCTTCGAGGCCGGGATCGGAGCCTGCTGAGGGGTTAGGCCGATGCTGGGGCCAGCGAGGCCGGGATCAGAGCCTGCTGAGGGGTTAGGCCAGTGCTGGGGCCACTGGCCGCATCAGAGGAGGCCTCCGAGGCCTGGATCGGAGCCTGCCGAGGGGTTAGGCCAATGCCAGGGCCATCGGCTAACATCAGAGCTGCCGTGAGGAAGGCCGGTGCTGGGGCCTCTGAGGCCGGGATCGGAGCCAGCTGAGGGGTTAGGCCAGTGTCGGGGCCAGCGAGGCCAGAACCAGGGCCTTCCATAAGGCAAGCCTGCTGCCTGAGCCAGCAAGGTCTGGATCAGTCCACCGGGTAGCCAGGCCACAACTTGGGCCATCAAGAGTGCGATCGGTATTTGCAACGCGGCATGCACAGAGAAATATCACAGAAAATTAAAACCAGATGCTTCCCCTAATCAGCAATAACTAGGAAGAAACAGGCAACAGGAAGTGGTCGAGCTATAGAAAGGGCCCTATAGTGAATCAATTAAGGTGACCAATTAGAGGGTATGGAATAGGAGAGGTTGGAGTCTCTTTAAAAAGCAGGAGGTACATAAACACATGTATCAAAGTTAAGCACCAAACAAGCATGGGATCGAGGGAGGGGGAGGGAATGGGATGGGGACTGGATGAGGGCTAATTGGATGATGTGTTCTTGTATATCCTCTCAAGTCTTATATTCCAATGTGATGTATGAATACAATGCACCAATAAAAATAAATTTTAAAAAATAAATAAAATAAAATACCTAAAGAAAAAAAAAAAACATCTCCAGCAATTAAGCTGGTTCCCATGCTGCACTGCACTCTTGCCTTTCTTTCTTTTCCCCTTTCTTTCTCCTTGAAAATGCCTAATATACCTCTTACTCTAATCTCCAGATTCCACTTAGCTTTGCCAAACAGATAGAATCCCTTTCTAAATATATGACCCTCACATAAGAAGTCTGGTGATAGTTAATGGTAACATTTTCTCACTTCATTTATCAGTCCAGAAACTAGCTTGAAAGTATTATTGTCACCTCAAGGTACAAATAGCTTTAGCTAGAGCAAGTCATTGAGCAAAACAAAGTAAATAAGAGACAGACTGGAGTAAGGGCAAGAAAGGGGCTAGTGTCACAGATGCTCAAGAAATAAAAATAGAATTAACTACAAAATTTCTAGTTTTCTCTCTTTCTGAATATGAGTGGTCTCGATGAATTGTGACTGTGTCAATATTGCACAAGATTAATTTAAGTTTTGTTTACACATGAGCATTCCTTTTTAGCTGTACACTCCTTACAAATCTGTGATAAGTTTTAATTATTCTATGTATTTTTATGTGATAATCATTTAGTGTACCCAAAATAATGGTCACACTGGTTGGCAAAAGACCCAGGTTGCCAATCAGAGATTTTCTTGAAACAAATCATATGGAATGAGTCAATTAAAAATCTCTCTGTGGCAATTTAAGGTGGCTGAGCCAATCAGATATTTCCCTGATGCTTTTATCTAGAGCTAGAAAGACTATTATATTTCAAATGTGAACTTACATTTGTGAAATTGAGTTCAGTAGCCATGTTTTTTTATATCGCATGGAATAGTCTTTTTTTTTTAGTAGGGAAAAGTGCAGCTGGGATACAAAGAGAATAAGAAAAAAATGTAAAAGCTGAAGAAAAGGAGAAAGAGAGAAAAATGATAGTTTACAATCATTATTTGAGTCTAGAATCTCTCTGTATATTCCAAGTTCCAACTATATGATCCAGTAAAATCTCTGTATTGCTGGGCATGCTTATATACACCTATAATCCCAGTATTTGGGAGCCTATGACAGGAGGATTGTAAGGTTGAGGCCAGCCTCTGCAACTTAGCAAGACCTTGTTTAAAAACCTAAATAAATAAATAAGTTAAATAAAATAAAACAGGGTGGGAATGTAGCTCAGAGGTAGCATGCCTCTGATGGGGTTGGGGGTAATCTCTGTTGTAAAAGCTAGTGTAAGTTAATTTCTATAAATTACTAATGAAAGAAGACTGACTTACAGCCAATAGACACTTTATGTGTAGTAAACTTAATCAAGGAAGAATTCGTTGGGCAAGGATACAAAACACGAATGTGTTCCTACTGCTTTACATACCTAAGTGGGCTCCAATTATATAACAAGAACTGAAAGGCTGGAGGAAATGGCCTGATAATTTAGTTGACTGTTAAACCCAAATCCATCTCAGAACAAAGTTTCTATAACTTGGCATTGCTTCCCATTCACACAGTATCATAGAGGTCTTCTTCCAAACTACACATGAAGAGTTTGCCATCATCTTCTCTAAGAACAAATTCAATGCACGAATCTTTCGAATCAGGCTTTGGTGAATTCGTATTTTAATGAAAAATAAGAACAGCACCTTCTGATAGTTTTAAAAATCAGTTTTCTCTATTGACCTTATTCTTGCAATGTTAAAAATTTTATTTTACTGTATCGATTGTCAACATTTACTAAGCATTTGCCGCACCAACAAAAAACCCTAAGTTCACAGCGGCTTATAAAAATAAACATTTATTTCTTGTTCATGTCAAATTAGAGCTGTGCTTTTTAGGAGCTTCCGGCCGCTGTTGGGTTTGGCTGAGCTCCACACACTTGACTGGGCTTGGCTGGACTTGATGATGCTCAGCTGAGCTGGGCTGCTCTTGGTTTGGCTCCATCTCTGCTCATATTTCCTTAGCCAGGGCATGTCAGGTGATTAAGGATAGGCAAGTATTCTCTGCCTAGCAGGAAGGTACTACAAAGTGCCATGGCAAAGGGCACAGAGGGATAAACTATTTACAAAGAGGATGGAAAATGAGAACAAAAATGGAATGCACAACGGAAATGGAGAGGTTGGAAGGACCATCCATACCTTAGAACCACTTTGCTAGAATCAGAGAACATCGAGATTTGGTAGCAAATCTACCCCCTTTTTTTTAATATCTACAACAGAAAGAGCAAGTGGGAAGGTACCCAAGAAAGGAAGTAGCCAAGTCTTTTTCATGAAATGTTGGGCCATGATCTCCAACACTGTTCCCTAGCATAGTCTAGGTTAGTTACAGGGAGGAAGTCTTTCTCTACAAGAACAAATACATTTTTAAAATTCTTATGAATGCATACAAGCTGACTTTACTCCTGTATTATTGTTTTAAACAAGTGCTATTCAATTAACACTACTGTCAATTTCAGTTTAGCAGTGGATTAGGAGCATAGTCAAATTAACATTCAGAAAAATGACATTTTAAAGTAAACAAGCAAGACCCCATGAAATCAGGAAAGCCATTACTTTTTACTTGATTTTTTGATATATTAAAAGTATTTAGAATATCAAATATTTCAAATTTTTAATTTTTTGAAAAAGTCAAAGCATAGTTTCCTTCTAGGGATTTGAGTACTTTAAGGTCTTATACAAAGGGCTATGTTCACAGAATTTTTTTTTTTTCAACTCAAATTTACTTTAAAGTGCCTGTAGAAAAATGTCATAATAGTCTTTAAGTTCACACAGCTGAAACATGAAAATAAAAGCTTTCTTTCTCTCCTGGTCTCATGTCCCGGCCCTACTTTCGTCTTCCTTTTTTCCTTCACTCACTCAGACTTCAATAGAAAAGTTTATTGAGGAGCAAATAATCCAGCTGTTGTTTTCAACTTTCGTTATTTTAATGTTTATTTTCCAAATTATTCCCTATTTTTCTACTAAAAATATCCTGCCAAATCATTATTTTTTCTGGAGCAAATCTAATGCTTTCTGTTGCTAGATATCTGATCCAAATCCAATATTTTTCTTGGCAGTTGGTGAACATCATAATAAGTAGGAATTTTTTTTTTCTTTATTCACTTAGAGCCAGGGGAGGGAGTGCACAATTCACAATTAAAATCCATTTAAATACTAAGGTAAATTCTCACCTAACCATACATTCCTTGGAGAGAGTACATGTTAAAGAGAGTTTCTGTGCTCTTAATACATATGTGCAATTAGTTTTCTGTTTCCCAATGCACATTTTTAAATATATACTGGGAGTGTGATTAAGATGTTATACTTTCCAAAGCCCTTTAATTATTATTATTGCTTTTAAAATATTTTGTCAAAATGATAATATGCACATAGAAAGCAAAAAATTCAGAAGCAATAATGAGAAACAAAATAAAATTACTTCATTCTACCATGTCATTTCAAACATTTAATTTATTTTTAATGACTCTTGGTTTTATTTCTTCCTTCGTTTCCTTCATAACATTATACCTTAGTCTTAAAATTGTTTATTCCTAGATTTATCAACTTTGGATTATAACTGTAATCTTAGAAGGAATTTAAATCATTTAAATTGTCTTCATCTCTTCCTTCAAATTTCTAGTAAGTCTATTTTTTATTTTTCCAAGATTTTGAGTTTTTAAAACTTTTATTTTTTTCTTGTTTCTTCAAAATAGATACTATTTTGTCTTCCTAAACTTAATTATCTTGAGGATATTTGTATCTCTACCCTTCCCTCAATTGTTTTTTTATTCTTTCATTTCTCAGTTTCTGTCCACTAAACAATCATATTTACTTTATCCAGATAAAGTATTTTATTTTAATTTCTACACACAAGTATCAAATTTTATTTATTGTATGTCTATAAAATTAGGAAACATAGGTTAATTTTATTTTTAAAGTTCATATATATTCCAGTTTCAAATAATATTCTCCAAATCCTTTTACTCAACACTTATGCATCTTTTCCAGTAAAGTTCTTCTGCAGTTAAAGCAACAGTCCTATTGTTTATTGATAAAACTTAAAAAAATAAAAAATATGGGAAAATAATTGTGTATAAAATTATATTTAAAATGTTCTTTTGTCCCATATTAACAATATTTTAACAATATTGCCCTTTTTATCATTACTTTAAATATAAAGGTACTCACCTAAATGGCTTTAACTGGATTTTTGGGGTGACAAATATAATTAATGTAAATTGCCTTCTCTAAAACCATATACTAATAAACTATTAGTAAATCGTTTTAGAGAAGCCTCTAAAATAAACCAAAACCATTCAACAAAGCCTAAAACTGCCATGTAAAATTAATAGTAAATAATAATTATTTTCAATTCTGCACTAAGAATTTAGTGAGAAACCTTTGATCAGAAAAAAACCTGAGGTGCCACATATAATTTTCAGTGCAATTGAAAAATTTGTATCATTTAAACCCAAACATAATTTGATTTTATATAAAATATATAAAGAGATAAATACTTTCTAAATTAATATATTGATTTAATAGGCATTAATTTATTACAAGAGAGGAACCAAACCTCCAAAGAGAGTTTAAACAAGAATTATCATTAGGAATTAACTCTGAACAGTTATTATTGCCAAAAATGTGGATAATCTGCAAGGGTTAATAAAAGTTCTCACCAATAGTGTATAAGGATTCCTCATTCCCTAAATCCTCACCAGCATATATTATTGTTGGGATTCCTGGTTATTTCATCATCAGATTAACAGATAACAAAAATGTGGTACATGGACACAGTGGAACTTTACTTAGCCATAAGGAACAAAATTATGTCATTTGCAGGAAAATGAATGGAAGAATATTATGTGAAATGAGATCAGCCAGTCTCAGAAATTTAAGGATTGAATGTTTTCTCTGATATGTGGAAAGTAGATAGAAAATAGAAAACAACAGTAACTTTAGGTAATAGGGGAGAGAGACCAGTAGAAGAGTGACAGGAAATTGGCACGCAGAGAAAGGTGCCAGGAGAGGGAGGAAAGGAAAACTGATGAAAGAAAATAGTTCAAATAATGCTCTGTCCACATATAAAAGCATCATTAGCAATATCACTAATAAATATGGGGGCAAAATGGATAGAGGGTGGGAGCTGGAGGGAAACAAACCAGGACCCATGTGCATATGTGTTTGAATCTCATGATGTATAGTTGCAATGCAACAATAAAAGCATTGTATAAAAAATCTAAATACATAGTGTGTCTGATGGTGACAATGTTATATATATATATATATATATATATATATATATATATATATAAAATCAGGAAAATAGGTGATTTTGAAATAAGATGGTCAAAGAAGGTATTACTTGAGAAGACACACTTGGTAAAAGTCCTGAAGGAGAGTTCAGGCAAGTGAAGGAAATGGTCGAGAGGCCAAGGGAACCCCCCTCACCCCCAGGTATCCTCCGGTCAGACTTATTTACACACAAGTCAAGATCAGAGAAGATGGAAAAGAGAGAGGAGGAAAAGTTTAATGCACATTGAAGCAGCTTGGGTTTTTCACCATTAATTATTTCTCATTATACTAATGTAGGCTCTGTGCGGGTAAAATCAAGAATAATTGATAGGGCATTGTAAATATTTGCCTGTCATCCCAAGTGAGGTGGGGAGCTATGGCAGTTTTGAGCAGAGGAGCAACATGGGCTGCTCTTTTGAGAGTAGGGAGTGGAGGGCAGGAGATGAAAGTTGAGACTGATCAGATCATTGCAAGAGTCAAGGTGGGAAATACTCATAACCACCATTAGAGCAGCAGCAGCCTATGTGGTAATAAATGGTTGGAGTCTGCATATTTTGAGGTAGAGCTGACAGAATTTCCTGATAGAATAAATCAAGGTGGAGACAGAAGACTCAAGGATGATCCACATTTATTGTAGGTACTAGGAGAATGGAGTTTTCATTGGCTTATGTATGGGAGAGTATGAAAAGGTCCCCTTGTGCCCTATCTGGATAAAAAAAAATAGAACAGGTGTTTGGTTGTGGGTTTTTTAGTAAAGAGATGCTTCCTAGCAAACAGCACAGTAATAGTGAATATGTATAGGCAATTGCACAATTTAGGAAGTAGTCCAGGCTAAGAACTTAAGAGTATGCAGGGGCTCAAAAATCATGAGAAACTATTAGATCTCCAACAAAAGGCTTCCAAGTAAATGAGAGCAAAGTTCTGTGTCACTGTAAATGTTCAGGATCATGAAGGAGTGACTAAGGAGGAAACAGGAACTATAAGTGCAGGTTATCTGGGAAGATAACAGGAGAAAATATTTAATGAGAAGGAGCACCCAGCTGTGCCAAACTCTGACGGATGGTCAGAAAAATGAATTGGACCATTGAGTTTAATAATATAAAGGCCACTTGCTACCCTGAAAAGTTTATTTTGGTTAAATAGCTAGAAAAAACCTACAATGATTAAATAAATAAAATGAGAACAGATTGGTTATTGAAATCATACATGGCCACCTGGATGCAGTGGTTCACACCTGTAGTCTCAGCTACTCAGAAACATGAAGCAGCAGGATAGCTTAAAGAGGGAGAGGGAGAGAGGGAGAGAGACAGATAGACAGGAGAAAGAGAGGGGGGAGAAAGAGAGAGAGAAGAAAGAGAGAAAGAGAGAGAAGAGAGAGAGAGAGAGGAGAAAGAGAGAGAGAGTGAATAATCATTTTGAGTAACTTTGCAATAACATGAAGTACAATAGTAAATGGAAGCATGAGAGAAATTTTGGATTTTGGTGACAAATTTAGTTTGGTGTAACTCTGATGGGAATGGGCCAATAAAGAAGGAAAATATATAATGATACAGAATTAAAAGTTAATGTTTGCTAGAGCAATGTCCTTGGAAAGCAGAGTGAATAGGGTTATTGTACCAAAGACACCTTCCTGTGAAGTATTATTGAACACACAAACAAAGAGCAATGCAGCCTAAAATATGAAGGATCTAGAAATGAGCTGGGCACAGAAACAGGTGGATCTCCAGTTTACTATAATGGTTCACCTTTATTGAGCAAATAGATATATATCAAAACCCACTTGATAATTTCATGTAGTTGAATTTCTTGGGATCAGGGTAATAACTGGCAGGGGGCGCATCTGTATACATACATACACACAAATTGTCAATGTAGAATTTTTGAGCATTCTCTAGCCTCTTTCTAATTCATAAAACTAAATTTGTAATTAATTTTTAAAAATTAGATTTTATGTAGAGTTAAACATTGCTACGGGCTGAATGTTTGTGCCCTACCCCCCCCCCCCCCAATATCCTATGTTGAATCCTTTGTCCCCAACTTAATGGTATTTGGAGGTGGGGCCTTGGGGAGGTGATTAGGAATTAATAAGGTCATGAAAATTAAGCCTCCATAGTGAGACTGATGTCCTTATAAGGATACCAAAAGGACAAAAGCCATTTGTGACTCAGGAGAAGGGCTCTCACTAAAAGCCCAATTGAACTGGCTCCCTGGTACTAGATTTCCAGCTTCTATAATTGTCAGAAATAATTGTTTATTATTTAAGCTGTCATGTATTGTATTGTATTTTTATAGTAGCCCAAGCTAAAATAACTATGTCTTATAAAAGAAAAAAAAATGTCCTCAAGCTGTGGCTCTGGAAACTCATTATAGTGACCCAATGGGCTATGCTAAACAAGTAGCCTCCCATCAAAGGAACTTTTAAGTCACTGACTATAGGTCACTTTCAGTACAATCAACTCAAAGACGGAATTTCTCCAGTGTGTGTGTGTGTGTGTGTGTGTGTGTGTGTGTGTGTACGCGCGTGGGCACGCACAATTTTAGAAATTTACGTATAGAAGGAGGAAGGCTCTTGGCATTCCTCACCTCTGATCAGTGGTACAGTAACATGCTACAATTTGGAACTTTCACAGATTTATCAAAAGAATAAGGAAAACATCTCCACTCTCTGTCATTAACTGAATAAGGAATTCTCCCTAACTCAGGGAAACAAGTTTTCTATACATGTGACTGAATGAATTTGAATTCTTCAGATGGATTTCCTGAAACTGTAGAAGACAGGAAAATCTCTATAGACTTTCTAAGAGAATGATGAAGAATATTTGGAATGCGGTTGTTGTCTATATTAGGTAGATTTTAGGTCAATTTTTTAAACTAAATTACTTTGAGAAAAATGAAGCAAAGCAGTTTAAAGAAGAGGACCCCAAGATTTTGTCAACATTCCTTTATTTGTTTTGTAGCGTTAGGGATTGAACCTACCTCTAAGCTATACCCTCAGCTTTCTTTTTTTCTTCTTTATTTTGAAACAGAGTCTCCCTAAATTGCTGCAGAAACATTAGTAAGTTACTGAGCCTGGCCTCAAACCTGAGATCCTCCTATCTCAGCCTCTGATGTACTGGGATTACAGGCATGCTCAACTACACTGGGCTTCAACATTCCTTTAATTACACTATTTGTCTTTCTGCAAATTATTGGTTTGGGTCAGTATTTCGTTAAACACCTATGGAGCCATTATCCTATGTCAGACCATAGAGATGCTAAAATGAAGAGTGGCCACTGTCCTCTGCCCTCTTACATTTCAGTCGGGAAAGCATGTGGCAAACTCGTTTAGAGAGTAGCAGCACAGTTAGGCAAAGTGCTTGTTCAGCATCAAGAGGAAAGGGAAAATAAGAGATGTGATCTCTGCCAAGCTTAGGATTTGTCTGAAGATAAAAGACTTGTTTCGAAAAACTAACTCAACCAACCCCCACAACTCCCTCAAAAAGTCAATATACGTACAATCCGGTATTGTAGCAGAGAACACTGCTCATTCCAAGCAGGGCCAGATGGATCTGGGAGATCAGGAAGTAGCTGGCAACAGTTCCCCATTCCCATGATCACACAATGGCTTCCATGGTCTTTCAGAATCTGACATCAAGTCCACTCTGACCTAAGCTCCTCCCAACCTCATTCATTGTGCACCAGCCATATGCACGGGCTTCTTGGGGCTGAGTCTTCCCCACATAGTCTTGAGGCAGAGCCCTTTGCAATCTGCCCCTTACAGGGAGGCATGTGGCCCAGTCCATCTACAGGGCTCCTTCCCTCCTTTGTCCACAGGCTTTGCCAATACCCCTGGCCAGTGAGCTTATCTGACCAGCTTCCTATGAACTGCAGCCCCTGCCCCGACCCCCTCCCAACCAACTCCGCTCTCTTATTTGCATTTCAACCTACTACAACACCTTTAAGTCTCTTATATCATTTATTTTTTCAGTACTGGAGATTGAACCCAAGGGCATTCTACTTCCAAGTTACACCCCACAGGTCTATTTTTATTCTTTATTTTGAAAGGACTCACTAAGATGTGGAGTGCTTCACTTAGCAGGTTGGCCACAAACCTGAAAACCTCCTGTCTCAGCCTTCCAATTACTGGTGTTACAAGCCCGTGCCACCATCAGTGGCTATTATATCATCTTTTAAATTATGCTTGTCACCAGGAATTGTGGCACATGCCTGTAATCTCAGTATTTAGGAGGCTGAGACAAGACAATCGCAAGCGCAAGACCAGTTTTAACAACTTAGCTAGACCTTCAACAACTTAGCAAGGCTCTTTTTTTAAAATAAAGGAGCCGGGCCTAGGGTATGGCTTAGCATTAGAATGCCCCTGGGTTCAATCCCCAGGAACAAACACAACAAAAAAATGAAATGTGAATTATGCGTGTCATTTATGTAGATTATAGTGCTTCAATAGAACTATCATCTACAAGAGGACAGGCATTTGTGTTGAGTTCATTTGTTGTACCTCAAGGGCTTAGAACAGTGCCAACACATAACACGCCTCTGTAAATTGTTAAGGGATGCTGTAAAAACATTGCTTCTGCGTTTGGATGTTGGGTGGTCAGAAATTCCTGCTTCTGCTAGACCTGTGACTAATACTACCATGTGTTGTAATTTTAATCATGGTACACTTAGAAGTGTAAATCATGCAACCCAGAAGTGAAGAGCCAATGCCACAGCCTATCACAGCACTGTGGAAAATACTAGTAGGAAAAGAACTAATATCTACTTGTTTTAACAGTCCATACAGAAGTACATTTATCATATTTACTACAAGTATTTTCCCCTGTATTAATTTATAACCAGTTACACAGAACAAAAGTCAGTTGAAACCCACGATATAATTCATACATGCAGCAGATTTTTAAATACTAAGCAGGTGCCAAGCACTCTTTCTTCACAAGAGATGGAGTAGCAAGGAATACTTTAAAGCCTTATGTTACCATGGTATTTACATTCTAGTGGGTTTCATGTTCTCTTTTGCTCTCGGTTTTGTAAAGGAGATTGTCGCAATGGTGTCCAAGGACAGGTTCAAAAATCACGCATTCAGACAATCATAGAAAAGACAATGAGTGGCAGAGAGCTCAAGAGGGTTTGAGTAATAAGCCATGTGGTAGTTAGTAAAAATTAAACAATGTTGTGAGCTCAGGATTTCCTTCCCTATCTGCTGTTCACATCAGTACTGGTCTCAGAACAGGTCCTGAGCCTGTAAGACAAAGGAAAGTAGAGACACCTGCTGGAGTGACAGGGTGAGGAAACAGGAAGGAGACTGTGACAAAGACTGCAGCATTCCTCCTAAGGTCACCCAGAGAAAGCCATCAGGAACGCAGGAACACAGAGGGCCGGAGGAGCTCCGACTTCTAATCGAGTGCTCTTGCATAACTGGATGTTTCTAGTTCTTTTATTGCAAAATATAAAAGGGTAATAAAGAACAATTTAATATTTGGAGTATTTAATTCAAAATTATTAAGTGTTAATTGAAAAGCCATTATTTTTAGCTACTAATAATTAAAGCAATTATAGGAGAGTTCAGTCTCCATTAAAACATATTTCCGAGGTGAAATACACTGAAAGAGGAACTGTCCTTCTTCAAGAAACCCAATCTCCTATATAAATTAGGAAACAAATATTTGGGCTTCAGGAGTCCCTATCAGTTTGGATAGACAGACTTTGTTTATTTTCCAAGAGATGTAACAATTAGATAGATCTATGAGGAATGGAGGACCAGGCCCTGAGGTCACTGTGGACGTGATTTCTCAGTTTGCTCATGCTGTGCTAAAAAGCTGTTGTCTAAGGCAAAGGCAGCGGAATAAAATGCACTGGGGGTGGGGGAACTCCTGCGAATTTATGAGAAGTGCATCACAAAGACAAATATTTCAGCCATGCAATTCCATTCGGCCTTTTCAGCTGTGTGTCCATAGCAAGTCAACGGCTAAATTGAAAAATCAATTCCAATTTAAATTATTGGAATAAAGAACACCAGGAGTCAGAGATAAAATGGCTTTGTTCTCTGAGATCCTTTTTAATTGGAAAGTTATTTCTTCAGGGTATTCTAATGGTTCTGAGGGAAGATTGCAAAATAAAGTTGATCGGCTGGGGGAAGGTTAATAGCTAATGTGCTTTCCTTGCTGCACAGCGGTCTCCTGTCTTTATGACATCCCCCATCAGATCTGGAAGGACCGAAGATTCTAAATCATTTGATACATGCAAGGGCTGAGGGGTTTTCTTAGTCTTTCAGAAATCATCCTGAGGCAGGAACCTTGGCAGAGCCTTGTTACTCTCTCAGCCTTCTCAACCGGACCCTTTTGCTTACAAATATCACATGATCTTTCTCCTTTTCTGTCTAGTATTCTCTCTCTCTCTCTCTCTCTCTCTCTCTCTCTCTCTCTCTCTCTCTCTCTCTCTCTCTCTCTCTCCTTATGGGGTTGTTTTTCTAACAATAAGGTAGCAATTAATGGAAATGAAAGATACCTGAACAGGATGCTAGCAAAAGCTCTATTCTTTAATGATGAAAAAAGAAAAAAAAAATACTTTGTTGGATTGTATTAAAGAGAGAAAAAGGAAACTACTAATAGTTTCAGACTTAGTAGATGGGGAACAAAGATACAAAGACAGCACAGAGGAAAAGCATAATGTGTAGAGAAAATGTAATATATATTGTTATTGAATGGTTAATATTGAATATGCTGAGAAAGCAGAAGTCATATTTTTAAAGCTTTCACCCAAAGTCTAAAAAATTAAAGTTTAATTAAACATATAATAACCTTTACTCTGCCTGTAAGAAATTGTTTGGGGCAGCTGTAGATTAGAAACCTTAAATGAGCATTTAATTTGAAATTAATAAAACAGTTATGGTATGTGTTAGGAAAAGTAACTGAGGTTTGCTTAGTATATTTAATTACTATAAGAGAGATAAATCTCATTGCCATGTAATGAACTCAGAAGTGCAGATACAGTAAATATGTACTTACATTCTTGTTATTAATGCATTACATTTGTAAGAATATTTAGGAATTTAATTAGCATTTAATAAGATAGCTATAGCAAATTACAGTAGTTAGACATTAAATGTAAATTAATATTTTTAGTATTTAATTGATATTAACTAATTAATTACTGTTTATTACATGGCAGCTAGATTTATCTTTTATAGAGTTATTAAATCTCAATTAAAATGCTCTTTTAAGAGAGCACATTCAATTAAAAATAATATTCTATAAGAATTTCATAACTCCATTCTTCCCAGGACTTGGGGTCCATAAGTGTATCAAAATCAAATAACCGAGGTAGTTTGGACAGGAACCCAGGTGAGCTTAGCTTTTGTGGCTCAAGCAACTTCAGACCTTCCCCAAAGAAGAAGGGCTTATTTATTGAAAGTCCTATATTATTATTTCCATTGAATTTATAAACAAAGTAGGCCTTTGAAAGACTCCATTTAAAAGGGCTGGAGACTTAATGCTACCAAAGTAAGGGGTTATATCTTTGAGAAAGGAAACTATAGGCTATTAAGACAAAACTGCTATGAATTATTATTTCCCCCTAGATGTGACATGATGTGACTTCATAGTCTCTCTCTCTCTTTTTTTTTTTTTTTTTTTTGCGGGTCTGGGGATGGAACCCAGGGACATTCGACTTTCGAGCTACACCCTCTGACCTATTTTTATTCTTTATTTTGAAGCCAGGTCTCACTGAGTAGCAGAGGGCCTCACTAAGTAGCTGAGGCTGTCCGTGAACTGCGATCCTCTGGTCTCAGCCTCCCGAATGCTGTGATTACAAGCGTGCACCACCATGCCTGGCTCCGTATTCTCTTAATTAAAGAAAAGGAAGCATAAACATTGATTTTTTTTTTTTTTTAGTGTATGTCATCTTGGGGATTGAACCCAGAGGTAGTCTACCTCCAAGCTCTACCCCTAGCCCTATTTTATTTTTTTACTTTGAAACAGAGTGTCACTAAGTTGCTGAAGGCCTCACTGAGTAGCTAAAGCTGGCCATGAATGTGTGATTCTCTTGTCTCTGCCTATCAAGATTACAAGTATGTGCCACCATGCCCAACTGAGATTTTATTCTTTATCAAGTTCTATGCTGCTCTGGTCATTTCATGAAATATAGTATTTGCTCATTAAATATTATCTGAAAAGAATGTCCAGACAGCCCCTGACTTACCATGATTCAACATACAAACTTTAGAATCTAACTTGACACACATTCAATAGAAACCATAATTTCAATTTTGCTCTATTTTCATGGCAGTGATATGTGGCATGATACCCTCTGAGGATGCTGGACAGTAGCAATGAGCCAGAATTCCCAGCCAGTCACATGCTGATGAGGGCCAATATCCAATGCTCGATATCAAATGATATTATTGCCATCATATGATGTTCTGTGGGCTAATTAATTGTGACTTGGGGCACTTTCGATTTACAGTGAGTTTATAGAGGTATAACCCATAGTAAGTTGAGGAGCATCTGTACTACATCTCCCACATCTGCTACCAAATAATTCCCGGAACTATTTTATAGTTCTTGGAAGGGAGTAGAGCTTAGTTAAGCTCCTCACTGAACTAGGCCTGTTTACTTTAAATACTTACTCTACCTCTTTCAAAGTGTGAGACATATCTGAAGGTCATATTCCTCTGACTACATAATACTATTATATGCCTTTGTGTTCTCCTCTTTGATTACAATTTAGTGCCCGACACAGCATTGTCATAAGAAATAAATGAGTTAATAAGTATAAGACACATTAGAACAACATTTAACCTCATAAAATCTCAATAGGCACTAGCTGTTCTATTCTCCAATGTTAAAGAAATATTCTCTATGATTCAGAGCATAAGAAGTACGTTATGTTTTAGCAGACTAAAACAACTGGAAAGTAAATTAGCTCATTTTTATCTAGTTTTGTCTCTTCAAGTAATTAATCTCAGTCATTATAAATATTTATCATTAGCCACAGTCATTTTTGACAAAGCTATAAATACTATGTGATTTTAATCTTTATCTCATGAATCAATTTTTGAAGTCTTTGTCATTTTTGTTACTAGAATTTCAAGCATAATGAAGATATTAAATAAAACCTATCTTACATTGATTCTTCACTCTACTAGGTATCCAGCATCTTAGCTCAATAAATAGCCATTAATCATGATTTTTTGTCACTCTTGAGGCCTGTGACAATACTCTTACCAAGGATAAGTGAAATTAATTTTCAGTTAATATCACCTGAAATCATTTTTGAAACTCAAAATTCCTGTTTATACTGATAACTTATTTATCTTTTATTTGTGAGAATAATTCATAAAATAGATTCATTAAATTACTTTGTACGATAATTTAACAGCTAAAACACATATTTTATACTCAATGTCTATAGTTAATTTTCTGAAACAATGAACTTAAAATCATTAAAAATAGAATCCCATACCAGTCACTGTAAATATAAATATACCACTTATGTACATTAGCTCTTGTATTCTTCTATAAAAGAAAGACTGCAAATAGGAAAATACTTTAAAGCCCATGATGTACTTAAAAAAACATATCAAAGTCAATCACTAAGCCAAGCATGGGAAGGAGGGATGGGGAGGGAATGGGGTGGGGACTGGTATGGGCTAATTGGATGATGTGTGTATGTATGTCTCCACAAGTCTTTTATCCCATTAAGATGTAAGACTACAATGCACCAATAAAACATTTTTAAAAAGACCTTCCAAATCTAGCATGTCATTAAATTATATTCAATAAAACAACAAACTTTTGTTGCATTTGGCTATCATTTTTATTTTACTTGACACTTTAACAGTATCTCTTTCTGAAATGAACATATAATGAAACAAAATTTTCATGAAAGATCATTAACCAAAACAATTAAATGGATGACACCATCTACTGTTCTACGAGCAACAGTAAATGTATTTTTAAAATACGCTTATAATTAAAAATGAAAGGCAATAAAAGCAAAGCTTGTACAAGACAA
Organism: Muscardinus avellanarius; assembly: GCF_963383645.1. Taxonomy (NCBI): domain Eukaryota; kingdom Metazoa; phylum Chordata; class Mammalia; order Rodentia; family Gliridae; genus Muscardinus; species Muscardinus avellanarius. The sequence goes on from NC_137787.1 coordinate 165,480,931, forward strand.
ATTCATAGGTGTGGCATCTTGTTTCTCTTATTCTTCATTAGTCTCTGCTGATTCAGGGCTTTAGATGTGTAAGGCTGAGCTCTGTGGCAAGAAATAACTAAAGGAGGAGTGACAGAGCATTTGACAGATGTGCAGAAAAAGATGATTTACTCAAAGGGAAAAAGAGCAAAGAAAAGAAGGGAGAAAAAAGAAAAAAGTGCCAGGGGAAAAAGAGAGAACACAAAACTGGTATAAGACACAAAAATATTTCCAGTGTCAGATGTGGGTTTAAAATTGAAATGCACAAAGGGAGAGAATTGACTTTCATCGTCAATATTTTGAATGGATCCAATCAGAGTTTGACAGAGAGAAGAAAATTAGAACAAAAAACAATGAGCTAATCACTTTGAGAATCACTTGTCATATCTGTAAGCAGGGTCGAGTAGACAAGAAGAAATTGAGGTCCCCAGTAATAACAGAAATGTGTAATGTGACGAAATTCATTGTCTAACTTAAGCTGGTCTCTGACTACAAGGACTACTTCCACAGGACTACACAGGTGCTCCAGTATCTACTTTGGCTATGGGAATAACTGCTCAGTTAGGTTTTAAAATACAATTTTCATAACTGTTTTCTATTCTGCTATTGCCTTTGTAGATACTTGTTAATCTATTTACATTTTCATTCTGTCTTTACAGTCAATGCATGGCATTGTTACAACTACTCACTCGAACCTCAAATTCTCCAAATCTTCTGGTTTTTCACGATGGTGCTGCTGGTTCAGTGTCCCTCAAATTTTATCCACTCCCATTTTTACCCAACTTTTAAATACCTCTCATGCTGGCACATCTAAGAGAAGATATAAAACATATGTCTTATAATGTCTTTATTTCCCAAGTACAAAAATCTTTCCATACTTCATAGAGATGCCAGTGGTGGCAGCATCAAAGGAGAAAAACGTTAGAGAAAGGTGATTCCTGATAGGTGTTTAATCAACACCTATCACAGATATCAGACTCATAGTGAAGGCAAAGCCTCATTCAGGCTTTGGAAATTCTGTCTACATGCTGCAGGTCATTACCTTTTACTGGTTCTATGTGACTAACACCCATTTGGTCCCCTATTAGGGAGTGGAGCAAATGGTCCCTCTTTTTCAGGCCTCCGTCTCAGAGCCCTAGTGTGATTCTAGGTGAGAGAAAGCAAGTCACTTAGGCCAGCCAAGTTTATGGGCTGGTTATATCAATTTCTCAGTCTGTGTGGAGTATTCATAAGAACAATGTCACTTCTTTTATTTTTCTTTGAGTGAAGATCTTACTTACCCACTGTTGTTTTGACATTGTATTCATGGGACCAAGGGATTCAAGGAAAACATTCCTAAACACTGTAACATGTAGTCGAAGAATATAACTTAGAAGGATAAAATACCAATTCACTGTACCAGCTGCTGAACATAACACAAAATTATGGGGACTAGAGGATTATGCTACAGGGATAAAATATCAGAGCTGCCTCTCAGAGACTGGGTTTACTGAGAGGTCTGAATTCTGGTGTGTGGTGTCTGCCTGCTGGAATAGATAAATGTATCTGATGGTAGGCCAACTGAGAACATCAGGGCAAGGTGAAAATAAATTTAAAGCTAGCAAAATGCAGAAATGCATAGCTAATATCTGTCTGAGACTTTGGACACACTGAAAGAGTTACATGTTGTCCTAGACTTTCAAATCCATGATAGCTCAATGGATCAATCTCTAAAGGAACACAATGTGGAAAATCAACTTTTATTTAGTGAGACAATAGCAGAAAATAGAAAAGAAGTCAGGTGGAGAAACTTTGGGATCTAAATTAAGCCTTCAATATCTGTTTACAGAATTTAAGGAGAGAATACATTTCGACCTCATGCATTCACTTTGTAATGTTTCAATAACCAAACTTTAATGTCAGAGTTGGAGGATGTGCTTTGCTTACCAAGACCTCTTGTCCAGTCCACAGCACAGTAAAGTGTAGTAGTGGAATATTCTTGGATGTTTCTTCATAGCCTAAGTTCTAATGCACCATTCATTAAAAAAAAATTGTAACTGATTTGAAAGGAATTGGGGTAGCTCAATACAGCTAATATTATGGCATTGAATATGTGTTTTAAATTGTGAAAAAATGTGTTTTATAATCTCAAGAAATATTGACATTATATCAAGTCAATGTTCTTTAAGAAATGGTTCTTAAAATTTGTAATAGACAACACGAGTCTGGAGAATACTGTCTTTCTTTTTTTTTTCTTTTGGTGGTGGTGGTACTGGGGTTCCTGGAAACACTTCTACCTCTGGGCTACACTCCCAGTACCTATTTTTTATACTTATTTTTATTTGGAAACAGAGTCTCTCAAGCCAGCGCGGCTGGCTTCGAACCTGCACAATCCTCCTGTCTCTGTCTCCCAAGCACGGGGATTACAAGCGTGCGCCACCATGCCTGATCTGTTCTGTCTTTTAAACAAAATATGTGTGTGGGCACACACGTGTGTGTGTGTGTGTGTGTGTGTGTGTGTGTGTGTCATTGGGTATTGAACAAGGAGAATTCTGCCTCCAGGGCACACCCTACAACCCCTTTTTAAAAATTTTTTAAACCTCTTTTAGGTTGCTGAGAATCTTACTAAGTTGCTAAGCTTTTTCTCAAATGTACTTGTAATCTTCCTGTCTCAGCCTCTCAAGTAATGGTATTATAGGCATGAACACCCATGCAAGACCTTTTTACCAAATTCTACAGAATATTTCAATATACAGAGAACTCCAAGAAGTGCTGAATTATAATAAAATCCTGTACAAATCACAACATAAACATGTAACATTTATTTCCGTTTGCTTTTATTTATAATAAGGCATACTTTCAAACAAACATTTGTATGACCACCATTTATTGTGACAGTCTGATATGTTTTGTTTAGAAACTGAATCTTGAGTATCTTAATTAGAAAATAAAGTGTTTTGCTTCAATTTTGAGATACTAAATCACACTAGATATCAACTCCAACTGGAATAGTTATAAAATTAAAATGCCATTTTCATAACTGTAAACATCTATAGCTATAGATAATGTAATCATTTATGTATTAAAGCTCTACTAAGTCATTTTATCTTTCAATTCCCTTTAAGTTTTTTAAGAATAAATCTCTAATATTCTTTTTTGTTTTTTATTATACTTGACACATACATGTATCTTTCCCATTAATATTAGTAGAAATGAAATTTATGTGCATCCATTGATAGGAGAATAAGACTTTTCACATCATATTTTCAAATATGTGCTTCTAACTTTTGAGGATATGTTTAATGAGAGTAGAAAATCAGCTTGATGAGTAACATTTTGATTGATAAGACATTATGATTCATAATTGATATAATCTTAGATCTGCCTGTGCAACTAAAGGTCACTTTGAAATTTGATGGGGGCTAAAGCCTGGGATAAGTTGGAAATGATATTGTATCATTTAAAGAAGGAAGACACTGTCACAAATCTACTAATTCATATTAAATTAAAAATATCTTAGAAAGCATAGTAATTAACAGCTAGTTCCCAGGACTTGACATTCCACGCAAATGTCACTCTCTGAGGTATTACACAGGAATTAGAGTGTCCTTTTACTGACAGACTGATATATACTACTGAAAAAATGCAGAGGAAAAAAATCTGACTCTTGGTGATGTTTAGAATTTAAATAGCATATTTTCCATTTATTTGTTTTTATGACTTGGGAAAATTATTATATATTTTACTCTCTTCATTTTATATCTTGGAGATATTATATACTCATAAATATTCCTTTGCATTAAGAAATCAAGCTATTAAAGAACTGCTAAGAATTGCTAAGAATGTTTTTATTAGAGCTCTTTTGGGAACAGGAGTGGGGGATAGGTTACAGTGGGATTTTTATTCTATTTGATCACAGAATTTTATTCTCAGAAAATAAAACGTTTTTCAAGTGAGTTAGTTTCTATATTGTCCTAATGAGTCTCCTGTCTGGTTTCAATGTAAGACTTCATTTGCATTGAGAGACAGAACTTTAATTACAAGCCAATCCCAAAAATCACAGCAAAAATCATACTATAGAGTAAGGCCACATTTATTTCAATTAGTTGTTAATCCCTGAATTCCTTTGGATCATGATCGATATTTATCATCTTCCTTCTTGCATATACATAATATCAGTGAAGAACTCTTGATAACACAAAAGCAAAACAAACCCCAAACTTCCAAATCTAAAATAAGTTTGTAGCTAGGAAAGTCATTGTTGTGAGATATTATCTCAGCTGAATTAATCTGGTCTCTAATATGTACATCAGCACTGCCAAAACAAAGACCTCCCTGTCATAACAATCATCTCAAAATTTGTTGCATTGACCCAAACTCCCCACATTTAACTCTCACTCAAGCTCTTCTATTAACTAACCTGAATGCTGGACCCCTGATCTTCACACTTTTTCACATTTTAAAACTCTTTTCTGACACTGTGATGTCTTAGCAGAAATAAAACCACCATCCTTCTATACCCCTTAAGTGGGATTTCTTCTTTAACTTTTGTCTGAGGTTACTATTACTGTTATCTTTTCTATTCATTGTTCCAGACCATTAAGCCCCCTATAGTCTTATGAAAATTTGAACTTTAATCTGTTAGAATTTTTCACTTTCACTCTTCCCATTCTTTTATCCATGGGCCATATAATACATATCATATCTATTTTAGAAAATTGTGTTTTTACCTCCACTGTAATTCTTGGTATCATCATGCAGGATTGCCAAGGGCTGAATGATGTGTGCATGTATGTCTCTACCATCTTGTACTCCATTAAGGTGTACTATTTTTTTAAAAAGAGTAAAAATTTTACTACTTTACAATAGTACCAATGCACCAATTTTTTTTTTAAAAAACGATTCTATTGGCCTGATCTTTAAGTTCCTTTCCCTGGTTTGTTCTAGGTGATTTCCATTTCATTCCTTCTATTCACTCCTGAGACCAATGACTGGACTCACACACTACTATGACTATTTAACATGGAATTTATTTTCTTCAAATAACCTTTCCCTGTGTCTCTTGCCTACCCAGTCTCTAAGATAAGAGGCCATCAGATAGAAATGTCCTCATTTCCTCTCCAAACAAGTACAATGCCCCCCCACCTTGTAGGTCTGCAAATTTCCCCTGTAAGTAATACAGCTTCTTCTGTTCTTCACATGAGCCCACAGTTCAGGAGATTTAGCAGAAGAGTTAAATATGGGAAACTGGGGTCAATACAACATATTTTGAAATGAAGGACTATGCGATTTTTATGACTGTAAGACGTATTCCTCTTCTTATGAAAGGCAAAACACCCTTAGTAATTGTTCTAGATATTACAGTCCTCCATCTCAACTTATATTTGAAACCTAGACTACACTATAAATACCTATTTACATAATTTAAGGGACAATAAGAAATTTTAATTTGTACCAAACTTATCCAACTCAGGATAACATCACTTTATTAAGCCTTTACTAACAAATATTTGCATAGAACAAAAATAGTTGGAGCTGAAATCCGATTAGCATATAATATGCTAACTTAAACTCTTCATAAACATTGAAATGTATTTGGAAATTTTTCTGCTTAAAGAAACAGCTGAAATTTTAAATGAAGTGAGCTAGTTCGTCTGCCACCAACTACCAAGAAGATGGTGTGACTATGATTCCACTCCTACTAAATACCTGTTTTTATAAAAATTTATATTAAAAATTCTCCTGAGCATACCATTCATAATGTCCAAAACCATTCAAAAGTTGATTAACATTTGAAGAAATGGAAAGAGCTACAGTGCTTCTGGATTCAATTAACCAAACACAATAAAAGTCAGTGAAAAGAAAACAAACTTGGGATTACCTAGATATTGGATTTTTTTAGAAAAAGATATTAAATTGCCCATTAAAATTCATCATATGAATTTTATCTCAACATTTTAAAAGTGAAAAGTTAAAAGTTCTACTCACAAAAAAAATTCAAAAAATTAAAACAGAAGTCAGTCGGCTGTGTATACATTTGCATGTATACATACATCTCTGACAAAGGATTTCTAGCTTAGATGTTTAAAAAGGAGTAGTAAAAAGGGAGATAACATAATCTCTAAAACATTTCCAAAATACTTGCATAAACACTTCACAAAAATAAAATATCCAATATCCAATAACTGCATAAAAAGTGGTCAAATGATAACTATCAGACAATTGCAAATTCAAACTGCAATCAACACACCAATCACAATAGCGAAAACTTAAAAATTAGCAGTATCAAATGTTTGCAAGAACATAAAGTAATGAAAAATTTTATACATTGTTGTGTGTGTGTGTGTGTGTGTGGGTGTGTGTGTACAGTCCTGTGGATCAAAGCTATGGCTTCAGTAAACTAAGCAAGCACTTTACCTCTGAATTATACTCTCAGCCTAAAGTGTGAAATGTTTATTCATTTAATTATACAACAATGTTAGAGGGTCAGTGAAAACTACATACAGTAATGCTGATTACTATTAGAAGCATAATTTTGAAAGAAAAAACAATGCACAATAATGCAACGTGATTTTATATTTATAAATTCTTAAAAATGGCAACTCTAAGCCTTATTATTTAAAGATACATTGATGCACTAAAAAATACCCAAAACTACACTTTGGTTTTAGTGGTGATGCTGGGAATGAACCCAGGAGCACTGTACTTCCGAGATACACCATTAGCCCTCTTTTATCTTTATTTAAAAACAGGATCTTGAAAAGTGCTGAGAGCCTTGCTAAATTGCTAAGGCTGACCTCGAAACTGTAATACTCTTGTCTCAGTCTCCCAAGCACTAGGATCACAGGTATGTCCCACCATGCCTGGCCTAAAACTATACATTTAAGCAAAATCATTAACATGAAGATCTGCACACTTTTGGAAGAGGATTGATAGGCAAAAATAGAGATTTCTGACATGACTGTCAAATGTAATATTTCTTAAATTTTTACTTTCTTGGAATTTATTTACATTTGTATTTAACTAAGTGTATAACATTTTAATCTATGAGTCTTACTATAGTGAAAAACCTGGGCAAAATCTCTTATTACATCGTTTTGGTTCTTTTATAAATTTCTATTAACTTACTGCCTTTTGAAGATTAGATAGATGCAGTGTCAGTACAAATTTAAAACAGTTACATAATAACAATAACGGGTATTTAATATTCCAATATCCTATAATCAGTTGCTAAGATACATATTGCAATATCAACTCTTAATAAATAATATTTAACATAAAACATAAAATAGTCTACTATTAAATGGGTCACTCTATGGACCTTTTATGAATGAGATAATAGTTGTATTTGCTTCTGAGCAAATGTGTTTACTCATGTATCCTTATTATCTCCTTTAGCAAAAGTACCTGCTAGTTTTGCAACAAGTCTTTTTTATGTTTGTGTATTGAACCTCCATTTAATACAGCTGGGTTGACTGGTTTTTACATATGCATCAGATTACATATTGTTAAATAAGAAATTGTAAAATTAAAATCTCAATTTAAGTGATTGGTATTTTTCACTCTATCACCAATGCCGATATTAAAAAGAGGGTGGGCTGGGCAGTGTGCCGCTGTTGTTTTCTCTCACAGAAAAAGGAACTGCAAATAAACTACTTGCATATCTCATAGTTAGGCAAGTAGATTTTATTCTTGAACTGATGGCTGCTTGACATTCCATGATGAATGGTATGTGGTCAGCTATTTCAGATTTTTCCGTTACTAGAATTACATTTCTAATGTAAGGATGGGTTATTATTAGCTAAAGCTTTTATTTCCTGGGATTAGGTAAAATGAAAAGGGTTATTTCTGTTGATACACCCCATTTCACATTGCAATGCAACTATTCAACTGTAAAACGTCCTTAGATTTCTATTTGAATGGTCAAGGAATGGCTGATTATGTGTTATTGGTCTTTAAAGGGCCAGTGTCAGTAGTAGTCAAAACAAAATTATTCATTTAATAATTCCATAGTCTTGACAGCTAAAGTTTCTCCAAATGTTCTTGTAATATTTTGTAAAGACTTCAAGATATTTAAAAGTACACAAAATTGAAACACTATTATCTGTGAAAAATATTAGTTGAAATTCTAGAGTTGTCTCTAAAAATAATATTTATGACATTACCTAAATATATTTTTCACTAATCACTTAGCAACATCTGCATTTAGGAATACTTTAAGCATTTCTTGTTATTGGAACACCAATAACAACTCATGTAGTAGCATACTGAGAAGGGATACAGTTGATTCAGGAAGCACCAGGGGATATTTTTTATGGGAGTAAAAGTGTAGAATAGCAGTTTTTAGCAAAGTTACTTTATGAGAAAAAGAGATAGTCCTCCAGGAGGGAACTGGGCTTCAGTTCTACTGCTGCCATATTTAGCACAGATAATTGAATGTGCATAATGACTATATTATTAAGGTCACATATGCCCACTGTTATAAATAGTATTTTATATAAAATAAAACTAACATTCTTAAAAAGGTACTGGAATTTCTCTGAATCACAATGACACAGGTAGAAATCACTAATTAATCTACACTTTCAAAGTGTAGATTTATTTTCAATTACTTGGTTATAATATTTATTACCTATACATATTCATAACCCTACAAAACAAATTACAAAACAAAATGTATGAGATTGGAAGTATAATTCAGTGGTAGAGCACTAGCCCAACTTCAACAACGCAGAGGGGTCTTCAGCAATTAAGTGAGACCTTGTTTAAAAAAAAAAAGTAAGAAAAATCTCTTCACAGGGATATGTATTTTTTTTTTTTAGATGCAGCTATTCTGCAAAGTATGTTCTTTCAACTCCTATAATTAAAGGATGAAAGCCAAAAATTCCTTTTTAAGGAGTGACAGTGTCCCAAGTTACCTTAGTATTTATACATTGATAATTCCCTGATTTTCATTACAAATTCTACATATGAGAATTTTAACCTCAGAAATCTGTGGAAGGTCCAGATACAGCAATGTTTTTGCTAGCCAATGAGTGGTCTCATCCCAAATCTTTTTATTCTTCTCTTCCATCCCTTCCTTGATATTTTCTTCCTTCCTTCCTTCCTTCCTTCCTTCCTTCCTTCCTTCCTTCCTTCCTTCCTTCCTTCCTTCTTTCCTTCCTTTTTCTTTTCCTTATTTTTTCAATACTGGCAATGGAATCCAGGGCATCTACCTCTGAGCTACACCCACAGCCCTACATTTTATTCTTTATTGTGGAACAGTGTTTCACTGAATTACAAAGGGACTCACTAAGTAGCTGAGGCTGGCAGCAAACCACGATCCTCCTGTCCCAGCCTCCAAATGCTGGGATTACAAGCATGTGACACCACACCCAGCTTGATACATACATACATAAACATACACACACACACATATATATTATATATGTAATATATATATTATATATATATGTAAAAATTTGGTGGCCCTGGATTTTAAATACAGAAATTAACATTTTACAGTACATATACTGTGTTTCCTGATTTTTTTTAATTGTCATATTCATCTATTTATGGAGTAGGGTGTGACATTTCAATATATGTATATAATGTGTAATGATCAGGGTAATTAGACTATCACTTCAAACATTTATCATTTCTTTGTGTAAGCAACTTTCATCTCTTTATTTGATATTTTAAGATGTATACTTAATTTTGTAAATAAAAATCTACTCTAGTGTGCTATAGAAGCTTAAAAGTTATTCCTCCTATCCAACTGTAGCCCTGTACCAGTTAGACAGCCTTCCTCTCTTCCTTCCTCCCTCCCTCCCTCCATTTCCAGATTCTGATAATCATTATTCTATTCACTACTTCTATGAACTCAACATTTGTTATTTTATTTTATTTGTGGTACTGGGAGTGGAACCCAGGGGTATTCTACCTCCAAGCTACACCCCTAACCCTATTTTTTCTTTATTTGTGAAACAGGATCTCACTAAGTTGTGGAGGGCCTCACTAAGTAGCTGAGGTTGGCCTCAAACCTGATCTTCCTGTCTAAGGCTTCCAAATGCTGGGATTACAAGCATGTGCCACTGCACCTGGCTTGAACTCAACATTTTAACTTTCACATAAAAGTGAAAATATGTGATATATGTCTTTTCTTGATCTGCAGATTGAAAATGGGGGAGGCTACACCTTTAATGGTGGCCCCTTTTTAATCTGTTCTTTAATTGAGACTGACCGAAAAGACCTATATAGGAGACAAGGTAGGTTGAAAAATAAAATTTATCCTTTCGTTACAAAATGCTATCTTGTCCATAAATTTAGAGAGTTAACCAATCGATGAGCACATGTGGGCTACGATTTGAACACTATTTGATAGTGCTAGGGTTTGATGGAGGCTCCTGTCTCCCCCAAATATTATTAATACCACCACTATCAGTAATACCACCTTTATCAGTAAAACAAAACTGGATAATTTCAATATTCCTTTTAGAACAGTGTTCAAAATATTACGGTAATGCGGAAATGTTGAAGAATGCACAGATGAGGGTTACACTTGAGGTAATTCTGCTCCTATGTTTTTCTTTCTTCCTGATTTTTGTACTTTTATTGATGCATTATTGTCTCATATCTCAATGTAGTTCATAGTGGTGGTGCCATACATGCATACAACACTTGGTGGGCTTTCCATTGCCCCTCCATCAACCTCCTTCCCTAAACAAGATATATATATATATATATATATATATATATATATATATATATATATGTGTGTGTGTGTGTGTGTGTGTGTGTGTGTGTGTATCATATATAAAGCATACATATGTGTAAATATATATCATATATGTATAAATTATATATATTTATAATGTTAATGAAAATGTTCCCTTAATTCTCCCTCCCCTGGAATACCCCCTCACTCCACTGGAGTTTCTTCTCCATTATCTGTAAACCCCCTTGGATCCCATTTACTCCCTAGTTTTCAAATATTAGAAAAAAACCTATATGACCTTTCACTTTCTAAGACTGGCTAAAAGCCAACAATGGACATAGACTCTGCGCCTAATTATCTTTCTCTTGGCTCTACCCTAGAGTTAGTACACCATTATCGATCACCTTGCCTCAGATACTGTGGAAGAGACTGTTTTCTACAACTTCATGGAATAAAAAATAAGTAGCTGGCCTGGCAGCATTAGCCTATAATCCTAGTAGTTGGGATGCTAAAACAGTCGGATTGCAGGTTCAAGACCAGTCTCAGCAGTTTACTGAGACTTTCAGCAACCTAGCAAGACCCTTTTTTCAAAAACAAAACAAAACAAAAAAAGGACGGAAGGTAGTTCAGACTATAGCTCCTGATTTCAATCCCCAGAAACACACACACACACACACACACACACACACACACACACACACAGCAATATAATCTTCTGTTTCAAATTATGTTCGATATCATTCTACCTAGTTTTATTACATATTGTTGTTTAAAGGCTCAACCCCCTTCCTCACATCAGCTTTAGGAAAAGGAAGGGCAATTTAATTTAAATGCAAGATGTCCTTTTTTTTTTTCAAAGAAGGTTGTAAACTTATAAATGCATCGTTGCACATGCAGATGAAACTTTTATAAAAATGGAAAGTGAGTAATGAGATGCATCTATTTATTCAGTATGGTCATTTATGAACTTTTGTGACAGGCACATGTCCTTATGATTCAATAAGTCTAAATAGTTCTTACCCATTTTTTAAAATTACACTGAGGTTTTATTTGCTAATGTTTTTATTCCTGATTCCATGAACTCAAATATTCCTGTATCTTCTCCATAATGAAGTAAAATATTTTTCTTATCTCTTCCTGCCTTTCACTTCAATATTAAAACTAGTTTGTAAGGTGACAGGAATAAAAAACAAAACAAAACAAAACAAACAAAAACCTGCTTTATGTTGAAAGAAGTATATAACACTGGAGTTTGGATATCCACAACCCTAAACCAATTTATCATTTGAGATAAGAGGATTCTTGAAATGTATATCCTATGCCCAATATCTTGATCTTTATTTATCTCTTCTGATACTCAGATAGTTTATGGGGAATTTCTTGACTCTGGTGGCACTGGCTGAGCATGGTTAGAGCTGCGTCCACTAGGGAGAGCTGCCTTACAGCACACCACAGCTACCAGCACTCCATGCAGATAATTCTCCATCACCAGTAACAGTAATAAAAAAAACAACAGCAACCTCACAGAATTTCCCAAGAAGGAAATTTACTATGTCTTCCCAGCATCACATATAGTTGTGATTATTTTTGAAATTCACTGCATAAATCACCAATTTTAGGCATTGCTACCATTTCAGTGTGGAATGAACCATGTTCCAAACCAATTTTACTTTCCAATTCATCACTCCTCTTTGGCTGAGTAAAAGTAACTTTATGATAAAATCCTTAATTATAAGAAAAGATAAACCAGTGTGTTACATTGACTCTTGTAAAAAATCAAGTTATATAAAGAAGATGTGCATAAATAAATGACAGATAAAGGTAAAGCATTGCTTTTAAACACTAAGACTTAATGATGAGAAAACAACTGCAAAGATCAAATTCCTTTAATTATGGAACAAGGTTAGTAAACCCAATTGCAATTCTAAGAGAGTATATATTTAAAGATTATCATGCTATGTCATCTTTATAATGAAGGTTGGCTAGCAAAAAACCTTTCTAATTCACATATTCAGATATAATTCTCTTTAAGACCAAGTACTTAAAAACATATGACTGCTGATTTTATGTTATTAAATCTTTTAAATTACGAGGTTTTAAGAAAAATCACATCTACTTGTAACTTGAAACTACTTTTGTTGGATCTATTCATATTATCGGCTCAATGCATGTGCATGCTGATTTGTATATGACATGTACTAGCGCTTCTTTCCTCTCCTTTTCTCTGGTTTTATTTATTTTCCTTCCACATCATTTAGCTTTGGTTCTAGCCCGACAATTTTTCTATTTTCTAGTGAGTTTAAAGGGAAATGTTATTAAATCAGGGAATTCCATAAATATTGGTTAAAAGTTATAAATAGGTTGTCTTCGGTATTTGTCAACATAGAGTTCTTTCAATTAAAATATTTCCTGGCTACCACAGCGTGGAAGCTGCGGAAATTGGCTCCACATCCAGCTGGCTGATTCAGTAAGAAATCAGCTGGCCTCAATTTAGATTTCTTTTCTTTTAAAGCAGTGCCAAATTGAGGATTAGTACATTGTGGAGAGGGAGGCGGGCAGCTCCACCCCTGATCAGCCATTCTTCATTCCCTAGAATGGGCTTGCCTTCCCAGCCCCAGCTGTGCACTGAATTAATCGACACGGGAAGCTTCTCTGTCTGCACAGTTTTCAACATGCTCATCCAGGTCCTGTGCCACTCCTGACAAAAGTAAAATGTGGCTCTGATGACTCTGGTCCTGGAGATTTTACTCGGTTGCACACCACAAACACACACATACAGAGAGAGAGAAAGAGAGTACATCGACTATAAATTATGCAGACGGTCAACAGTTGACACTGAATCACAGGGAAATGAAATAAGCTCAGCAGATCATTTATTCAGAATATTCATCTGTTAAGCCCACTTGAGGAACCTGGTGCGATTTTTACCTCTTCAAAGATCATTCTTCCAAAATAAGGGTGTGAGAAAAAGAGTTAGTGAGGAACCAGTTTGAGAAGGGACACTTACCCTTTTCAGTACCTCCTGCAAATGTTTGTTATTAGCCTACTACTGCCTTCTTTTGACAGGGGCCAAAAGTCCATCCCACTAACATTTTCAAGTCTTGCTTGGCATCTTCTTGGAGATCCATGAGCCGATTAAGTGACTTTATGAACTAATCCTGCATTTATACCAATATGGAAGGTCACATATATACAATTTTATTGTGTATTATTTTTCCTATAAACTGTGACCTTTTGTGAGAAATATGCTCAGTGCTTATTTTTGAAGTATTATTGATGATTTCATCTAAGAAAATTGTTTGGGGTTATGACCTCACTCAAACAGTGAGCCAGCTTAAGGATATTTATTTGAATTTAGCCTTGGTTTATATAATCATCTATCTGTAGACCAGAAAAGTAATTTGCTTGTCTGTACTTTCATAAGTATCTGCAAAAACATAGTATCCTTATGAATTAAGATAGTTAAAGGTAGAGAATACAAAAAGATTTTTAGCAGAGAATATCTTTATTTCAGCCCATTTTTTTGCCAGATCAGAATTCATTGTATAATCTGGGTTTGTGATGCAAAATATGTGTATGTATGTATGTATGTATGTATGTATATATATATATACATATATATACATATACATACTGGAGAAGTAGTACTATGAGGCTCATATCATAGTAGTACTATGAGCAATCATATCAGAAGATTTATATCCTGACAGAAAAAAAAAAACTATACAATAGAAAAGATATCGAGAGGTATTGATAAATATATTTCAGGCTTTGGTCATCTGTGCCTTTACCTGTTAAATGATTTATTGATTTACTTTCTAATAACTCCTGGTTCTTTAATATATCCCAGGTCTAGGGACAATAACTATTCCTTTTCACCAGAACAGTTAAGGCACTGAAAATTATTTTAACTCTCAGGATTTCCTTGTGATTTTCATAAGTTTGCGATACTAGGCCATGTAGCTATCAAAACTTCATCTATGAAAAACATATTGGGAAACAGTTGAAAAAACAGAAGACTTCACTTGAAGCATTCAGGTTCCATGAATTGACATGAAATAAAAATGAGATTAAAAAATAAAAGGTACAATGCCAGTCTCATTGTTGGTTTAGGCTATGTTGTTGGTTTCTGCTTATCAATTCTGGCTGAAATAGAAACCATAAATAAAAGAATTGACTTGTAAATGTGAATGTTATCCCAGTTGATACAAGAAGCATATTTGCCTCTCCCCCTTTTCTCCGAGGCGAATTTTAAAATCTATATTACACTTGTGTGTTTGGAGAGAAACTAAAACAATAGCAAGAAGAAAACAGGAAAATAAATGTATCTATGGATCAAAAAGCAATTTAGATTGCAATTGCTTCTGTGGAGATGAAATCGTTTCTGGTGCCAGATTAACAGTAGGAAAAAGTGATTTGGATCCTTTGCCACTGTTGTGGTATCAGAATGCTAGCGGATCCCCGTGGAAAACAAAGGGAAGTGCTTTTCATATTTGGCCAGGGTGCTTGAAAATTTACAGGGAATAAGGTGGAAAACAGGGTGACATCAATGGTCATAAAAATGTGACCTTCACCTCGGCAGAAGAAGACAAAAGGTTTCCACAGCACCTGGCATTTAAACATTAAGGAAGTTGTAAGGACAACCTCCTCCTTTACAATGGCCCTAAGTATTATTGTTTCCAGAGTTCTTAGTTTTGAGTCACTGTAATTTAGTACACTAGTTCAAGAAAAGACAAAAGCTTCAGAAGCTATACCCAACATGCATATTTTTAAACCACTTTTAGGTAACAGCAACGTGAATATGTTTGAACATCCATCCTTCTTGCAGTGGTTACAGTCTGGTCCTTCTGCCAATTTGAGAACTTTCTCAATAAATTACTTGGTATCTCTCTCTGCCCAGAAATAAGATTTCCATCTGGCATTGAAAGACTGGAGACCCTGGGGCTGGTTAATCTTCAAGAACTACCCCTTAGTTTCAGCCACCGTGAACCTGGGAACTCTGCAGGCTGCCTTGATCTCGGGACTTTCCAGACCTTCCTCATCCTTTCCCCCTTCCTTCATGGCTACCTTGTTCCCATGGATGTTTTTGTTTGCTTAAGGTATCCAGAATTAAGTTCTCCTAAAAACCAAAGAACCAGAAATGATATAAAATGGTTAGCTTTGTATACATTGAAAAAATTATCATGACAACTTTAAGAGAGAGAGAATCATCCCATGACTATATCATAAATCGAATGTGTTTATTCTACTGGAATTTCAGGCTACCTCAGAAAATTCAAAAATATTAAAAAGCAATATAGTATTGTTAGCATTTCCTTATTTTCCATGATCCCACTTTTAATTGGTATTAACCTATGTTCTCCTGAATTTTCAGATAGTCAGAACAGAGTTTTGTAGGGTGAAATCATTAACTGGTGACTTTTGAGAAAAGTTTCTTTTGTTAGGAATTAAGATAGCCTTTATAATGTTTTTTCTTGGTGTGGTACTAGAAATTACACCCAGGGGTGTTCTACCTCTGAACTACACCTCCAGCCCTATTTTACTTATTTATTTTGAAACAAGGTCTCATTAAGTTGTGGAGGGCTTCACTAAACTTCTGAGGCTAACTTTATACATGTGATCCTCCTTCCTCAGCTTCCAAAGTACTGAGATTACAAGCATGTGATTACACCATACCTAAGTTATTTTTTTAATTAGAAAGATATTTTATTAAGGTTATTTTTCATATTTGAAACATTTTTAATATTTTAATGTGTTTCTATGCAAAAAAGGGGTGGGACATGAAACAAATATACACATATACACATTTAAATGCATATAACTGATTTTTTTTTGTTTTTGTTTTTGGTGGTACTGGGGGTGGAACCCAGGAGCTTTTTACCTCCGGGCCATACTCCCTGACCTGTTTTCTATTTTATTTGGAAACAGGGTCTCACTAAGTTGCTGAGAACCTCACTAAGTAGCCGAGGCTGGCTTTGAACCTGTGAGATCCTACTGTCTCAGCCTCCCAAGTGCTGAGATTACAAGCATGCGCCACCATGCCCAACTACATTTGCATATAACTTTTAAAATGAAGATTATATAAATTTAGGGTTCCGTTATTAGGAAGAGTCTGTTGAGCCAGCTGCTT
Source organism: Muscardinus avellanarius (assembly GCF_963383645.1). Taxonomy (NCBI): domain Eukaryota; kingdom Metazoa; phylum Chordata; class Mammalia; order Rodentia; family Gliridae; genus Muscardinus; species Muscardinus avellanarius. The sequence continues at coordinate 165,497,754 of NC_137787.1, forward strand.
ATCTATAAAATAATCATTTACCCAAAAAAGTTTTTACCAACATACATTTTGTTGACTGTGAATAGCATACCTTTTTGAAAAACTGTATTTGATAGTCAATATTAATAGGGAAAGTAATACCCCTGAATTCAGTCCCCAGTATCACACACATACACACACACACACACACACACACACACACACACACACATACATACACACACACAGAAATTAAAGTAAATATGCTGGAGGTATAGCACAGAGGTAGAATGTCCTTGGATTCAATTCTCAGTACCACCAAAATAAATAGGGGTGCCTCAGTAAGTAGCTGAGGCTGTTCGCGAACCGCGATCCTCTGGTCTCAGCCTCCCAAATGCTGGGATTACAAGCATGCACCACCACACCCGGCTTATTTTCAGTTTTGAATCTCTAGTTCCCCAACCATTCAGTGGGAAAGAAGAAAAAGAGAGTTGGTCTTTCAAAGTGATCTCTGCCTTCCTTCCATTTATAAGAGGCTGATTACACTACTTAGCTAACTCCACCCAACACTGCAACTTGCTTCTACCTTCTTCTTGGCAACATTTTCCAAAGAGAACTTTAAATTTCCAAATACACACAGACACATACATATACATGTATATGGATATATAGATAAGGGTCACTAAGAAATTTCTGAGATTAAAAGGATCAAGCTGGGCTGGGGAGTTTCACTCAGAGGTAGAATGCCCCTGGGTTCAATCTCCAGTACTGCAAAAAAAAAAAAAAATTAAAATTACAAAGATCAAAAAATAAATAAATAAATAAATAGGGGTGATCATATTCATGAACTTCTTGCTTCTATGCTGTTGCTAGAGGTTTTAACTGGAGCTTCTCAAATAACTCCTTATAAAAGAATCTGACTTAAATGTTATGAAGCTTTATTAAATTTCATTTTGTTTTTAATATTTCTGTTTTTGCCTGGAACATGGATGCAATTGGCTGAGCTCAGAAGCCATCTTATAACTACAAAGTATATGTAAAGCCAGGCTTCTGGCCAAGTGAAGAGAAAAAAGCCTGAAGAGGTTGGTATGTTCATGAGATACCCACAAAAGCCTCCATAGCTATCCTGAATAATTTAGCTCTGGACTTATTTTACTAGAGAGAAAGTACAGCCTTGATTTATTTAGCCACTCAGATCTCATATTTCTAAGAGACAGAGCCATCAACATGTTTTGTTCATTTTACTACTTTACAATTTAATTTCTGCTTAAATATTTTCATAGCACAATTTTTTCCTGCTTTTAGATTTGTTTTGGTAGTGATAACTGTAGACTTCTAGTTTAGAACTAGATTTCACATCAGACAATATAAGTTTGCATTTTAATTTTGTTGAGTAAATTTATTACATCATCAAATGTGTTTTGTACTGTATTGCTTTTGTTCTCAAAAGATGATAGTTATAAGAAATTATATTCATGTGCAAATAGTAGTTTCATATAACACTGCAGAAGGTGAACCTCAGTGTTTCAAAAATGGTAGCTAGGTTGTGTTTACATTCGTGCTTCATGTTCTAGTTGCCTTTGAGAGTTATTTACATTTTAGGCTTTTATTTGGGCATTATCAATGACCAACCAGGGATAAAATTATATTCAAATTCATGAATTAGACATTCATAAACCTATATTCTAATAAAAAGAGGGAATAGAATTATATACCATCAACATCATGAAAATAGGGAAATTTGTCTTTTGCAGACTCCAATTTACTTGTCCAATTGCCTATACAATCCCTTAATGACATATATTACCCACAAAAAATAAAAATCAATGCCAGTTATAGGTTCTGATAAAAATGACATTTAGCTCTAAAAAGAAATGTATATCACTTCCATGTGTTATGTATGCATAAATACTGAGTCTTCTCAGATATGTATATTTGATTTCATTTCACTTCTTAATTTAATTGCTAATAGAGTCAGACACTTATATCTCAATGGCAAACCTTCCTAGTCTTTTTTAAACACTATTGTTTACTTTCAGACCTCTCATTCCTTGGCTTTGACAGGACTAATAATATCTCTTTATTATAATAAATCTGATATTATGATAGGTCTCACAACAAACACCAGTATCACTTGTAACACTTCGTGATAAGGTCTAAAGAAAAAATGACTTTCCAATTGGATGTTTGCAGTCATCTATGTAGACCATGATTTCAGCACCATTTTCTAAATACCGACCACTTATATAAAATTAAGATTTAATTGACTGATATTATTTATGGGGAAATATTCCTAGTTGTTTAATTTAGGAAATATACTTGTTTCATTGAATGGTTTAGAGCTATTGTTTCATTTACATTTCTCAGTCCCTTAGCTTGGGTTGATTAGTTAACAAAATTTAAGCTGGGCGTGGTGGCACACGCTTGTAATCCCAGCATTCAGGAGGCTGAGACAGGAGGATCGCGGTTCTCGGAGAGCCTCAGCTATATAGTGAGGTCTTCCATAACTTAGTGAGACCCTGTTTCAAAATAAAGAATAAAAAAGGGGGGGCGTGTAGCTCGGATGTCGAATGACCCTGGGTTCCATCCCCAGACCCGCAAAAAAATAAATAAATAAAAAAAAATTAAGTACCACCTTTATCCTCTTTGAGAACTTTTTAATAAAAGTATACTGCTACTAAACCTAATAGTACTAGTTAAATTTCTGCTCCCTTTCTTTTAAACAAGTGTCTATAGAAAAAGTAAGAAATTCTCACATTCAGAGGCTCAAACTGCAGTCTATTTGCATCTGAACCTTGCTAAGGTAGGAGTATTACAACAAGGTCTAAGGTAAACAAAAATTTAGGCTGGAAAGGAAAAAGAAATAAAACGTTTGCTTAAGGGGAGGCCAGAGAAGACAGGATTGAGTGCGCAATATTAGTATATTAGTGTGAGATTTGTTTATTTAAGTAGCTTATTATGTTAGCATTTTGATGACTCTTATTTCTACACTGCATTCCTAATACTTTCTTTCAAATAAGAAAGTGTGTTTTTCTGCACCTCTACACTAATGATTCCTCACTCAGCAAGGCTTGCACTTATTAAAGCTTTTTATTGCCACTTTGCTTAAAGAGGTGTTTGAACTCTAGCAGGTAGGCAAATCCAGAGGGGAAATTCATTTGAAAGTATTCATAATGGAATAGAGAGATGAAAAACAAAATTATTGCTGTGGACTACATTTTTTTCCTCTGGTCTCTGCAGATACATCAGATTTCTGCACTTTGACTCAAGAATATGAAAAAGATCTTCTCTTGGGTCCAAATATCTAACAGAATAAGAGATTCTTTCCCATTCATCATTGTGTGAATATAAAAATTAAATTGGTATTTAGGATATGAGCCATTGACGATATAATAATGTAGACTCATTATTTCTTTCTTCTCAATAAGAAAGATTTACTTATTTAAATAGCTTGTTATGTTAGCATTTTGATGTTTCTTATTTCTACTCTCTGCCTTCCTAGCACTTTCCATACACTGGTGTCATGTATTTTTAAAGAATACATGGCACCAGTAATACTCAATTTTATAATTTTTCAAAAAATTGTTAGCCGGGGGTGGTGGCGCACGCTTGTAATCCCCGCTCTTGGGAGGCAGAGACAGGAGGATCACGCAGGTTCAAAGCCAGCCGCAGTGGCTTAAGAGACCCTGTTTCCAAATAAAGAAAAATAAAAATTGGTCTTGGAGTGCAGCCCAGAGGTAGAAGGGATTCCAGGAACCCCAGGAACCACACACATACAAAAAAGAAATTGTTGAATAATTTTTCAATAATACTCTTTTCAATAATTATTTTTCATTGAAAGTTCTGTCTATTATATAGTTTTCTTAATAAAACTTGCTGAATTAATATATATGACAGTAGGCATATAATATCTTAATGAATGTATTTCTTGTTAGAATATGTGCCCAACCCAGTCAATGGTAAATATGCTTAATATTTATAATAATAAATATTAATGGTAAATATGCTTAATATTTATACAAATTTTAGCTCAATTTTTACTTTAAAATGAGTTGTTAGCTTTTCAAATTATTATAGTTATATAGGTAGCAGTAGTATTGAACCTCAAAATTCCCTTTAGGAATATAGTTTCTTTAATTTTCAATATTGAATAAGAATTTATTGTATGACTATTATAAATGATGAGATATGTCAGTACTCTAAAGTGACTTAAGGATGTTTGAAACACCAAAGGGTGATGAAAACACTAACTTAAGCAGAAAGCGGTGGGGTTATATTTACAGAAAAAAAAGAAAGTACAGAGAGTTGGTAGTTTGAGAGATGATTCAAAGGATGTCTTCTCCATAGACATTTTCATGTTGTACTATGGAAAGAGCAAGAATTTGCAGGAAAAGAAGAGACTGAGATCACAGTATATTTTGGGAAATTTTAACCTGTCATATTTTAGCAATAAGGTCAGATATCAGGTGATTATGAAACAAAAGGTGAAAATAAGAGAAATTTGTGGAAAGACTAAGTTTCTCTATGTCAAGACTGTGACGTTTTTGAAGTTTTATTTGATATATTTTAATGTACTTTTCACTTTAAAAAGTTCAGGCAAAACTCTAAAACCAGTTTATTCTTTTAAGAGAGATGCTTTATTTCTCCTTAACTCCTCCAAGGCAAAGGAGCATCTCGATTCAAATAGGCTTCCATCTGCTTCTCATATTGTATTAAATATGACAATTCTCCTTTGGGATAAAAAGTTATTAAATTGGGAATTTCTAATACCTGAAAATTTGGAAAAGTAGCTGGAGTAATAGAGATTCCTATAGAATTTTAGGTATCAGACATATAAAGGACTGTTCAAACGTACACCACACATGGGGAACTAGCTAGTAAAGACAAAGAATACAATCCAGCTAATAATACAGTCTCACTTTTTCTCTGAGCTGAAGCTAGTAGGCATCTCAGAGCTTTGGATCTTTGAGTTCAGACCTGTCCACAATTTCTGCTATTTGAATCCTACCTCTCTTATGAGGAATCAGACTTGTCTTTGCCTCACAGGGTGAATTATTCTTGCTCTCTTTGCCTCTACAATAGTTTCCCTGCTCTTTAGTCAATTTAAATATACAAGAAGGACTAATATTTCATTTTATTCCTCCCAGTGATAGACTTTATTCCATCTCTACCCAGCTCTGCTTTGCCTGTGGCCTTAAATCTGACTGGCCTTCTGAGGCACCAGATGGCAGGCTTTCAAACTGTTTTTTGAATTCTCGGCTTCTGTAAGGTATCTTGGCACGCTCTTCTGAGCATCCCTTTCCATATCTTAGGTCTCTGCTAGCTTCTGAATGATGATGCTAATCAGAAGTCCACTTCTCTGTTTCAGCAATAAACTTTTACTCTAGATGGCCTTTTCTAAGCATTCTCAATTGCTCTAGTCCCCTGTTGGCTGACAAGATAAACTTCAAATGCTAACAACAGGACTCCTAAAACAAGATTCTTGATTTTTTCCTTCTTTTTTTGGTGGTACTGAGGATGGAACCCTTCTACCTCTGGGATACACTCCCAGACCTATTTTATATTTTATTTGGAAACAGGGTCTCTTAAGCCAGCAAGGCTGGCTTTGAACCTGCGCAATCCCACTGTCTCCGCCTCCCAAGCGTGGGGATTACAAGTGTGCCCCACCACGCCCGACAAGATTCTTGATTTTTAAAAAAATATCATTTAAGCTGCATGTGGTGGTCCACAATTGTAATCCCAGTTTGGGAGACTGAGACAGGAGGATCGCAGTTTTCTGGCCATACTCAGCAACTTGTAAGGCCCTCAAAAACAAAGAATAAAATAGGGCTGTGAGGGTAGCTCAGAGGTAGAATGCCCCGGGGTGGTTCCATCTCCATCTCCAGTATCATAATATATATATATATATATATATATATATATATATATATATATATATGTGTGTGTGTGTGTGTGTGTGTGTGTGTGTCTCATATATATATATATATGTGTGTGTGTGTGTGTGTGTGTGTGTATGTGTGTGTATACATATATATTTATAATTTAGATCTTAATTCATTTGCAAAAATATATGCATTATTGAGTAGTTTGAACATATTAAGTTTTCTGCATAATAGAGTAAATGCTTATTTAAATATGTATTTCCAACACTCCAGAGCAATGTCAAACACTTAGTAAATCCCAAATTAATGCTTTCTGACTCAATGAAAAGGACAGAGGAAAAGATGGAAGAAGGGATGGAGAGTGGGAAGGGAGTAGGGGAGAAGAGAGAGACAAACAGGCGAGCATCACTCTATTAAAAGGTTAGTTTTAAAAGAGTAGATATTCTGTTTAGTCTGCATGCTGTACCATCAACTAAGAAAACTTAAGACAGAACTTATTTGTGTGTTAAAATATGCTTTAAAATACTTTAAGAAAAAAATTCATAGTTTTCCAGCCATGATGGTGCAAGCCTTTAATCCCAGTACTTGAAAGGATAAGAGATGAGAATTACAGGTTCTAGACCAGCCTCAGCAACTTAGTAAGATTCTCAGCAAACTAGAGAGATCATTTTTTAAAATGAAAAAAGTAAAATAGGGCTGGGTTATATAGATGAGAAAGAGAAAAAAAAATGTCTGATGTTTTGAATGCATTTTATTATTTATTATTTATTTATTTATTTAATTATTTATTTATTGGTGGTACTGGGGTTCCTGGAAACCCTTCTACCTCCGGGCTACACTTCCAGACCCATTTTATGTATTATTTTTAATTAGAAACAGAATCTCTTAAACCAGCAAGGCTGGCTTTGAACCAGCATGATCCTCCTGTCTCCGCCTCCCAAGCGCTGGTATTACAAGCATGCGCCACCACGCCCGGCTTGAATGCATTTTAAAACAGGGTCTTTACCTAAGAATTTTTTCTTGTAGCAAAGATGACATATAAGACTAATAAAAATAACATGATCTCAATTTCATATCATTTTCACATTTTATCAAAAAACTGGAAATTTAAAAAACTTAAATTTCCTTTTGTGAGAGAAACAAAAATTTTGAAGACTTATTGAGTATTTTTCCCTTTTTAATTCACTTGACTTCTTCTTTGAAAATGTTTCTGGGAGCAGAGTTGCTATTTTTGTAGAAAGAAGCTCTACAAAATGCATGAACTGCTGTTCTTTCCACACTATTACACTAGACACGCCTGTTATTCTCTGGAAGGCTTGTCACTCTTATGACTATTTAGAAACATTTTGTTTGAGGTCAAAGAAAAAGGTTGCATTTTGATGATTTGTTTTGTTTCTTGCGGCTGCCTTCTTACTCTTGAAATACATTCTTTCCAATAGTTTCATCATTGAAAGAGGCATTTTCAGGATAACAGTAAGAGTAAAATAGCTGATCAAATAGTTGCTGGATTCATCATATTTATAAAAACAAGAATTATTATCTGGGAACTAATTTTGACCCATTGGTGATTTTTTTAATCCATGCCCTTGCCAATAGACCTTAAATCCAGGCTTCAATTTCTTTTGTATTAACTCTGTTCAAATATAATGATCACCATTTAGCTTGGTCGTTACATAATCCTAGTGAAATTTTAATGTGGACATCTTGCATTAACTTCCTTCCCTTTACCAACAACAAAAAAGGAAAAGGTGGCCCCTAAATAAATGAAACTCAATTTCACGGCACATTATCTCTTTCAATTCTTTCCTCACAGCTTTCATTTTCATTAAAATCACAGACAACCATAAATTAATAATTACTTCAGGTTGACTAAATGCAGGCCATACTATTTAGCTCTTGCTTTCCTACAGTGGTCCTTCTTGTTCATGCTGGAAAAAATGTTAATTTAGATAATGTGGCTGGCCCCTTATTTTATAATTCTGTTTTGCAGTTTTACTGATCTATAATGGTCTGTTCTTATTAGATAGTATTAACTTTATCTCTTGTTCAATCAAGCTTTACACTTTATGCTGAAGATAACTATTGCAAACTCTCTGTTGAAATGTGTCATTACCTATATATCTTCTCTATTTCGGTTCTTTTCAAAATACCTTCTGTGTTTACTAACTTACTTGTGATTCCATGCGTTCATAGACATATTGTCCAGTAGCTGAAAGTGTATGTGAGAGGCACTTAAGTAAAGAATCAGGATAATAAGCACAAAATTCTAACTACTTATGAGAATTTCAAATAAACTGCTTTATTTTATAGTTAAAAAGATTTAAGCACTATTGGCTGGATTCACTTAAATTGGCTTGATTCACTAGAAATTCAATTCTACTGCTTCTCTTTCTGATATTTTAAAAATCTGATTAGATTAAGACAGGTTTTTGTATTGTTTACTTGAAACCCCGCTTCCTTAGACAGTTTTTTAAGATATGCACCTATTTTTATAGAAGTTCCAAAGGGAAAGCAGCTACACAATCAGGCATTAGTACACAGAGAACAATAAAATGCAGGATCTGCCAGCTAAAACAGAAGTTAACAGTTTAGTCTCTGGCAATATTACTTCTGAGAACGCTTTCACTTTCTTAAGTTTAGGTAAAGCTAGTGGTTGATTTGAATTTAGCAGAATTCTTTCCATACTTGAGAATGCTGTATCTTTATGCTACAGTGAAAGATAACTTTAAGTTTAAAAGTTTGACCATAGCAAAAATACACATTAAAAATATTCTCTATTTCTAACTTTATTTCAAGCTTTTGAAAGTTAATTTAATTAAAGGTATGATTGAAAGAGATCTTACTTTTTCCCCAGAATCACTTACATCACCCATTACAATAATGCTTCCAGGGAAATCTTTAAATAAAAACTCCCCTCTTTTGTCCTGTGAGGCAAATATTCCTAGTGTAGGATACTTCTCCTTTCCTATGGATCACCAGTCTGATACTATGAGCCATATTGTATGTAAACCATAGAGTACATCATAGGAACTTGTTATATTCATTTTTACTCAGTTTCTGATGAATATGATTTTTCATGGAATATACCAGCACAACTCATTTGGAGGCTGAACTCATTTAATAATTATATTCTTGACTCCTTCATCTAAATTATGTGATTTTAAAAATAATAGCCTGGGTTAACTTTCTTTACTCTTAAATCACAAAAATAATTGCTTCCAAATCACACAACTTGTACTGATGTTATTAAAATTTAGAGAAATGCAACATTTTCATTGTTTGATTTTCCAGTGTATTTTTTTAAACATTGAAAAAAATTACATAAGCCATATTTACTAATTATTATATCTTAAAATTTTCCATGTGTACTAAAAGCAGTCGCCCTGGACCCTACAATCTGAAAAGTCCCAGAGGAAGCATTTGAAATGAACTCAAACAATACAATAGTTTGGAATTGATCTGGTAATCTCATTTCCCTCTTTGTACCAAAACTCACCTCTGTTCACTATAAATATTATGAAACAATTTTGCACGTATTAGCATTAATCAGTACTTCAACCAAATTATAGCTCTCCTGATAATACAAATTAATTTTACTTTTAACCTTTACATTCTGAAAATTTCTAAAACCAGGAGCAATGGAAGGACCTAAATATGTTATGATATTTAAACTTTTAATGTCTTATATTTTGCAATTAAAAAAATAAATATATTAGGGCTTATCACTAAAGATAACTAGATTAAAAGAATGGTACATTGTAATATTAACAGATTTGATTTTTTTTTAGTCTCAGGCTAAAGATTTTTGTGCACATTTTGAATAGACCTTTCCTGCAATATAGCGATATCTCTGATAACTTCTGTTTTGTATGTATACATAGTTTTATGTTGTATTATATGACATTCATATAAATCTTAAAAAGAAGCAAAATATATTTTACTTAATAGGTTTATTAGTTGCTTATGTAAAATGGAATGTATATCCAGCAGTATATCTATGTACCAAACCCATCATCTAGAATTTCTTGGTGTTTGGGCAAGCTATTTATATTCTTAAAATCTCAGCAATTTCTTTGGTAAAATATAAGTACATTTATTTCACAGAAATATTTTGAAAATTAAATAATGTTTTATAGTTCTTGTCAGAATGTGACTCCTAAGTAATAGTTGCTATTTCTCTTTTCAAAACTAACTGCAAAATAAAATTTAATCTTATTAACAGTTGATAATCAACCAGATTACTCTCTAACTTCTGATCATTTAAAAATAATTTAGTGTTTGCCGGGCGTGGTGGCTCACACTTGTAATCCCCGCGCTTGGGAGGCAGAGACAGGATCATCGCGCAGGTTCGAAGCCAGCTGCGCGTTGGCTTAGGAGACCCAGTTTCCAAATAAAAATGTAAAAATGGGTCTGAGAGTGTAGCCCGGAGGTAGAAGGGCTTCCAGGAACCCCAGTACCACCAAAAAATAAATAAATAAATAAATAAAAATAACTTAGTGTTATAATACAGGGGGATTTTTCTAGATTATCATAACAGAAAACATAATTTAGAGTGATAAGAAGCATGACATAGTGCCTATCAATCTGTGGTTAATGTTAGTATATTTCAAGCAGCTATTTTAACAATAATGAAGAACTACAAGGGGAGAATAGTGGGGAAGCAATATAGGAAAGTATTTGTTTCTCTAAATTGAGAAAGTAAGAAGAAAGTGGTTGTCCTTCAGGCAAAATGAATTAGCCCTTCTTAGAATGTTGATGGAAACTTGATGTCGTTGCTGAGCACCCAGGAACCCTCAAGAAGGCCCCACAGATTGAAAGTGTACGTCCTTTAGAATCACTTGCTTGGGATAGATCATAGCAACCCAGACATGGAGGCAGACACAACATCAAAACAGATTGAAAACCTTTATAGCACACTCCCAGAATCTATTGAGATTGCTTTAAAGAAGTGAAAATCTTCCTTCTAGCTTCAAATACCATGAAATAAATAACAAAAACACACATATGTTAAAGAAGAGCAAAATAAGAGCCACTTAATAAAGGATTCTGTGTACTATCATCAATATACAAATATTGTAAGATTCAGAAGATTAGAAAAAGTGCTCAAATATATAGAGTAACAAAACTATAGAATATCTGAGCTTTGAACATAGAAAAGGTAAATGCTGGTAAAAAAAAATATCATGCCCAGATTCAATCAGTGATATCACTGGGCTTTAGAGGACGATGAATTGTAAAGATGCATTTGAAAAAGCCAGGTGGTCCCATTTCTGCTCTTTCTTCTGATTGTCTTAAGTACCAGTGAGAGTGGTATATAAAATCAAAATATAGCAGTGTGTCTGGAGTACCAGATTAGGTAGCCACTAACCCCAGAAATGATAATATACATACCCATATCAGAAACTACTAACTAAAGATAAAAGTCTTCAATATTTCAGAAAAATGAATCAACAATAGTATTATTTAATAAATATCAATTATAATTTAAAATTATGTGACAAGCACTTGGCTATATAATTTATATGTATTATCTGATTGATCTCTATGATAACTAATAGAAAGTATTAATAGTTCTTCTCTACCTTTTTTAACAGATAATAAAATGTTGGCTCAACAAAGATTAAATAATAACACTGAACAAGTAAGGAAAGTGGTAATTTGTCTCATTCTGACACCAGACTGAGTGGTCTTTGCATCAGGTCATGTTTGATGATGTATTCTGGATTATCTAGGAATGGATTCTAAAGACAGACATGAAGAATACTATAGACCAGTTATTCTAAAATCTATCTTATTAAAAATGTCAAAGGTGATAGAATAGAAATAATCAAGGAAATATCAGAAAAAATTGTTGAGAGTTGGAAACTTAAGTCTTCGAATTAAAGTATGCATGAGATCCTACATGGGATTAGTAGAAAAACTCACAAATGGATAAATCATGATATTTCACTATCATGAAAAAGTACATCTAAAAGCTTGCAAAATATAAGAGCCTTTTTCAAAAAAACATGTACGTTCTGAGAAACTAAAACGAAGTTTACATTTATTTCATTAATTAGAAACTGTCACTTATATATTAAAAGTAACAATAACAAAAAAGACACTTCTGGTACAAAAACATAAAGGATGATGTTCTTCATAATACTCTTTCTAAAACATTTCTGTAATTCAGTCCTAAGTCTTCAGATAATTTAAGATAAGTCTTGTTTGAGATAGAATATGAATGGAAGATCTAGGGAGAGGGGTTAAAAACTAAATTTCTGTATTAAAAAGAAAAAAGGAGTAGATATTCATTAATTCTAGGTTGATCTAGATAATTGTTGTGAGTTCAAACACTGAAGATAATAACAAGGCTAGAAGTTGTATGTTACTACTAAGTAACAGTAATTCAAACAAATCTCATCAGGACTTTAAGAGTACTTTAGCACTAATCCAAAAAGCTGCCATGGGGCAATTCATAAGTAACACCACTTTAACCAAATATACTTTAAGTGCTCTTTAAAGTTTTATTATTGAGGGAAGACAACATTATTGAGTACTTACTATAAACCAGGCAGTATTCAACTATTTTATATTCATAATCTAGTCTGACCCACACAAAAACCTTATGAGATGGGTTTAAATTATCTACTCATGCATGGCTGGGTGAACGTGTCTGCCTTGAGTCCAAACTTAGCCTCACTGTTAGGCCTTCACAGTCTGCTTCTTTCCCTGTGAGGCTCTTAAGTGAGAATTCCATAGTCCTCTTCTCTGGATCTGACAAAGAGCAAACTTGCTATCAGAGTATACGCAAGCTATTTAATATTTGCAGAATCCTCTGTAAATATAATAGAACAAGGGTTTTATTTTGTAGAGCATGCAGTACTTTTTTAGAGAAATATCCAAGCACCTCTTCCAGGTTCCTAGGCCTGTTGACACTCTTTTCTCTAGGTCTTGATCTTCCAAGGGTGCCCATGTTATCCTTTTATTGTATAAGCTATGCCTTGACTGACTCTATGTGTGTAATAAAAGAGCATTGTGGTTTCTCATCAAATGTCTCAATATACAGACCTGCCAATTTAATAATTAATAATATAGCAACACTTGACAAAGGCCATCGGAGTAAGAATTGAAAATACTGCCTGCAATCATAAAACAATTACATCTTAGGAAGACCCACTCTTCTTTCACAGCATTGTGTGTATGTGTTTACATATGCTTGTGCATATATGTATGCACATGCACTTGTATGTATGCATGTGACATAACAGCATCTAAGTGTTAAAAGTGAGGTACTAATACTGTTTTGATGCTAAAAACAATCCTTTTCATATGCCAGTATGTGTAAAATACAAGTATCCTTTTCATTTTTTTGTTCATTTTTTGTGTTCCAGAATCCTAAATTTAAGTGTGTTTACATTTTTCCCTGTTTTCTCTTTGGTTCATAGGTGATTCAATCTCCTTTTGGAGTTTCAGTGATAATTTATCTGCAGATGACTCCCATGTCAAGGTGTCTTGGCCCTACATTTATCTTCAAACAAACAAGCAAACAAAAACAAACAAACTCCACTGTTTTAACAGCTATACCCACATAAGTACTCTATCCTTACTTTAGACTGAGTGTGCCCAACAGTAAAAAGTACCATCTTCTCAAAACTATCTCCTAAAAGATTCTTCTGTTCATCTTTATTATAGCAGCTCAAACTATATTACTTAATGAATATCTTTCTCTTTCAGTTCTACACAATATACTTAGCAAGTTTTAAAATCTCATAAATCCGGCCTCCTTTAATACACATTGATCTGCTCATTAATATTCTGACTGAACTCTTAAAATGGTATTCTACCTAGATTTTTTCCTCTAGTCTCTCTCATTTTCAAGCTATTTGAGCTAATACACCATGAGTTATCTTAATAAAGTACAACCTAATTCTTTATCCCAGTAAAATTCAGCGGTTAGCAATGGCCTAATGAATGACAAACAGCCCTTCTCAACCTAGGCTTCTTTCTTCCTACATCACCACTCCACTGAGTTTATCCTGAAACTCAGCACTGGTAGTCCTCTTGCGCTAATCATTAATTTTCAACTTTTGGGTTCTAGCTTATCTTCAAGTTTCTAAGTATAATGCTGTAGTTTCTTGTCTCTAAAGAAATCCCATCTATATTAAACCCCACCATTTCCACAAATTTCTCATAATAAGACAAATATATTTTTCCTTTTTCTTAATTCTAGGTCATTTATTTTGCAACTTTTATGAAAATCATTTCACAATATTGTTGGAAGCCACATGCTATTCTTAAAGTTTCAAATAAGACTTTGAGTATTTAATGTATTTTGAAAACTTATACTTTTTTGAGTCTGAACTTTCATTTTATTGTGTAGAAAATATTACTTACTGGAATAAAAGCTTCAAAGTATAGAAAATAGGGACAGGCATATAGTAAGTTTTTTATAAATACTAGTTTTTTATATACTAACTAGTATTTAAATTGCCTTCCAAATTGTTTCATATGCCACTACAAAATTATAACTTTCTTGAGTACAAAGATTCTAATTTTGGTTATCTTATAGGTCTATCATTTTAAAATACTTTTATATACCATTATACAAAGTAGTCAATGAATAAAATTTATCTAATTAAGTCTCTTTTTTACTAATCCACATAAAAGCTAAGGTTATAAATTTAGATGATTCCTTAAACATATGTCTGGTTTTCTCACCAGAAGTTTATTGAATATAATTCAATCTCTGATTTTTACCAGTATTAATGACTTGAGAGGTTAGGAATGCCTGACCTGTAAGTTCTAAGGTTAATGTTGTACATGAGAACTACTGTTCATGGAAAATTTTCTGATTTTTCTTGAAAACAATTCCAGGAAATATATTGCTGTATAGATTGGGTTATATCCATCTAGCATAGTATTCAATGTCTGCTATATTCATTTCTTTGTCCAAATTTAGATCATGAGTAATAGAGTCATACAAAGTTTACTAACAGGAAAAAGTAATTGTTTAGACACTGTTCCTCCTCATTGTGTCAAAATATTTCACACATAGTTACCCAGTGGATTTGGAATAAGGAAAGGTTAGTTTTAAAAGCATCCTTCAAAATGCTAAAATGCACAAGACAGATTTCACAGTAGGACTTCACTACTTAAAAATATTCATGTAATGTGCTTTGCATCATTCTACTTTTAAGTGTCTATTTTGTGAGATGCTATGTACTTTTTTGCTATGTAGCATAATAATCATTTAAAGAAATATTAGGAGGTTACATGACTATGGAGTACAGTATACACTGATGACTATTGACATATGCTGAGTACATACGCACAAGGAAATTAAGACAGCAGAGTATAGACACTGAAAATGAACTAACATTGCAATCATTGTCACAAAAGGCAAATCAAAACTTTAGATCTGCTGGGCATGGTGGTACACACTTGTAATCTCAGCATTTGGGAGGCTGAGAGGATGATCAGGGTCCGCGGACAGCCTCATCTACTTTATTTTGAAACAGGATCTCACTGAGTTGCAAAGGGCCTCACTACGTAGTTGAGGCTGTTCGCGAACTGTGATTCACCTGGTTAGGCCTCCAGAAGGCAAGCGTGAGCCGCCACGCCCAGCTTTGAACTGGCATTTTTAAAGGTTTTTCTTCACTGGATTAATTTACTGGCTTACCATAATCTCAAAAATTAAGAATTGTTGAGGCTATCTCAAATTACTTGGTTATTTTACTAATTAAAAACCTTTCAAACTATTCAAATAACCCAATGTTCATACATAAAGTTATTTATACCAATGTAAAGAGAATCTATGGGGAGAGGTAAAACTGGGGTGGGACCTAGAGAAAAACACAAAATGAATGATGCATGAATTATTTATTTATCACTCTGAATCTCACTATTATGTATAACTAAAATGCACCAATAGAAAAGGTAAAAAATTAAAATGCAATTGTTAAATAAAATATTGAAATTTTTAAAAAATATATACATGTGTTTTAAAAAATAAAGTGGCACACTAAAAAGAGTGGGCAACGTTTTGCATTTGTCATTTCAACAAAGCATAGTGGACAACAGCTCATATTTTATTTAGTTCTCCAACAGATGAAAAAAAATCTAATGTCACAAAGTAAGAGACAAGAGGCATTCTAAAGTTAGCAACAGAAAATATAAGCAGTTTGTTTCATTTCTCACACATTAGAACTATTCTCCATTTATCTGTCTTTTAAATCTTTTATTAAACTTTAAGTTCAATTAAGACAGTGATTTAAACTGTTTTTCTTATTACTGATGTTTGTTTATTTGCTTTCTTTTGTGTGTATTTTCTCAAAGAGGGAATGTGAATTGCTTCATTTGCATAATCAGATTTCAATTAATGAATTACTTTCTGTCTTTACACTCACTTTTTTTTTTTTGTTTTCTTGCTTGTTTGTTTGTTTTTGCAGTGCTAGAGATTGAACCCGGGGTCTTAGGTATATCCTACAGCTAAGGATATCCCCATCCCTGCATTCACTTCTTTAATCTAATACGTTCAAGAGTACAAATTAATGTCAATCCATTAATATTTTATAAATAACCTCGAATCCTTCCTAGCATTGAAAATTATTTATTAAAACATGGATATTTTAATTATAATAAAGTAATAATAATCCACTTCACATCAAAGTGTAATGTTGATATCATAAAGGCCTCAGTTTTATTCTAAAACATATGTATTCCCGAGTGAGTACACTTTATAACTGGTATAGGTGGAGGAAAGAGGAACTTGTCCCTATTATGATTCTATTTGGCTACATGAAATGGAATACCAAACAAATGGACCAACAAATATGGTCTGCTGTTCCTCACATGACCACATGGAGCTCAGGAATTCCTAATTCACTTGTGTCAAACATGCCCATAATTCTTTCCCTTTTCTGCTCCCTTACATCCTCATGTAAAGTTTCTCAAGTTGAAGGTGAAGCTCTTGTAAAAACAGCATTTCATTACACAGTTGCAGTCTTTCTAGGTCCTTGAGCTGTGTCATTAGGTTGTTTACTTGGCGACTCTCAGTTCTTCTTATGTGAGCACTCAATACTATAAACTTTCCTCTTAACACTGCCTTCAAAGTGTTCCATAAATTTTGGTAAATTGTTTCTCTATTTTCATTTAATTCCAGAAATTTCTTTATTTCTCCCCTAATTTCTGATCTTACCCGTTCAGTAGCGTATCATTCAGTCTCCATGCATTTAAATAATTTCTTTGGGGTTTTGGGTAAAAATATAAATATAGCATCCTTAACCTGGACACTCATTGTTAGGAGGAGGGGAAGGGGAATTGGGACAAAGTGCTGTGTGTATGTATGTCACTATCACTATGAGCAACGTTATTATATGAGACTATAATGCACCAATAAAAGTAGGAAAATAAATAAATAAATTTATTCTGCTCTTGAAAAAGATAAAACAAAATATCTGGGCAACAGCATCAAGACTATACTTTTTGTCAAACACCATTGCCATGTAGAAAATCGGCCTGCAAGAAGTCAGATAATACTGTCCAAAAAGAAAAAAAAAAAAAAGTCATGTAATTTGAAGAATACTCTAGGCCAATTACACAAGAACTTTTTCTCTAAAAGATGATACTGAAAGTCAAATGCATACATTTTAGATCTCTTCTCTCCAGATCCACTGAATGTGTTACAATAACTTCTTTATCACTAAGACAACTCACTGTGTAATCGAGAAGCTTTAAACTTTGTAATTGCATGAAATCAGCTTCTTGAAAGAATGACTAAACTTCTATATTTTAGTAGTTACAAAATCCAGTAATTAATAATAATAATAATAGTATAATAATAATAATAATAATAATAATAATAAATTATCCAAAGCATGGTAGGGTGAATAAAAGGAGTAAGATTCTGGAAAAGAGATTAAGAAAAAAGGTGTCACATGGAAGAAGAAACTGTATGACATGAGATCCTCCTTTAATAGTCTTTATGCTAAAAACAGACCATGACTAGTATTATATTACATTAACCCTGATGCAAAACCTACAATTTTAACCAACTGGGAAATCCAGAATATAAGCTTTAGAGTATATACTGCCACTGGATATCAAAGACTAACTAATGCCATGTCAGAGCCAGCCAGATAGAAGAAATACCAAAGAATATATATACTATATATATAATATATATAATATATAGGAATATATAATATATATATACACACTCTAAATATCTGCCTAACTCTTAATCCACATTTGCACAGAGAAGATTTCAGTAGCATAGATTAGGAAAAAAGAAATGAAATGGAATTTAAGCTAAAGTTACTTAATCTGTGAAAATAGAAATTAACCACATTTAAAGATATGTTTTAGTCACAAAAATTCTAATCTATTATGTATTTGATAAGCTTGATTACAAGGTATTTCCAGAACACACTGTCGCATTTTCTAAGGACTTAGGATGAAAGAAAATATAAGTTATAATTAATAAAACTTCCTAAAAGGTACTGATTTCCATGAGCAGCATTCCAACAAATGGCATGGTTAACAATCTTTTCTGGGATTGAAGCATACACACTTACCAGAGAGACCAACCCTACCTACCAAGCCAAGCAATCTGCTCTTTGTATGCCTTCTACTAATATAATATCTGATCCAAGGATTCAATATAATAAAGGCCACAGAGAATGGAGAGACTAACACTACTTTATACCTCTAATGTAGTTACCTTTTTTTTTTTTTTTGCGGTTCTTGAGATGGAACCCAGAGGCATTTGACCTCCGAGCTACACCCCCTGCCCAATTTTTTATTCTCTAGTTTGAAACCGGGTCTCACTGAGTTGCAGAGGGCCTCACTAAGTAGCTGAGGCTGTCTGCGAACCGTAATCCTCCGGTCTCAGCCTCCCGAATGCTGGGATTACAAGCGTGCGCCACCACGTCCGGCTTGATGTAGTTCCCTTTTGGAAAAAAGACTTAACCAGCTAGTAATCAGTAACCAAGACACATAGAAATAGATAAAAGACTATGACTAAGTTTTCCAAACAACAAAGAACTCATGGCTGGCCATGACTGCTTTCTTAGTTTATTCACCACAGTTAAAGACATACTGTTAAGATTTTTTAAAAATCATGAATAATGTTCTGAACTCTACTGTGTTTAGCTGATATGCTTGTTTTCCTTCACCTTCTATGAAACTTTCATTTGTCAAGACTGGAAAGCAATATAGTGAATAAGTTCAGAAATATCTGAAGATTTCATGATAAAAATACACTGTTAGTGATTAAAGAGTTCCTGGAACAATTGAAATGTAATCACGATGAGGAGAGGGTTACTCTGGGGAACAATAATTGGAATGTGATTTTAACTAAGAAGCTTAACCCTAATAAATTAAGTTATATTCCCTGATGAAGGTGACGATAGAAATCTGACAGTCTCTATGACATCTATAAAATGGAACTCAATGTTAGTCTCTCCGTAATATTTTTCAGTGGACAGGTTATTTGGTGCATATAGTACAGATATCAGCTTGTGGATATCATAGTCTTAATACAAATTATATCTAATGGTTGTGGTACACAGAAGAGATGGAAGAGACAAGAGACTGCCAATTATGTTACAATACCAAGCTATTTTAATGTTAGCATATTTTTTTAATAACTGCAAGGTTAGTTATATGTTCAAATCCTCAGGATTATACTCTAATATTTAACACATGCTTTTTAAAATTTGTCTATTTTTCAAAAGGTATTGCTGAATTAATATTTGATAACATTTAATTAATATAGCTTCACAATATTGTTTCTTTCCATAAATAGAACATAGCTGCTCTTACATTCATATCTTGTTTAAAGACACTAAATCATTTTCAAAATTTTAATTGAATATGACTTGTATATGCTTGTATAGCACTTTTGCATATAATATATAAGTATATATAATATTTCCACTTATTAATGAAAATGTTTCTTTAATTTATTTCTGGTTTATATATATGATTTCTTCTTTGTTTTCTACCATGCACACATCTTTTCTTATTCCTATTTTTTCAAATGAGTTTCTTTACCAAAAGATTATGATTGTTCCTTAACTTTTTATATATTTTTTGTGGACTAACCATATTGGTATATATATATATATATATATTTGGTGGTCTTGGGGTTCCTGAAAACCCTTCTACCTCTGGGCTACACTCCCAGACACCATATATATTGTTGTTGTTGTTGTTGTTGTTGTTTGTTTGTTTGTTTGTTTGTTTTGTTTTGTTTGTTTTTTGTTTTTTTTAAATTTGGAAACAGGGTCTCTTAAGCCAGCGAGGCTGGCTTCAAACCTGAGCTATCCTCCTGTCTCTGCCTCCCAAGCGCCACCATGCCTGGCTTATTGGTTTATATTTCTAAACAATTTTAAATAGCAATGATTATTCTGGGTTTGTTTAGCATGGTGCTGACTTCAGTAGGAAATTTTCAGTGTTGCTTTTATTCTGAGACATTATTTGTCAAGCTATAGAGATAATCTTGGTAACTTACATAGATTTTAATTATATTTGATGTAGACTTTTATCAAATGTATTATCAGGATACATAAAACATCATTTATTTATTTATAAATTTAAATGTTAAATTAAATGTTGAATTTTCTAATTTTGAGCTTATTTTATTTCCAGTAAAAAAATTCCATTTACATTAATTTTGGGGGGGAATTTACTTGCAGATGTTTTTAAAAGATTCTTTCTTATGTGTTTATTATTATGTTGTTTTGCTATGGTTTCTAGTTGTAAATGCCAATAATATACTATATTTGTAACAGTTATTTTCAGGCTTTGTGTTTTTCTCATTCTCTATGTTCTTAAAAGTTTAAAATAGCATGAGGCACTATTCTTTAGAGGTGTTTATAAAATTTATTTATGAGAATATTTTGTTCCATTGTCCTTCTGTAGTTAGCAATTTTATAACATCTATTTCTTCTTGGGTAATGATTTCAGCTTATTTTTAATCTTTTCTACCAAATATAAATTATATTTTAAATAAACTAGTATTTGTCTAATCCTTAATAATTATTTTCTTGAACTTAAGCAAAATAATTTCTTAAATCTAGAAATATTTACTTTATTACATAATAATTAGTCAATAAACTATTAAATGCCATCTGGATTACTTTCTATTAGTTATTTTTTGTTTTTCTAAAATAGAAATTTTAATGTCTCATTAAAGAAATCAGAGCGCCCATTAGAGATTTTCTAATTAGGTGATGTCTGAACCAATAAACACATAATGAAAAAAAAAGAAAAACGCTGAAAATTTGAATGTATAAGTGATTTACTAAGAATGAGGTGACAATTTTATAGCCTTTCATTTTTGTGCTAAATTTTACTTTATAAAAATAATAGTAAGACCCATTACAAGATTTATGTCATTAAAATATATTGTATTACTATCTGTATTAGTCAGCTTTTCATCTCTAGGACCAAAATACTTGATTAAAACTATGTAAATGACTCTGGGCCCCAGGCCGAACTGCGCGTAGCACGCCAGACCCCTGGAGAAACCGGACCCAGTAAGACGCTGGGATCTGGGCGGGGGTCGCGGGCTGGGCACGCCAGATGGGGCCCGGGTCGCGGGACTCTGGGCCCCAGGCCGAACTGCGAGTAGCACGCCAGACCCCTGGAGAAACCAGGCCCAGTAAGATGCTGGGTTCTGGGCAGGGGTCGCGCGTGGGGCACGCCAGCTGGGGCCCGGGTCGCGGGACTCTGGGCCCCGGGCTGAACTGCGAGTAGCACGCCAGACCCCTGGAGAAACCGGGCCCAGAACAGAAAAAGATATAGAAAAATATCGGAGAGGTGGTAAGAAAGCCGTTATGGATGCCAGGACACTGGAGATGCAGACAAAACTTATCTAAATGCACTGGAACTTATGGAAAAATTCGCCGTGAAAGAGGACTGCTATTTCTCTATATTGGTAAGAATCTCAGACATCACATATAAGGAGAGAGTTTAGCGGAGACCAAGGAGAAATGCGGTGTTGAAAGAGTTCTCTGCGATGGTGGTGGAGACTTGTATTCAGGAGAAGCAGAAACCGGATCTTACCAACTTTATTTTTTTGGAGAAATTATACCAAATGTCGAATGCTACCATCACGCATGCTTAGGAACACTGGACAACATTCAGAGTGGAAAAAGAGCCTGGGAAGGATTTGAAATGGTGGAGGCAGTGGCAATGCCAGTGGTCAATATTCGGGGGAGGCAGAGATCTGACAAATTACAACTGGAACCTTTGAAATAATAACCACAGAGACAGTGATCGGAACCTGCTGAGGGGTCAGGCGGGCGCCGGGGCCAGTGGCCGACATCGGAGCTTGCTGTGAGGCAAGGCCACTACTGAGGCCTCCGTGGCCAGGATTGGAACCTGCAGAGGGGTTAGACTGATGCTGGGGCCAGCAAGGCCGGCATTGGAGCCTGCCATGATACAAGGCTTGTGCTAGGGCCTCCGAGGTCGGGTCCGGAACTTGCTGAGGGGTTAGGCCAGTGCTGGGGTCAGCGAGGCTGGCATCGGAGCCTGCCGTGAGGCAAGGCCAGTGTTGGGGCCCCTGAGGACGGGACCGGAGCCTGCTGAGGGGTTAGGCCGGTGCTGGGGCCAGCGAGGCCGGCATTATAGCCTGCCATGAGGCAAGGCCGGTACTTGGGCCTCCGAGGCCAGGATAAGAGCCTGCCGAGGGGTTAGGCCGGTGCTGGGGCTGGTGAGGCCGGCATCGGAGCCTGCCTTGAGTCATGACCAGTGCTGGGGCCTCCGAGGCCGGGATCGGAGCCTGCCGAGGGCTTAGGCTAGTGCTGGGGCCAGTGAGGCCGGCATCGGAGCCTGCCGTGAGGCAAGGCCGGTACTGGGGCCTCCGAGGCCAGGATAAGAGCCTGCCGAGGGGTTAGGCCGGTGCTGGGACCAGCGAGGCCGGCATCGGAGCCTGCCTTGAGGCATGACCAGTGCTGGGGCCTCAGAGGCCGGGATCGGAGCCTGCCGAGGGGTTAGGCCTGTGCTGGGGCCAGTGAGGCCGGCATCGGAGCCTGCCGTGAGGCAAGGCCGGTACTGGGGCCTCCGAGGCCAGAATAAGAGCCTGCCGAGGGTTTAGGCCAGTGCTGGGGCCAACGAGGCCTGCATCGGAGCCTGCCTTGAGGCATGACCAGTGCTGGGGCCTCCGAGTCCGGGATTGGAGCCTGCCGAAGGGTTAGGCCAGTGCTGGGGCCAGCGAGGCCGGCATCGGAGCCTGTCGTGAGGCAAGGCCGGTACTGGGGCCTCCGAGGCCAGGACAAGAGCCTGCCGAGGGGTTAGGCCGGTGCTGGGGCCAGCGAGGCCGGCATCGGAGCCTGTCATGAGGCAAGGCCGGTACTGGGGCCTCTGAGGCCAGGATCGGAGCCGGCCGAGGGGTTAGGCCGCTGCTGGGGCCAGTGAGGCTGGCATCGGAGCCTGCCGTGAGGCAAGGCCGGTACTGGGGCCTCCGAGGCCAGGACAAGAGCCTGCCGAGGGGTTAGGCCGGTGCTGGGGCCAGCGAGGCCTGCATCGGAGCCTGCCTTGAGGCAAGGCCGGTACTGGGGCCTCGAGGCCAGGATAAGAGCCTGCCGAGGGTTAGGCCGGTGCTGGGGCCAGCGAGGCCGGCATCGGAGCCTGCCGTGAGGCATGACCAGTGCTGCGGCCTCCGAGGCCAGGATCGGAGCCTGCCGAGGGCTTAGGCCGGTGCTGGGGCCAGCGAGGCCGGCATCGGAGCCTGCCGTGAGGCAAGGCCGGTACTGGGGCCTCCGAGGCCAGGATAAGAGCCGGCCGAGGGGTTAGGCCGGTGCTGGGGCCAGCGAGGCCGGCATCGGAGCCTGCCTGAGGCAAGGCCGCTGCTTGAGCCAGCGAGATCTGGATCAGTCCACTGAGTAGCCAGGCCACTACTGGGACCATCAAGAGTGGGATTGGTACTTGCAACGCAGCATGCACAGAGAAATATCGCAGAAAATATAAATCAGACTCTTCTCTTAATCAGCAATAACTAGGAGGAAAAGGGCAACAGGAAGAGGTTGAGCTATAGAAAGGGCCCTATAGTGAAGCACCTAATGTGACCAATCAGAGGGTATGTAATACTGGAGGACGGAGCCTCTTTAAAACGCAGGAGGTACATAAACAAATGTATCAAAGTAAATCACCAAAGAAGTGTGGGATGGAGGGAGGGGGAGGGAATGGGATGGGGGCTGGAGGAGGGCTAATTGGATGATGTGTGCTTGTATATCCTCTCAAGTCTTGTACTCCAATGTGATTGATATATGACTACAATGCACCAATTTAAAAAATAAATTAATTAAAAAAAAAAAGAAAAGAATTAGAAATGGTAAATAAAATGTTAAGTATAGCCAAATCTGTAATATACACTTACTGTTCTTCTGTTTCAGCTTCATTGAAAGAAATAAAATTATATGATTTAAAAAAAAATAAATAAATAAAACTATGTAAATGAGACTATTTTATTTGGGTTCATTCTTTGAAAGTTTCAATTCATGGTCGGCTGGCTCTATTGTTTGGGGTCTCAAGTGAGACAGAACACTGTGGCAGGGGGCGAGGCAGAGGAAAGCTGCTGGACCTATGCCCACCAGGAAGTGGGAGTGCGGGAGAGCAGGAACAAGAAATAACCTTCCAGGTAATAGCCCAGGTGACCCAGTTCCTCCACACATGATCACTGCAATCAGGTTCCACCACCTCCCAGGAGTCTACTCAGCTATCAATGAATCATTCCTCTGAGGTGGTCAGAGCTCTCAAAATCAAACTCTTCCCCCAAATCCCACCTCTGACATTGCTGTATTGGTGTTGCAAGGGGTGAAATGTGCGTGGTAAGAAGTAATCCCCCCCCACCACCACCACCACACAGACAGACAAACAGAAAAACCGTGGATTCTTGTCCTAAGCTAAGAATAAGTATTCATCGCTTGGACAGCTGCTGAAGATATAAAGAATTTTATTAAAAAGATAGAAATATAGAGATAGTTACAGCCCTGTGCAGGAGCGGGGCACAGGGGGGCAATTCGAATGAAAATGCCAAAGAACTCCACTTTACTGAGTGTTTTTATCCCGCCCAAGTCCTAGGCAGGTCCTTTGGTTTTGGAGATAATGCTACCCCTTATCTCCAGCCCTGGCTCTGCTTCTGCTATCTCTCCAGCTGGATTTAGGGCCAGAGGGGCAGGCATTTCTGTCTCCAGACACAGGCTTTTACCTTTTGTCTTATGCCCCAAAATGTGTGAAATTGTTCTTAGGAATGTAAAGACACATTTTTTCCTGGCTCCAGCCTTCCTTCTTTTACAAATGGAAATTACAAGTCTCTTCTTCCTGTTAGCTAACCCTGGCTTTCTTAGTAAAGAAGATATATTTTAAAATTGGAAATCTTTCCCAATACTGATGCATTAATAAATTTTAAAACCTCTTCCCAATACCAGTACATTGGGTACCAAGTTTTCACTGCATGAACTTTTGAGGGTCATTTCAGAACTAAGCCAGAACATCACCCAAGTATACTCAGCTACTCTTATGATTTGGGAAAATTGTTTAACCTCTCTGGACCTCATTTTTTAATTTCATTTTATTTATTTATTTATTTATTTATTTATTTATTTATTGGATGTAGGGATGAAACCCAGGGGCATTCGACCTCCGAGCTACACCCCTGCCCTATGTTTTATTCTTTATTTTGAAACCGGGTCTCACTGAGTTGCAGGGGGCCTCACTACATAGCTGAGGCTGTCCATCAACTGGGATCCTCTGGTCTCAGCCTCCCGAATGATGGGATAATAAGCGTGAGCCACCACGCCCAACTCTCATTTCTTTATTTTTAAAATGAAGCAGTAATGTACTACTTGCCTTATATTGTTGCTATGAGGATTAAATGATAATGATAATGCCTTGAATAACACAAATAATCTATGCAAATAAAATCTTTTAAAGAAGAATGGACCATAAACCTCCTCTTTAATAACTTCTCTGTGTTTCATAAAACTTTATTTTTATTAATGTTTAAACTTCACTATTCTTTACTGGTTTTTAAAGCAAAATCTACATTTAGACTAAAAAAGGCGTTAAATAAGATATTTTGAAAATACAGCTTGAAATACCAAGAGAAAGATAATATATATATATATATATATATATATATATATATATATACACACACACATATGTATATATGTATATATTTGTACATTATATTTATATTACTTCAAATGTTGTAATATATAACTTTATTACTGAAATGGGGCCTATTATTTGTAATTGTTTGTCAGGTATCACCTATAAATATTTATTTGTTCTTTTCTCAGTTATGGACTTTTAAAAAATAACAAAAAATCTATGGATTTTCTGGTATCTTTTTCTTTGAACAAACACTTCATATTTGTCTAGTCCAGTGTACATTAACACATCGCTAGGACTGTTTGCTTTGCTTTCCATCTTAATATGATTAAGGGACCACTGTTTATATATTTTTGTTGTTTCTGTTACTAGTCTGCTTGCCAATTGGGCTCTTTTTGAAGTATACATACACATCTCATGTAACATTGTATACCCTTGTTCCAGCTGTACAAATTCAATTAATTGCATAATATTTATTCAACTTTGTTTTTCAAAATTAATGCTATGTGTTAAAGTAACCTGAACTACTTATGAGTAAAATTGTTTTAGATCAATATTTTGTACTTCATTTTTAAAATTAAATATTTGTGTTTTTAGACTCCTTTGAATTGTAGCCCTCAAATAAATTTAATAAAACATTTGATTGAATAAGCTTGCCAGAAGTTGGCCTTTTTTATGTGTGTAAGTAAAAGATGCCATCCTTTCAATTTCTTTAGGCACAGTATATTAATGATAATTTTAAATGGATTTTATGAATGTGGGCAAAAGCATGGACCAGAATGTACACATAAGATTTAACAATCTTCCTCATATTAAACTTAAAAGCATTGTACATGTCTCTGCCCTAATTTCCTACTTTGTAAACTTTAAGATTAGAATTTTCAAAATATTTCACATAAACACATTAAATTACATTAAATATAAATGAATCAGCCTGCAAGAAGTTTTTGAATGGTGTTTAAAACAGTTTTTCCCCCTACAGTGTTAAAGTTTTTATATAAAATGTCCCCCAATTAATCTCATGTGTTGGCTTAAGCATCCAGATTAGAAGCTAGAGGGTAGCTAGAAGAGATAAACCACTGGGAAAATAGCACTGGGGGCTATATTTGTTCCTGCCCTTTCTCCCAGTCTCTGCTTCCCCTCCTCCACCATGCCCTGAAGTGCTGCTGTCTTGGAGCTGGTTAATCGTGAACTAACCTCTGAACCTCTGAGGCTCAATCGACCCTTCTTCTTCTAAGTTGTATTTGTCATATATTTTGGGAACTTTGAAAAAAGTACTGACTGAAATATATAGAATAAACAAATTAGAGCAAATAACATTAAGTCCATTTCTCTTTTACCCTTTTATGGTTTGAGTGTAAACTTCACATGTCATAATATAGATTTATTATTGTTTTCCCTTCCTATATACTGTCTCTCTTGTCTCAACAACATTCTTGTTTTCTAGTTCTTCTTTGTATCCACTTCCCATTTAGTAATCACATGTCCTTAAAAATAAAACATAATGAAAACTTTGACTCAAGTGGACAGCATGTGATATATCTTCAATTTAGTTATATCAAGTTATTTTTTTGTTTACTACAAATAAATAATTTCCTAAAACAAAAAGCCTTGGTATTTGAAGTCAGACCAAGGTTTTAATCTTGGAACTACTAATGGATCAAGCTGGGAGCTTTGTTAAAAGCTTTATTAAACTTTTTTTTTTTTTTTTGGTGGTACTGGGGGTGGAACCCAGAGGCTTTCTACCTCCAGGCTATACTCCCAGACCTATTTTATATTTTATTTGGAAACAGGGTCTCACTAAGTTGCTGAGAGCCTCACTAAGTAGCTGAGGCTGGCTTCAAACCTGTGTGATTCTCCTGTCTCAGCCTCCCAAGCATGGGGATTATAAGCATGCGCCACCATGCCCTGCTTTTATTAAACTTTTACCAACTAAGTGGGCTTAATGCAAGCGAAATTGCTTCATTTAACTTTAGCAGATATTATCATATCCCAGTTTATCAAAAGCATAATATGAGACTCACATATTTAACAAAAAGATTGGAGAATGTGGTCTGGAAAATGAAAAGGGAATAAAAAGGAAACAGAACCACAAAAAAGTGCTTTTAAATCCCACAGTAGAACACCTCCAATAAATATGGCATATCACATTTGCCTTTTCTTGAATCACCCATTAAAGATCTAAATTCACAAAATAGAGCTTCATAGATTGAGGCTAAATAACACAAGTAATCATGTATACTGAGAGAATAAGAGAGAAGTTCCAACTCCTCCAGCTTTTACAGTGAGGATAGCCATGATCTCCTCCCAGGGTTAGACCCAAGCACAGACAGCCTAAACTGGGGACCAAAAGGAGTAAAAAAAATGAAAAATATCCACTACACCCAAGCCAGGCCATATGTTCTTTCAGTCTGATTCAGATACACTTAATCTAGGCAAAGGTTCTTAAGTTTCTTAAAATTATGCTCACAAAGTCAACAAATCCGATATACTCAATGGTGTAAATCACAGCTACCTAGGAGAGAACTCTGCCAGTACCATGGACAGGGATATGTGCACACCAGCTAGGTAATGGCAAGGATAGTGTTCAGAAACTTATGTAGCAGATGAAGGGCAGTGTTACTGGTGTCCATCTGTAGGCAACCAAAGAGATTTGAATTAGGTGTTGCAAGAAAATTTGCCTATTCATAAGTCCCTACCAGAAATAAAAATGAACTTGTTGTTCATGCACTAATAGTTGTGATGAACACTTTCTACTTACCCAAAAGCAATTCACAGCCCACCAATTCTCTGCTGCTATGTCTTGCCTTTTCAAATGAGATAGTAAAAATGTCAGAACACTTACATTGCCTGCCTCCCCTTTCATCTGGGGGATGGACAAATGACTTAATTGATGTCAGTGAAATTTCACAAAAAGTGCCTAAGGTAGCTTCTTGGGAAGCTTTCTCCAGTAATATAAAAAAGAAGTGACCAAGGGGAAAAGAATCTTTCCTCAAATTATGTTCCAATATTCTATTCTGAAGAAGTCCTGCTTAGATTCGTTCTGGCTATTTAAGTTCATTAAGAGGAAAGAGAAGTTAATTCTATAAAAATTAATTCAGACCTGCAATAATCTTAAAACTTTTTAATCCATTGAAGACAAATTCTTTGTTACTTAAAACTAAAAGCATACTAACTGAGAAGTAATCTGGAAATGGGAAGGAAGATACCCCAACTAAGATATCCTAATAAGGAATTTGTGGAGGAGAGGATATAAAATTGTTAACTTAGCCACCCAAGCTGGAAAGTTAGAAAACTTAATGAAGCAGCCAAATATTTGATTTAACAGTCTCCTGATATAGAAGAGGATATTAAATATTATATTTATTTATTTATATTTTATTGTGGAACTGGGAATTGAACACAGGGATATTCTTCCACTAGGTACACTCCCAGTTTTCTTATATATTTATATATTTTGTTTGTAAATAGATCTGTCTAGGTTGATCAGAGTTCTATTACATTCCTGAGGCTGTTCTCCAACTGCAAGTCCTCCTGCCTTAGACCCTCAGGTAATAGAATTAAATAGTCTTTTAATCTTTAGTGTCATAGGAAATATCAGGCAAACGTAAAATATTGCCATTTATTTTCTCTTCTCTTCTGCTTAGAGGCTACCTTCACAAGACTTAAACTTAGTGTGAAGTCAACTGGTCTGAAAAAGCAAAGAAAAAAGAAATATGATTCTTTTAAGAGACATGCTTCCTGCTTGACTTAATTTTCACTATGCTGGTGCCTCTGAGGCCAATGAAAGGACTCTGTGATCTGTACCATTTCAGTATGGTCCTAGTGACCCACCTATTTTTGGGCTTACAGCTTGTCCCAGTAATATTTCATTAAAACTCATTAAGCCTGGTGTGGTGGTGCACACCTGTAATCCCAATAGTTGGAAGACTGAGATAGGAGGATCACAGGTTTGCAGCTAGATTCCACAGCTTAACAAGGTCTTCTGCAACTTAGTAAGACCTTGATTCAAAATAAAATTAAAGTAGGGCTGGAGGTGTAGCTCTAAGGTAGAGGTAGAATGCCCCTGCCTTCAACCTCCAGTACTATTTCATCTCTGCTACCTCTTCTCTTCAAAGATCTTTGTGAATTTCCAATTCTGACCTTCTTATTTACATCCCTTGCACTCTTTTGTAGTTTTGCAAAATGTGATGAAGCTTTTATCTTGTTTCTTGAAGATATATCAGTTATCTGTCTACCATGTTCATTCAGTTATGAAACACAGTGTGTGTTTTTTTTTGTATGTGTGTGGTTCTGAGGATTGAAAATCACAGTATGTACAATATGATGAAAGTGAATTGCGTTGCCAGAGAATAACTAACTGTGAGCATTAGACAGACTTTTCTTAGAAGTCCTTTATCTTTTTCCACCTCCAGAATCCCTCACTGACCAATATATACCTGTCTGTTTCTACCTACTTCCTTTTTTCCACTTCAATCTCTTCTGTTCTCTATTGTTCACCAGAAACTCCTTTTCCCTTCTGAAGATGTGTTCTCATAGCCTAGCTTTAGCTCATTTGAGACTTCTGTTTATTTTCATAATGAAACTCATTTTTAGTGTCTATTCATTAAAAAAGAATTATCCATGTGATGAAAATTTTGTAAATACCACTTAACATGATATATTTTCTTCCCATTATTGAGTAATAGTCTACCTTAAATTATCCCTTTCACCTGAGAAGACCCACCAAATATTTTCTCATAGACTGTATTTTTTTTTACATGTTCTAGTACCTAAATCCTAAAAACTATAGGTAGTAAAACAAGGAAGCTTTCCCATGTGAGCGATCAGAGCCCTGGGATTACTTCTAATTAATTCTGTGGCTCCTCAGTGAGGCACTGACACAAGGACTATCATGCTGCCATTGTTCTTAGAACATCTCTCATGCAGCTGGATGCCTCCTATTTCTTGAACTTAATCTTATTAAGATCCAACTTTGTCATTGAATTTCTTGTGAAATGATTGGATTCTGATCCCCAATTAACTAAAAATAAAACTGACAAAGTATTTCTTGATGAAAAGCAGAGATCCATCCCAGATTACTTTGGCATTAGACAAATTTTGTGAGCTATTTCTACTAAAAGCACTAGAAAGAGAAAAGTCATTAAATGACAGAAGAGACAATACAGTAAATTTAGATGAGATTTTTGAAGCTAAACTATGAAAACAAACAAACAAAAAAGGATGCTGAAACAATGTAATCCCAGGGCTTAGAACAATTTTCCAGTATTTGTTAGAATACAGTGGATGAAGACATATGCAAAAACCCTGACAGAGCCATCTTATAGTTCTCTATTGGATTCTTATGCAGGCTGGCATAAAGTTACCATTAATTGCTTGAGGGCTCTATAACCCTTTTATTGAATTTATTGAAAAAAGTGTTTGAGAAATGCCTACCCAACTCTAGTGAGCTGAGTAGGTTAAATAAAGCTTAAACAAAGCTTTTTCCATCTCAAGCATCTAAGTTACTCGGCAGTTTTGGGATCAGAGTGAGACCCCAGAGAAAAGAGTCAACAAAACCAGGCCATAAAATCAGAAAGGCATTGAATGTTTGGATTCAGGACTGGATGCAGGGGAAATAGAAAGAATGTCTTTAAAATGCACACTTTCTGCAACAATGAAAAACCAATTTACAAACATTTTGTCGAGGTTTGCAGAAGAATACTGTGAAATGCTTTTTGCATCAAAATACATTTAAAAGAAGTATATTTAACTGGGTCTACTAATGTTATAGATTTTTTAATTTATCTGATGCCCATTGTTAAGGACCCTAAAGTATTTAGAAAAATTTTATATGCTCATTTGTAATCTTAGTCTCTTTATCTTACCTCCAAGAACAAACTCAGATTTTGTAGTACTATTCATATATAATAGCTAGTTTTTTTTAATCATCTGAACATTATTAGGACATTACTAAACACCTTGCTGAATCTCTACCAATGAGAGAACTTGAACCTAAATATTGGTTAACATATTTTTAAAAAAAACCCTGTTTATTTTATTTGTTCATTTAATTTTTATTTTTATTGGTATAGCCATATATCTTAATGGAGTACAAGATGATAGAGGCATACATGCACACATTACTCAGACCTTACCCAATTCCCATCCCATTTCCTCCCTCCTTTCTCCTTCTCATGTTTGGATTAGTGATTGACTTTGACTTAGTGATTCACTTTATTTGAATTAGTTATTGACATATATACATACATATGTATATATGTATATCATGCACATTATCTGCCTTTTCTTATTTCTTATAAATTTTTATTTTCTTATCCAAAAATTCACCTATGAAGAAATTTATAAAAATTAAGCATCAAGTTTGGTCTGATTTTAATATCACCTTATTTTCAGGGTTAGGATTAGGGTGAATATTATATTCTAGCATTTCCAAATTCATCTTATATTTAGGTATTTAAACTAGATATATTGCATATTATAAATATCCTACATAGGCCGGGCATGGTGGCGCACGCTTGTAATCCCCGCACTTGGGAGTTGGAGACAGGAGGATCGCACAGATTCAAAGCCAGCCGTGCTGGCTTAAGAGACCCTGTTTCCAAATTTAAAAATATATATTTTTAATTTAAAATAATATACATTTTATATATAAATAATATATATTTTAATTTAATATTATATATATTTAGTTTAAATATATATAATATATATGTATATATATGTATGTGTATATATATACATATATACATATATACATATATACATATATATACATATATACACATATACATATACACATATATACATACATATATACATACATATATATATATATATATATATATATATATATATATATATATATATATGTTAGGTTTTGGAGTGCAGCCCGGAGGTACAAGGGCTTCCAGGAAGCCCAGTACCACCAAAAATAAATAAATAAATAAATAAAATAAAAAATATCCTACATAGAACTTTACACACACACACACACACACACACACACACACACACACACACACATTTTTTTTCTAAAATCACTGATTCATTTTTATTGCAGTTTTCCTTGTCTCTTCAGCTCTAGTTTAATATCAAATTCTTACTTTGGCACACAATATTGTACAACTATTATTCCAACTTGCATTTTTACTACCTTTAACTTTATATTTTGTGATTGCTATGACCAAGTTAATATCTTGTCAACACCAATAGATAATAAATTTTATGTTAAAAATATACCACAAATACATCAAGGTATTCATTATTTAAAATTTATTCCACTAACTTTTGATTGATTGTATAGAGTTTTTAAATTTTTTTATTGGTGCACTGTAGTCATACATCTTAATGGGGTACAGGACAGTGTAGGCATACATGCACACATCACCCAATTAAGCCTTACCCAACTTCTGCACCATTCCTTCTCCCTCTTGTTTTCTCATGTTTGGCCTAGTGATTGGCACTGATATGTTTGTTAAAGTATAGCATGTGCATTAGAGAATTTCCATCTTCCTTCTTTCCATCCCCTTAATTAGGTCACCTATTTCTCTTCTATAATATCTCCTTCTTCATCCAAAGTTCCTCCTATGACCCACTTCCTAGATTCTGCATATTAGGGAGAGTATTTGATTTTATGTTTTTTGTGACTGACTAATCTCACTTAGCAAATTGTCCTCCAGTTTCAACCATTTCCCTGTAAATGATGTAATTGTGTTTTTCTTTATGACTGAGTAAAATTCCATTGTGTACATATTCCATAGTTTTGTAATACATTCATCTGTTGATGGACATCTTGGCTGGTTTCATAGTTTGGCAATGGTGTATTGTGCTGCTATGAACATTGATTTAAAAAAAAATGAGGCCTAAAACATACACTGGTAAAAAGATAGCATGTTCAACAAATGGTGTTGGCAAACCTAATTAAACATATGCAGAAAAATATAAATCTCACTTTCTCACGCTGCACAAAAGTCAGTTCAAGATAGATCAAATACTTGGAAATGAAACCAGAGACCTTGAGGATCCTTGAAGAGGGCATAGATTCAACACCTCAACACATAAGCACAGGTAAAAATTTTCTCAACAAGACCCCAAAGGCACAAGAAACTAACAGGTGAATCAATACATGGGACTGCATTAAACTCACGAGCTTCTGTACAGAGAATGAAACTGTTAGGAACCTCAACCAAGAGCCAACAGAATAGATTTTTGCCAAATATTCCTCTGATAGAGGACTAATATCTAAAATATACAGAGAACTCAAGAAACGCAGCACGAAGAAAACAAATTGCCCAATTGAAAAAAGGGGCAAGTGAATTAAATAGACATTTCCAAAAGAAGAAATTCAAATGGCTAGTAAATGCATGAAAAAATGCTCAACATCTTTAGCAATCAGAAAAATGCAAATCAAAACTACGCTGAGATTTCACCTAACACCAACTAGAATGTCAATCATTCAAAACACAATCAACAAAAAATGCTGGCAAGGCTGTGTAGAAATGGTAACTCTAATTATTGGTGGGATTGCAAATTAGTACTACTACTTTGGAAAATAGTATAGAGGATCCTCAGAAGAATGAGAATGAATTTACCATATGATCTAGCAATACCACTTCTGGGTATCTACTCAAAAGAATGGAAACCAAACTACCAAACTAATGCATGGGTATATATTTTCTTAATACCTTTTAACGACTTTCTTTTTTTATCTTAACATTTCTCTTCTCTCTTCTCATTTAATATGTATCTGTAAATGTGGACTAGTTTATAATCAATACGCAAAATATACCTGGAATATTAATTTATTCTTATAAATCAATCAGAAATAAAGAGAATGCATATAAACAAATGCCTATCAAAATACATAAATTATTTTAAAATTTACTTCATTTTAAGAGATTTTATTTCAACAATTTTACAAATCAAAATTTTTAAGTTCTACTTAATTTTTCTGTAGATTTTCTCCTGTATTTTCTTATAGAAATGTAACTTTAATTTTTATGTTTGGATCTACAACCAAATTTAAGTTACTTTCATGTGTATGCTGTGAATCAAAGGCTTAATTTTTTAGGTTTGGTTTACTTTTCTTTATCCGTCTTTCTTTCATTTTTTAATTTATTTATTTTTAGTATGTTTGCATTGCCTTTTAGTCTCACATCATAAAGTAAATAATGTTAAAAGTGACATACATGTATGACGGGTCCAGTCCTTTAGCTGTGGGGCTGAGCAGGAAAGTTGAGTGCTGATGGCCCAAACAAAACCACATGGAGCCAGGAGACGTGTCAAGTAGGATCTCGTTTATTTAAAGCAAAAAACTGCAAGGGGGATTTCCAACCGGAAACTATTCTAACCTATCAAGCTAAAGGTCACCCTTGCATGTGTAAAGTACATAATTTGCAGCCAATCATTATCCAATGCACGAGGGGCTCATGAGCACGGAAGCATTATATGAGCCAATAAGGCTCAACATTACCAAATTGGGCTATCCGGGGCAAGGAGAGTAGTTACACCCTCCATCTCCGCTCGGGCTACATGTTGCAGATTCATTCATCGGAAGTTCAGGAGGATGTGCAGATGTCAACGTGCTTGGTGCTACATGTAGCTAATTCATCAGAAGTTCTGTCAGGCAGTTTGAGCAGACCCCAACACATATACACAGTATTTGGTGCCCCACCTCCCCTTCTCCATACAGAGTACTAAGATTGACATTGGTACACAAAGTTGATGGTAGTAATTCCTTCAATGATACTCACTCTTCCACCTCTCTTTCCCCTAGACCATCTTTCTGACTCCCTTGAGGTTTCTCCTCCATTATCTTAAGTTTTTCTCATATTCCAGTTACTCCCTAACTTTTGTATATTATAGAAAACATATGACCCTTTCCATTCTGAAACTGGCTAATCTCACTTAAAATAATGTTCTCCAGGTCCATCTACTTTCCTAAAAATAACAATTTTGTTCTTTATTGCTGAGTAGAATTTTTTTGTGTGAGAGTCCCATAATTTTGTAGTCTATTCATCTGTTGATGCACACCTAAGTTGATTCCATAATTGTACTGTTGTGAATTGTGCTGCTATAAACATGGATATGCATATATTACTGTAATTCTCTGATTCAAGCCCCTTTATATAAATACCCAGGAGGGAAACAGCAGGATCATGTGGTGACCCATTCCAAGTTTTCTGAGAAATTTCAACAGTTTTCTTAATAGTGGCAAACTAAATTCCAACTCCACCAATTAATATAAAAGAGTTCCAAATTTCCCACAACCTCGCCAACATTTATTGTTTTTAAATTCTTTTTTTTCCCCTCAACTGGGGATGAAATCCAGGGGCATTCTACCTCCAAGCTACAACTACAGCCCTATTTTTTATCTTTATTTTTGAAACAGGGTCTCACTGAGTTGCAAAGGGCTTTCCTAAGTAGCTGAGGCTGTCAGTGAAGTGTGATCCTCCTTCCTGCCTTAGCCTCCTAAATGCTGGGATTACAAATGTGCACACAATTGTTTTTTGAATTCTTGACTGACATTCTGATTTGGGGTTAAATGGAATTTCAGATGCCCTTAATTTACATCTCCCTTATTGTTAATGATGTTAAAATTTAGTTTGTTTATTTATTTATTATTTTGTGGTACTAGAGATTGAACCAAGGGAAAATCTACCTCTGAGATACACCTCTAGCCCTATTTTTTATT
Source organism: Muscardinus avellanarius (assembly GCF_963383645.1). Lineage (NCBI taxonomy): Eukaryota > Metazoa > Chordata > Mammalia > Rodentia > Gliridae > Muscardinus > Muscardinus avellanarius. The sequence goes on from NC_137787.1 coordinate 165,534,396, forward strand.
CTTTATTTTCAAACAAGATCTCATTAAGTTGTGGAGGACCTCACTAAGTAGTTGGAATTGGCTTCGAACCTGAGATCCTACTGTTTCAGCCTCCCAAGTACTGTTACTACAAGTACAAGCATGTGTCACCATGCCAGGTTCATCATTTATTTATTGGGATTGATGTCTCTTGTGAAATGTCTATTTAGTTCAACTGCTCATTTATTGATTTTTTAAAGTCTTTTTATACTGTTTTTAAATTTTTAAGTGTTTTTATTGGTGCATTCTAGTCATACATCTTAGTGGAGTACAGGATGGTATAGGCATATATGCACGTATCAGGTAATTAGTCCTTACCCAATTCCCACCCCATTTCCTTTCCCCTCCCTCCTTCTCATGTTTGGCTTAATGACTGACTTTGATATGCTTGTTAATGTACATCAAAAACATTAGAAAATTTCCATCCCTTTTCCCTCCTTCCTCAGTTAGGTTGCCTTATTTGGTCATCTATATTATCTCCTTCTTTATCTAGAGTTCTACCTACAATCCACTTTTTCTCTAGCTTCCACATATTAGGGAGAGCATAAGATTTCTTATTTTTTGTGGCTGACTAATATCACTTAGTGTTCTCCAATTCCATCCAATTCTCTGTAAATGATTTAACTGTGTTTTTCTTTATGGTTGAGTAAAAGTCCACTGTGTACACATATCAAATAGTTTCATAATTTATTTATCTGTTGATGGACATCTTGGCTGGTTCCATAGTTTGGCAATGAATTGTGCAGCTATGAACATAGATACACATGCATTAGTTTGGTAGTTTGGTTTCCAATCTTTTGGATAGATATTCAGAAGTAGTATTGCTGAATCATATGGTAAGTTCATTCCCATTCTTCTGAGGATACTCATACTGTTTTCAAAAATGATTGCAGTAATTTGCAATTCCACCAACAATGTATTAGATTCCCCACTTCTCCACACCCTTGCCAGGATTTGTTGTTGATTGTATTTTGAATAATTGACATTCTAGTTGGAGTTAGGTAAAATCTCAGGATAGTTTTGATTTGCATCTCTCTGATTACTAATGATGTTGAATATTTTTTATGCATTTATTGGCCATTTGAATTTCTTCTTTTGTGAAGTGTCTATTTAGTTCACTTGCCCATTTTTGATTAGGTCATTTGTTAGTGCAGAGTTTGAGTTCTTTGTATATTCTAAATATTAGTCCCTTATCAGAGGAGTATTTGGCAAAAATCTCCCATTCTATTGGCTCTCAATTGAGGGTTTTGTTTTTTGTTTTTTATTTTTGTTTTAGTTTTTGTTTTTGTTTTGGAGCATCTGGAAATGGAACCCAGGGGCATTTGACCTGTGAGCTACACCTCCTGCCCTATTTTTTATTCTTTATTTTGAAACAGGGCCTACTAAGTTGTGGAAGGCCTCACTATGTAGCTGAGGCTGTCTGCGAACCGTGATTCTCTGGTCTCAGCCTCCTGAATGCTGGGATTACAAGCATGTGCCACACCTGGCTTTGGTTGAGGTTCCTGATAGTTTCCTTTACTGTAAAGAAGCTCTTCAGTTTAATGCAATCTCTTATATTATTCAGCTTTTAGTTTCTTGTGCCTTGGGGCCTTGTTGAGAAAGTTTTTACTTGTGCCTATGTGTTGCAGTGTTGGACTTATGCCTTCTTCAAGGATTCTCAAGGATTCTGGTTTGATTTCCAATCTTTGATCCATCTTGAATTGACTCTTGTGTAGGGTGAGAAATTGGGATTTATTTCCATTTTTTTTTGCATATGGTTAACCAGTTTCACAAGCACCATTTCTTAAGTTCTTTATATCTAGATATTTGTCTTCTATCAGGAATAACTGGCAAAGATCTTTCATTCTGTAGGCTTTTTCTTTAGACTCCTGATCATATCCTTTAATAAGAAGAAATTTATTAGTTTTAAACCATCCCATTTATTAAAATTGTTTTAATTTTCTGAGCTATGAGGGCCTTGTTGAGAAAAATTCTGCCTGTGCATATATGTTTGAATATTAGACCTATGCCCTCCTCTAAAATCTCTGGTCAAATCTCCAGTTCTTTGATCCATATCAAATTGACTCCTGTACAGGGCAGAGGATTTAGTTCCATTTTTTACAACTGAATAAGCAGTTTTTCCAACACCATTTATTAAAAAGACTGTCTTTTCTCCAATGTATCTCTTTGGCATATTTGTTGAAAATCATTTGGCTGTAATAGTGTGGATTCGTTTCTGTGTCTTCTATTCTGTTTCATTGCCCTTTGTATGTGTTTTTGTGCCAATACCATGCTTTTTTATTACTATAGTTCTGTAGTATAATTTAAAGTCAGTAATTGTAATGCCTTATTCATGGTTCTTATTGCTGAGAATTGCTTTTGCTTTTCTTTCTCCACATGGAGTTTATGACTGTTTTTTCTAGGTCTGTGAAGAATGACATTGGTATTCTTATAAGGATTGCATTTATTCTGTATATTACTTTTGGCAGAATGGCTATTTTGTGTGTGTGTGGTGCTAGGGATTGAACACAGGGGCATTCTACCTCTTAGCTACATGCCCAGCCCAAATTTTTATTCTTTATTTAAAAACAAGGTCTCACTAAGTTGTGGAGAGCCTCACTAAGTAGCTAAGGCTGGCCATGAGCCCAGAAGCTCCTGTCTCAGCCTTCCAAGCACTGGGATTACAAGTGTGTCCCACCACATCTGGCCCCAGAATGACCATTTGGATAATATTCATTCTGCCTAGTCAAGAGTGAGGGAGATCTTTCAATCTTCTAGGATCTCTAATTTTTTTATTTAGTGTTTTATAATTTTCATTGTAGAAGTCTTTTATCTCTACAAAAAAAAAGTGTCCTTGGTTAGTTTTATTCCTATGCATTTTATTGGTTTTTGAGGTTATTGTGAATGGAATTATCTTCTGGATTTCTTTCTCAGTAAATTCATGGTAGATATATAGAAAAACTACTTATTTTTAGATTGATTTTGTATCCTGCTACATGCTGAATTTGTTAATCATCTCTGGTAGTATTTTTTTTTTTCAGTATCTCTGAAAGACCAGTATCTCTGGTTTTCTACTTACCACTGTTCTAGGCCAGAGGCCCAACTCTGGAATCCAACAAATTAGGCCCAAATACTTGCACCCCAACTATATATATATGAAAAGCAAGAAAGACATTTTAATCAATATGGTCATAATGGAAAGACAAGTGAGATAAAACATCCAAGCCCTATATTTGGGGTTGATGTGAACTTTAGTTATAAAAAGAAAAACAATTAGGACAGCAGGCTAGATGTGTGCATAGTTAAATAGTCTTGATTAAACTTCTTTATAGTCACTTTTACTTTTAGGTAAATGTTTCTGCATAAGAAGCCAGTGTCATCATGGGATCATCTGCCTGTAAGGCTTCACTCTTCCTGAACATTGCATAGATTCCCAAACTGGGTTATACTACCCCCCCCCAGGGGAACACTGGACCAATGAAGGAGATGGTAGTAGCTTCAAGTGCAATTAGAGGGTATTGAATAAAATAAAAGATAATGAAAGAATGGGTTGTGTTTTTTTCTGAAAGGGAGTGGCAAACCAATAAATTTGATAACTTTGGGTAAAATAATGATTGAAAACTTTTAGAAGGAACTCCAGGGGTTCTGGAAAAGAACATTAAAAAACTCCAGGGGTTCTGGAAGAGAACATTAAGAACACTGGTAGTCGAATGTCCCTGAAAAATCTTGAAAACACCTTAGTTACTCTCATCTTGGCATATTCAACCATGAATTCAGGTAGAATACTGTTTTTTTTTAAATATACTTTTATTGGTGCACTGTAGTTTTACATAATTATGCAGCTCACAGTGGTAAGGATATGCATATTCACAGTATTTGATGAGCTTCCCCAATCCCATCTCCCTCCCCACTGCCTCCTTTTCCATGTACTTGATGAGGATATTGGAACTGATAGTTTTACATATGTACGTAAAGTATATGACCATGCTTTCTTATCCCATTCATTATTCTTCTAAGGGAAATGAATAAACTTCTTCAAATCTTTCCCTGATAATTATTTTGCAGTACTGGGGATGGAATCCAGGACCATTCTACCTCCGAGCTACACCCTCAGTCCTATATTTTATTCTTTATTTTGAAACAGGATCTCACTGAGTTGCAAAGAACCTCACTGAATAGTTGAGACTGTAAGAGAACTGTAGTCCTCCCGTCTCATTATAAGCATGCACCACCATGCCCAGTTTGATAAATTTTTCAAATGTTTTTTCTGTATATTAAAAGAGTTTTATTTTTATACATATTTTTATTGAAAATAAATGGCATATATTTAAACTGTACTTGGGGTCCTCTCCCCCTACCCCCATTTCCCCCCCACCAATGATTGTCCAGGCTTTTACACATATTCAGATGTGGACCCTCATTAATCAAATTCAGCCTTCTGCCTCTCCTATCTTTCCATTCAAACTTTGCTGAGATTTCCTTTCCATTATCTGGAGTCGCTTTGGTATTCCCTATGCTCCCTAGTTTGGGCATATTAGAGGAAACATATGTCCCTTCTCTTTCTGTGCTTGGCTGATCTCACTTAATACAATGCTCTCCAGGACTTTCCATCTTCTTGCAAATGACATTATTTTGTTCTTTTTTATAGCTGATTAGAATTCCATTGTGTGTATTTCCCATAATTTTGCAATCCATTCATCTGTTGATTGGGACCTGGGTTGGTTCCATATTTTGGCTATTATGAATTGTGCTGTTATGAACATAGGTATGCATATGTTGCTGTAGTTCTCTGATTTCAACCCCTTTGGAACAATACCCAGGAGTGGAAGAGCTGGATCATATGGTGGATCTATTCCCAGTTTTCTAAGAAATCTCCACACAGACCTCCATAGTGGCTGAACTAGTTTGCATTCCCACCAACAGTGTAAAAGAGTACCTCTTTCCCCACATCCTTGCCAGCATTTGTTGTTATTTGATTTCTTTATGCTTGCCACTCTGACTGGGGTTAGATGGAATCTCAGTGTAGTTCTGATTTGCATCTCCCTGATGGCTAATGATGTAGAACATCTTTTCATGTATCTGTTGACCTGTCGTATCTCTTCTTTTGTAAAGTGTCTATTCAGTTCAATTGCCCATTTCTTAATTGGGTTGTTTGTTTTGCTAGTGTAGAGTCTTTTGAGCTCTTTGTATATTCTGGATATTAACCCCCTATCAGAGTGGTGGTTGGTAAAGAACTTTTCCCATTCTGTAGGCTTCCTCTTTAGGTTATTGATGGTTTCCTTTGATAAGAAGAAACTTTTTTGTTTGATGCCATCCCACTTGTTAATTCTTGCTTTAATTTCCTGAGCTTTGGAGGTTTTGTTGAGAAAGTTACTGCCTGTGCCAATATGTTGTAGTGTTGAGCCTATGCTCTCCTGTAATAACTTCACAGTCTCTGGTCTAATTTCTAATTTTTTGATCCATCTCTAGTTGATTCCTGTGCATGGTGAGAGGTAAGGATTTAGTTCCATCTCTCTACAAATGGATAGCCAGTTCTCCCAGCACCATTTGCTGAAAAGGCTGTCTTTTCTCCAGCATATGAGTTTGGCCCCTTTGTCAAAGATTAATTGACTATAGGTGTGTTGATTTGTTTCTGTATCTTCTATTCTAATCCACTGGTCAGTATACCTGTTGTTGTGCCAGTACCATGCTGTTTTTACTACTATAGCTCTATAGTATAATTTGAAGTCTGGGATTGTGATGCCTCCTGCGTAATTCTTATTGCTGAGAATTGCTTTGACTATTCTGGGTCTTTTCTTTCTCCATATAAAGTTCATCATTAATTTTTCTAGGTCTCTGAAGAATGTTGCTGGTATTTTAATGGGAAATGCATTGAATCTATAGATCAGTTTTGACAGAATGGCCATTTTGATGGTATTTATTCTGCCTATCCATGAGCACGGGAGATCTTTCCATCTTCCAAGGTCTTCTTCAATTTCTTTCTTTAATGTTTTATAGTTTTTGTTGGAGAGATAGTTTATATCTTTGGTTAGGTTTATTCCTAGGTATTTTATTGGTTTGAGGTTATAGTGAATGGTATTTTTCTTTATTTCTTTCATTGTGGATTCATTGTTGGCATAAAGAAAAGTCACTGATTTCTTTAGGTTGATTTTGTATCCTGTAACTTTGCTGAATTTTTCAATCAGCTCCAGAAGTCTTTTGGTTGAGTTCGAGTCTTCAAGATAAAGGATCATGTCATCTTCAAATAAGGATAATTTTAATTTCTCTCTTCCTATGTGAATTCCTTTAATTTCCTTCTCTTGTCTTATTGCTATGGCAAGAGTCTTAAGGGCTATATTGAAAAGGAGTGGTGGTAGTGGGCATCTTTGTCTTGTTCCTGATTTTAGAGGAAATTCTTGCAATTTTTCCCCATTCAGTATAATATTGGCTTTGGATTTACAGTATATTGCCTTAAAGATGTTGAAGTACATTCCTTCTATTCCAATTTTTTGTAGTGTTTTTAACATAAATGGATGTTGGATTTTGTTGAATGCTTTTTCAGCACCTATTGCTATGATGATGTGGTTTTTGTTCTTGGTTCTATTTATGTGGTGAATAACATATATTGATTTGTGTATGTTGAACCAGTCTTATTTTTCTGGTATGAAACCAATTTGGTCGTGTTGTATTATTCTCTTGATACGGTTTTGAATGTGCATAGCTAGGATTATGTTTAGAATTTTTGCATCTATGTTCATTAAGGATATTGGTATATAGTTTTCTTTTCTTGAGGTATCTTTATTTGCTTTGGGGATTAATGTGATACTGGCTTCATAGAAGGAATTTGGGAGAGTTCCATCTCTTTCAATTTCCTGGAACAAGTTATGAAGTATTGGTATTAGTTCTTTATTCAAGGTTTTGTAGAATTCAGCTGGAAATCCATCTGGGCCAGGGCTTGGACATAAAGATCCAAGATTCTTTCCATGTTTGGAAAATTCTCTGAAATTATTTTTGTGGAGAGATTATGGATGCCCTCGGCCTGTACCTCTATCTCTTCTTCAATGCCTTTTATCCATAAGTTAGGATGCTTTATATTATCTCATATTTGCTGGATGTTTAGATTTTGCTGCTGTAATGACTTCTGTATACTGTTGACCATGTTTTCAATTTGGGATGTACTGTATTCTAACAGTGATATTCTACTTACCCTTTCATCTAATCTTCCAGAATTTCTTTCTATTGCTGTCTTCATTTCATTTATTGACTCTTTCATTTCATTCCAGACCTCTTTCTGATTCTTTCTTAGTGTTTCTGATTCATCTTTCATCTCCTCTAGACTTGTTTTAAATCCTTTCATTATTGTAGATAAGATTCAGAACTCCCCTTTTTGCATTTCTTTTAGGTCAGTATTTGTGACTTCTGTCATTTCTCCACTACTCCTGGTTCTCATATTTTCAAAGTTTTCAGGCCTATTTTTCTGATGTCTTCCCATTGTTTGTGGGTATTATGTTTAGTCCAGTCTTAGTAGTAGGGATTTAGAAGAGTCAACAGGTAAGCAGTACTTTTTCGAGTGGTGAGGGTTGGGTGATGGTGAAGTAGCTAGAGTGATGGGTAGAGTCAGGTAAGGTAGAGGATATAATTAGGTTGTGGAGGAATTTAAGTATAATAAGTTTTTTTTTCTTTTCTTTCTTTTTTTTTTTTTTTTGGTGGTACTGGGGTTCCTGGAAGCCCTTCTACCTCCGGGCTACACTCCCAGACCTATTTTATATTTTTGAAACAGGGTCTCTTACGCCAGCGCGGCTGGCTTCGAACCTGCGCGATCCTCCTGTCTCCGCCTCCCAAGCGCGGGGATTACAAGTGTGCGCCGCCACGCCTGGCGAAGTATAATAAGTTTGAATCAGGTTGAGAATGGGAGAAGGTTAGATAGTAGGACTCTTGTATTTATTAGAATATTTAAGTATGGAGATGTGAGGAACTTTGTGTGTTAAATGAAGAGATACAGTTAGGGGACAAAGAGAAAGTTTTGAAGGAAGATAGTTGATAGTCTAAATTGTAGACTTTTGTAGAGAGAGTGGGGGAAAGGAGCACACACACACAAACAGATAAAGTAACAAAATAAGGTAGAAAGACTTATACATCAAATATAAACAGCAACATCTACAATACAAAAATGGACCGCCAAGAGAGAACAAAAAGGGTTGAGTATAAACAAGATAAACATAAATTAAAATAAAACAAACTGACAACCGTGTGATATGAAGTGAAAGATCCAAACAAACAAGAAACCCAAATAAAAGTTAAAAAAAGAAGAAAGAAGAAAAAAAAATCCCATCAAAAAACTGAAAACCAAAAAAAAGAAAACTCCCAAAACACAACAACAAAAAATAAATAAATAAATAAATAAAATAAAATAAAACAAAAATCAGCAAAAAAAGAAGAAAAAGAAAAAGGAAAGGAAATATTCCTACTATTTTACTAATATACTGTGTATATGCCAATGTCTCATATTTGCTTGGAGCAACCCATTGTGGCCCTGTGCAGGCATCATGCCTTAAGTGCCCTTGATGTATCAATGGAGTTGAAGGTGCCCCCTGGGTTCACACTGGCGCCCTCAGTTATCGCCATGTCTAGTGGCACTCACTGTGCAACCGCCGGCTCCCGTGGCTTATCTGAGCTCATGCTGTCCCCTGGCAGCCCAGTCAGGGGCTCTGAAGGGCTGGCAGCTCTTCCATATTTCACTGATTCTCTGAGAGCACAGCAGGACTGGTTCTGGGTCCCTGAAGGTCTCCCAGAGCCTCTGCAGATGCCTCCTCTCGTGCACAAACTGCCGCTCAGTTGCTCAGGTGAACTCGAAGCTTAATATGTTAGAGCTCTATGGCCACTTTCAGACTCTTGGACAGTTCTCAGGACTGCCAAGATTGCAGTATCCCCAAATCCTTTTTTGGGCTGGCAGCTCGATATGGCGTTGGCGGCCCGCCACAGCGTCTATAGCGCAGTTGTGCTCCTTTTGTGTGTGATGTGGAGCCTCCCACAGGTCGAGTTACTGGGTTTCTTCCACTGTAGTCCCCGAGTCTGTTTTGTGTCCTAAGCTGGGCCAGGCTACGCTCTCTCGTGGCCGAGCCTTGGGCTGCCTGGGTGGGACTGCCTGGGATTGGGCTCTGGCTGGGGCTGGCAGAATACCAGTTTTGGAAGAACATTCCTGAAATGATTAACACAGTTACGTTAGAAAATAAGCAAGAATTTGACCCAAAGTTTGATATAAAAAGGCAGCCTCTCTAAGTCTCTGTTATATCCTGACTCAATAATTTTGATTGTTCTATCTTCAAGTTCACCAATTCTACCTACTTGTCAATTCCTCTTGCAAATTTTTTGCCATTACTTTTTCTTTTAGCCCCAGAATTTCTATATTTTTTAACATTTGCATCTCCTTAATGATATTCAAATTTTATTTATAATTTTCTTGATTTTTTTAGTATCTTGTCCATATTTTTCCTTAGTTTTTTGAGCACACTTAAGACAATTATTTTAAAGAAGAGAGATGAATGTCATGCATAGCCTCCAGACAGGTTAGAACAAATATAACAGTTTGTCAGTAGGTCTTCTTTGCTCTCTCTGTAGTAAGCCAGTTCCCTACTTCAAAGTCAAGATTTCCACTCAGAGATGAGGGCTGAGACAGGGGCACAGCATGTAAAGATGCCTCCAAATAAATATTCCTACCATTTTGAATTTGCCTTTCTCTTGATTCAGCATTTTCTTTGTTGCTATAAATGTATAACTATTTCTCAGATATCTGACAAAGTTGGTTGTGACAGTTTCTACTGGTTTTTCATGTTTCTGTGAAGGAATGAAACTTTGGGGCTGCCTGTGCTGCCATTTTGCTGTCACTTCGTTTATGCCACTTTTGAAGAGGATGTTTGAAATGCTACGCTGAAGAGGATTGTAAGGCCAGGTTAAGTCAAGTGGGAAAAAAGATGTCAAGATTGATTAGTTATATATGTTATGGTTAAGGAGAAGAGTGCAGCATAAAATTTTTCTAGTTTTCAACTTTGGGCAAGCCTAAATATATGCTGTGTGACTTTGTGCACTGCCATCCAGAATAATGCTAAAAATTCTATAATATCATTCTAGAACTGATTAGAAATACTCTCAACTATAGCTCTACATATGCTTTTTTTTACAGGGAGCATACTGCTAACTCACATAGTTTGATTAATATTATTCATTACTATTATTTCTACTAGAGTAATAGAATAATAGCAGGTAGAGAGGTTGCTCATAACTAGTTTAATAGTGTTTGTTACCCTGAGTTTCTCTGGATGATCTCAGTTTATGTCTATTGTTTTAGCATAAGCATAGTGCCCCCTTTCAATTTTAAAGAATACTAGGTTGGACAAATAGATGCTTGACCCAGCAGTGATGTTATATGGACATCTTAAAATAATATATCAATCTCCTAGAAAGAGAATGAGTTAGCCAGAGAATAAAATAATGACATTTTTGTGTTGGAAGTTTCATAATAAATTTATTCCCTTGAATCATCTTTCCTTCCTTTTTTATTTTTCTGTTAGTATGCTGTCTCAACAACAATTCTCTTTTAGTTGTAAAACATCAGTTTTTAGGTTGAGTACATTGCTAACTATAGCAAAAAAAGACAGTTGTTCCTGTCCTTTCCAGAAATTTGTTAATCAGATGACTAAGTTCTGAAAACTGTCACATCAATGTTTAGTGCAACAAGTAGAAAGGTAACTAAGCAAGGTGACTTAAGTTATAGAAACAAATAAAAAATAAGGATCTGTCCTTAATGTCAACTCAATGTAAATACATTTCCTCTTGTAGTCCACACAAGAACTTAACAATGACAATGGTGACAGACCCCTTGTATTTCCAAGTAAACTTCCAAATATATGCCATTAACTGGAATGGTATACAATATGATTAGAGACCTGGGTTTCTGATGCACTGAAGACGTATCTACCAGCACTGAGCTACTTGTGCATCTAAAAGAAATAAATGATTTTATAAGATTTTAGACAACTACTTTCTGGGTCACTCTCAGACTATCACAATCCATATGTGTGTGTGTGTGTGTGTGTGTGTGTGTGTGTGTGTGTGTGTGCATGTGTGTACAAACACACACTCACATATATATATAGGCACATGTGTATATATGAAGTTATATGGGCCTGGAATAGGGCAATTGTGTAGAAAATTTAGGATTTTGTCTTTATTGGCTGCTTCTTGCAGTTTTCAGTGAAGTTTTAGGAGAGATGAACTCAGAATGGATCCAATGTATGTTCAGGAAGTGGCTTTCAGAAATTGTGTGTGCTCTTGATTCTCACTCTGGTTCATCTGTGTGTATATGTTTCTCTGTGTGTGTGTCTGTGTGTGTTTTCTATAATCTAAATGCATTAAATTTGCAGCCTTTTAGGATTTTAAAAATAGAGATATGAGAGAGAGAGAGAGAGAGAGAGAGAGAGAGAGAGAGAGAGAGAGAGAGAGAGAGAAGGGACCACTCTGTGTTCCAAACTGAAACACTTAGAAGTATATTCCAAAGAAATAGTCTTATCAGGAGATAAGTCACTGGCCCCAAAGCTTTTAAAAAGGGCTTCTATTAATAGCTCTCTGTTAGGCAGTGAGATGGAAGCTACCTCCAAAGATCAAATTAAATATATTGTCTTCCCATCCAAACCTATTTTTTTAAGTAGTCTCAAGGTAGAATCAGGCTTTAAAACAATATCTAAAAGTCAAAAGAAATCACAAGCCTGAGCTGCAACTCTCTGATACTGATAAAGCTGAGCCTGAACTGGAGGAAATGTTGTTGGGATCTTTGTAGGCTCCCTCCACTAACCACATTAGAATTAGTCATGAAGAAGATAAAGCCTTTGCAAGACAAAGAACAGAGGACCAGAGATGAATGGCAAAATAATTTCTCCATAGAGCACAATTTGAAATAGGTAATGTAACCAAGAAATCTGTTATGCCAACAGGTTCAGGAGCTTCTCTCACAGGATACTTATCATTGTGATGGACTAATGACTTCAGCATTTACTATTCTACACTTGCTCAAAATGAACTTTTTATGTTGTTCTTAAAGTTTCTTACCTTCTACACGTGTCTATCCTTGCCCAGTTTTGGTCTCCATTAACATGATATATCTTTTTCCATCCTTTCATTTGCAGCCTATAAATGTCTTTGGCTGTAAGGTGAGTTTCTTACAAGCAGCATATATTGGTATTATTTTTTAATCCACATTGCCAGTCTGTATCTTTGAATTGATAAGTCTTTTGATGTTCACAACATTATGATATGTACAAATAATAGAATTCTACTCAGCAATCAAAAAGAAAAAAATTATGTAATTTGTAAAAATATGGATAAACCTGGATAACATTATGTTAACTGAGATTTTCCAGTCACAGAAAGTAAAGAGTCATATGTTTTCTCTCATATCTGAAAGCTAGGGAGTAATTAAGGTATAAAAGGAACTCTAGATAGAAGAGGAGAAATTTCTGTGGACAGAGGAAAATGGTTTTGAGGTGAAGGGCTGGGAGAATTAATTTAAAAATACTTCCATATATATATACAAATACCAATGTCAATATCAATTTTTATATGAGGAAAAGGGGGAGTATGGTGGGATCTGGGGAAAAGTTCACCAACCTCTATGTGCATGTATGTGGCCATCACTATGAACTACATTATGATGTGAGACTATAATGCACCGATAAAAGTATAAAAATCCAATAATTAAAATAAATACTAAACTATAGTACTCTTTTAAAGTAGAGTTTCCTATATCTACCATTCTGTTAGTCTCTCAAAACCTAGATATGAAATTGCTACAAAACCTTTATACTATTATATAGTATGAAATATGAGCAGTGCATGCTATATAACGCTGCCCAGGTACTTACTCTGAAAAACCAAGCTGTTCCTTTACCCAGTTTTCAAGTCTTTTAGGGATGTAGACCTAGACATGTTCAAGGGGTCGCTCAGGACCTTTATGGACTCTTCCTAACAACATTTAGCTGAAGGAACAAGCCCATTATTTTCTAATCCTGTCTTCTCCCTCCATGGGTGTCATATAAGAATAGTACTGTAGTCGATATAGCTGCAGAAGGCTACCCTGACTATAGTGAGCCTTTTCTATTGAATTTTGGGCTTTGTTAATGGAAATCAGAGGCCTAGACACTGGTTCTAATAATACATCCATCTATGTATTCATCTATTTTCTTTATTCACGTATTGTTTACTCATTTCTATTCTATGTTGGGTACTTTGGTGGATTGTAGAGACCTTTCAACAAATTCAACAAACTTGAGCCTTTGGGAATTTATTCTAGAGCACCATTATGAAACTGCTTCCAGTCTAGGAGTTGAGAGAAGATCAGGAAAGCAACAGGGCAAACTATCATCCAACAAGAAGACACACTACTATGCCTAGATTGGCTATACTAAATACAAGTTATGATGCCAAAGTATGATGATTTTTATTATTGGTGGGTGAAATCATATTGAAGTTATTCCAATATTCACTCTATGAGTCTGATATCTAGGTGTTTGTAGTGATAGATCACTTCAAAAAATAAATATCATAAAAACCTATAGTTCTTTATTTCTGAAGCCAGTGCCCAGATCATGCCTAAGAAGACCAGTGCTTTTCCCACCTTACTATTTCCATAGCATTCTACTTATCATTAGAAGCCACTGGAAACCAACTGCACCTTTCTGGTGGAGCAGAGTGAAGCACCCAGATCCTGAAGCATTAAAACAATATGTGTTTCGTACAAATGCTTTGATCTTGTCTCAGTCAAAAGCCTACACATAATCATCTTTTCCTGGGGTGATGGTAGCAATAACAAAGCTCTTTATACATGGAGGGTCAACAGATGAAAAGTCAGATGATTGTCTCTGCTATATTGACATAAGTGGTAAGTTTCAGCAGCTGATTCCCACTGGATCTGTTCTCAAGTGCTATGCCACACATTTAGCTGTGTCTGTTGGGGAAATGTACATATCATTGGAAATATGGCTCTTACAGGAACACTGTACCTACATGCCAATAAATTTAAAATATCCTTTTGTTCTCCCTAGACAACTGATCAATTAAAAGTTACTAATATCTACCTACAAGAGAGAAAGAAGAATCAAAATCTATCACTCTGAATATAAGCTGAAAAGGAAGATTTTGTTTACAAATCAACATGGTAGCCACATAAAGAAAATCAGACCAACATACTTCTGTTTGGTATTTGAAGGAATAAATTAAGAATAGAAAACCTGTCATGGAAACATTATAACTTTAATTGATCAATAAAATCCATATTTTATTTAAAATGTTGTCTCAATAAAAAAGTACAGCCTCACCAAAGGGAAATTATTTACCTGGAAAATAAATTGTTTTAAATTTTTTATTCCATGAGATAAAAGCATTCTCATCAATGATTAGTCAAAACTGTCTTATAAAAGCTTGGTCATTTTACTTAGACTTGGAATGATTCTGGTGGGTCACCAGAGCCACAGAGCTCCATATATTCTGCTGAGAACCTTGCATCAATTACATCCCAGTAGACTTTCTTCCCATTACTCAGTCCTGTTTTCCTCACTCCATCACATGTATCATCACAAGGACACTTCCTAATAAGGTTTCTGCCTATGAATCGCTGTGTCCCTGTCTGTTTCCCAGGAACACTAAATTAGATAAGTGATAGCTAATTTAATGCAATCAGTTTTCTTCATCAAACTTGTACATATGGCATATACTTCTAGTAATAAAGAATAAGATTTAAATTGATACATTTATTTTATGTGAATTTTCACTCAGTCAAAAATTCTCAAGGCAAGCCCATAGAAAAGAGCCAGTAAATATTTCAGTGTTAGTTATATCATTTATATACTCCTATGTAGCAAAGCATCATACATTTGTTATTTTAAAGATCAACCATTTTATCTATCATGACTGTCATGGGTGGGTGGTTCTTCTACTGGTGTGTCACCTGAGCTTACTTGTAGCTACATCTAGTCAATAGGTAAAATGAAATCAAGGCTTGGGCTAAGATGGCAGGAATTTTCTCTGCATGTAGTCTTAAAGAGAGTGGCCTGGATTTCTTTACATAGTGGTCACAAAAAGGCATTCCCAAATGCTCACCACTAAAGAGGCTCTTACAAAATTGGGTTTATTTTTGCTGCTGTTCCACTGGCCAAAACAAGTTACGCGGCCCAGGCAAGAATTAACACATGCTGGGACCACGTAAGAGCACAGATGCAGAGAGATGTGGTTGTGCTATTATTCCTGATTTACTGAAGAACGTGAGGCATGAAATAGTAAGTAACTTACTTCAGGATATAAAGCTAGGATGTGGAGAAAATGGTATTTTAATCCTAATTGTAGCATCATGTGCTAATCTACACTGCAGTTTTCTCCCTCTTTTCCACATCTTATTTTGGGTGAATGGGGAAGGTGAAGTGGGTGGTGTAAGTAATAGGGGCGATAGAGTACAGGTGAATAGGAAGGTAGAAGAGATTTCAGAGACTACCTAGCATGTTGATTTAAAAATAATGTTTAGACCTATAAATATGAAGTAATTTTCCTAAAAGCCTGCAACTAATTATTAGTAAGGCTCTTTTATTCTAGTCTTTGCTTCTATGTTAAAACATTATAAAAAGCTTAGGAATATTTGATTTTACAAAATTACAGATAAGACAGCATAGATTTAGACTGCAAATCACGGTGTATGCGACTCGTGCAAATCCACTCAAAGACAGATTCCGTTCACTAAACTGGAGAGCACCATGACTAGAGGATGCCCATTGCAGTCTAAAAGATAAAAGGGATTTATGCTTTGTACTTTACTGCTTTACACAGTTGGTAGTAAACATATGCAAGTCATTATCACAGAAGGTTATATAGTCTGAAAATATAAATAGGCTCAGGAAAGGCTTAGATAAATTCATGAATGAAGTTTATAATGGGTTACCAAAAGGAAGTTCGGGATCACAGACTCCCCAAGGTTCGAGTGTGGAGGGCAACTAGCATGCTTTCCTGAAAAACATCAAAGAAAGTATGCTGGGTCTCTGGGCTTGATGTGACTCAGTATGACAGTTATATTCTCATATTCTTTATATAAGATCCTCCAATCCATGCATCCCTAGTTATCTAAAGATATGATTAGGTTTCATTTTCAAAACATTTTAAAGATTACTTTTCTCCTCCGTCAACAAAATAACCATATCATATAACAGATCTTTATATCATTTATATTTATATTCTCTTCTGTCTTCTTCCTTCTTTATGTTAACCCATTTTTATATAGAACTTTTTTCTCCTCTTACTTATTTCAACTCTTAAAATTTTTCTCTCTACCTTGCTTTTATCTTTATTATTCCCTTCTTTCCACTTTCCTTTCATCTCTTTCTAACCTTTTACCTTCAGTATTTTTTAAGCTTTCTTTAAACTTTATACGATGATCAGGAGATATATGTCAGTAATTTGTTTCTGACTGACTCTCATCTTTTATTATTGTAAAATAAGCACATGAACCAGTTAAATCCCAAATTGAATAAAATAACTTTGAAAAACTCCATAAATATTACCATAAAATCATACAAGAACAAAAGCAAACACATATGCCAATTCTCCATTAACATACAGTTTCCATTGAGCTAATATAAAATATGTTCTAAAAACAACAGATCTAAAGTAAAAGCTTTATTAAGTGATATCTGAAGTAAATGCTTGAAGAAAATGTGGGGTTTGTTTTTTTGGAAAGAGGCATCTGCACTATGAAATTGATCTAACACTATCTCTCCTACCAGAATAAGTAAATCAATGAGAAATGCTCTGCTTTTGCATGGAAATTGCAGCTCTAAGGATACTTTATTTTGTTGACAAAATACATTAGCAATTTAAAGTGCATATTAGGCTAAAATTATTTATCATAACTTTAAAAAAGAATAATTTCTTACATAGTAAGTTCCAGAAAGTATATTTGAACTACATAAATTATCTAACATGTGTGTATGTATGTGCATAAAATATGTAAAATAAAATATATGTAAAATATATGCAATATATATGTAGGTTTTTTGTGATACTAGGGATGAAACCCAGAGACATTCTACACCCCTAGCCCCATTTTTTTAAACAGGGTCTCACTAAGTTGCAGAGGGCCTCATTAAGTACTTGAGGCTATCTGTGACCCACAATCCTCCTGTCTCAGCCTCCCAAATGCTAGATTATTATTTGTATATATGTATATTATATACAAAAGACTAACTTTGGAAAATATTGTGTTGATTCAAAAATTTTTTAAAATTCTTAACTATTTTGTTGGAAAAAAAATACCATAAGAAGTTGTCAGGAAAATTACTTTGTCATTCAATTTCCATTGCTACTATGCTATATTTTTGACAATCTTTTCAAAATTATTCCAAGTTTTAACTTAAATGTGGGAGTGATTATGCTTTGTGTAGCCATACTCTCTGCTTATATTTATTACATATCATATTTAATAGATATGCCATTCTTTTATTATTCTACAAATATTTATTTAGCGCCACTTATATTCTAAATTTACTAAAATATAGCAGTTATATCAACCACATAGTAAATGACAACAATATAACTATTTATCTTAACATCTATCCCATTTTGCTTGGTGTCTCAATTTCCTATAATCCTCTTCAGTCCATCACAGAGAAGATTTGGGTTTTTATCAATCCTATTGTTCCATGCTTTACCAAGTTCCAAAAGCAAAATCTCTCCTGTGAATAAGGGACAGACATAATAGCTAAACTCTGTTCATTGGATTCACCTACAAGAAACATCACCTCAGAAGCTCTTGAAATAAACAAATGATCCCTGGTGAAGAAATTTTAACATTCTGGAAAGCTGAAAGTAGATAGATGAATGCTTGCTGAACCAACCAGAAAAAAGAAAGCGATAAACTTGGGCTATCCTGAGGGAAGGCAGCAGGTACCTGTAAAGGTAAAGATTACAGAATGAGTCAAACACAGGAGAACCAGTCAAAAATCTGTGAATAGGTGTCCTCCCTTACCTAGCATAGTAGAAAATCACCTAAGGAAATTAAACCAGAAAAACTCAAGAAATAAGAAAACCAGGCACAGGTGGATATAAAAGTTAGATATGAAGTTGAAAAAAAGCACTAAGGTAATTAGTAAATATCAAATTAGTGAGATCCCTGCCACATTTTCCCAACTAATACTCAGAAAACTGCAAGTTGGAAGCTAGACAAATCATGTAGGCAGGAGACTGAGCGTTCCACTTAAAACTGCTAAGCTCAACAAAATACTGACATATGTGTCATAAGAGATTTCTTTGTGAAATACCCCACCTTTTCTTTCTATGGTAAATTCCACCATTTACAATAGCCATGCAGACACGTGGGGAAATGGAAAATACCTCCAAGCTGAACCATACACGTAGAACTTTTACACAATCAAATGCTTTTATACAATCAAATTATAAAATGAGGTGCTTAAGCCCAGAAAATAAAATTGATTATGAATTGTCAGCCAAAAATCACTAAACATTTGAAGAAAATTGCTAAAATGATAGGCAAAGAACAAAGAAAAATATAATGCACAAAGGTATAAAAACATCCTATTAACTATAAAATCTTGAGAATGATAAGATATATTGTAGGTATAAACATAAAACTGACACTAAAAGCTGTATAAAAAACATTGTCTTGGGTTCCAGGAGAAACTCTCAATAATTACAGAATATAATTATAGTAATACATTGAAAAACATCAATAGAAATTTTTTAAAAATTGCAAGTGTTTCCAAAAAGCAATTTAGTTAACAATAAAAAAATCAGAGAAAAAAGAGAGAAATCAAAAGATAAATGCATGATTTTCACCACCTAACAAAAAGAATATCAAAGAAAACTGAGAAATTGGTTGAAGGAATACTGTCAAAAAACAATGCAAACATTTTTTCTAAAGCATAGCATTTCTAAATTGAAAGGATCCACTGAGTAGCCAGACAAATTAATGACTTATTAAGGTATAGCACTGAGATATATTAGAGCAATCACAACAAGGAAAAGAATCAAAAGGCTTCTATGATTAAAAAGTGGGGATAAAAACAAAAATGCAGAAATTAAAAATTCTCTATACAAATTGGCACTAAACTCATTAACAGCAACACTGGCAGCTAAAAGATAATGAAAAAAATCCCTTTGAAATATCTAGATACAATTATCTCTAATAATGAAAAATATACAAGTTCTCAAATAATTTCCTTCTTTTCTTTTTTTTTCCTCTTTTTTTTCTTTTTCTTTTCTCTCTTTTTTTTTTTTTTTTTTTTGGTACCAGGGATTGAGCTCAAGGGCATTCTACCTTTGATCTATACCCTCAGCCCTTTTTAAAGTTAGGCCTCTTACTAATTTGAGGAGGCTGGCCTCGAACCTACCATCCTCCTCTTTCAGCTTTCCCAGACTCCCAAGTAATGGAATTACAACATTTGCTACCATGCCTGGCCCCAGTATACGTTTTTCAAGAACCTTCTTTAAGATTTGTTTCTCAAAATGAATACACAAATCAGGAAACAAAAATTCAAATCAGAAGAAAAGGAATTTGCTTGTGAAACAAACTCTCAGATAACAGCCTATTGATTTTCATAAACAACAACAATTGCAATTGCAAAAAAAAAAAATCACATACAGTCATACAAACATGCGAAAAAATGACAAATACCTACAAGATCAATCATACAAGTGGAACCTTTACAGTGCTTTTATACAAATTAAATTATAAACTGAGCTGCTTAAACCCAGAAAAAAAGAGGATGTATATACATATTTTTATTTATTTTGTATGTTTTGATACCTCTGCAAACAATATTATCTATATAACCAGATGAGGAGATGACAAGCATGTTCCCTATATCTGAAGTTGTATCATATTTTATTGAAAAAAGATTGAAATAGAATAAGTGTATTATTTAAAAATATGGAGCATAATAATGAAGAAATATGTGGGAAGGTTAAGAGTGATTTACTCATGAAACTGGGGACAGGGAGGACTAGGGTAGATTTTTGCTGCACGCTTCTTAACTTTATTTAACACATAGAATTTTGCTAAAATAAAAACTGAATATATAGTCAATATCAATATATTTAAATAATGAAAAACTACCATTAGATAGATCTTATTATTCCCAGTTTTCTCAGAGAGACCAGAAGAGTTCAAAACCATAGCTAAATATCTGGCAAAGACAGGATTTATACTCAAGTTTTACTGTGTCCAGTGTCATGCATTTCCCACCATATTGCAAACTCCTTCAAAGTTGTATTATTTTTCCTCAATTCCCTCTAAGACCCTTAGTTACTAAACTGAAAGTACCTGTTCTGATTGTTTTTTTTTAAAAACTTGTCCAGTATTTATTCATGCCTCAGATCTGTTCCTCTGAAAATTCTAGGAAGGAGACAAAAGAAATGAAGAAAACTGAAGACACACTGTGAAGGGCTTTGTGGATGATGAAAAAGCCAGAAAGGGTAAAGGTGAGACAGGAAGGGGATATTTTATATTGCTTTTAATTCTTACTAATAATTCTTAACTACCAAAATATCTAAATAAGTATCAGGTAAATGTTATAAATTCCAGCCTAAATGCTTATACAATGCCTATACTTGTACTTTTTAATTATTTTTAGTTCTTTTTAGAACAAATAATATTTTCTGTCTCTTATCTTTATGCTGGGAGAAGGAAAATACATTAAAGTAATTTCTCTTCCACCACATAAGGAAATACTCACTGAAGAAATTAGTAGAGACAACAATTCTAAGCCCAAACATAAAAATATTGAAATAACAATGTATAATCAAAAAGAATCATTTAAAATTGTAATATAAATGCATTTATGCCTTAAACAAAAAGGTCTTATGTAACTTAGACAACTATTTAATAAGCAAGCTTGTTTGTACTGTGAAAAATGTATATGCACTATTTTTAATAGATAATTATTATACAGAAATTACCTACAATATATGTGTACTAATATTTTTGAGCAATCAAAAATGAGAAAGCACATGTAAGACCACAAAAATTCATATTTGAATCTATTTTTTCTTAATCAGAACATATGAATATATTCAGATTATAAGATTTGTTGGGCCCTTTTCTCAACACACTTTTATTTCCTTTGTTTTTGTTTTGTTTTCTTCAAACATTTTAAGCAAGTAAAGCTTCCACAGTTCCCAAAGCTGTATAATTTTCTGTGGCTCTTGTTTCAATCAGCAAGTGCAGGGAACCCATCCTTTATTCACTTGTGTGAGACTTCTCTGTAGCTCCTGACATCCTTTAGTGCATTTTCTCAGGGAAAACAAGAATGACATTCCTCTTCAAATCTTCGTCATTGTTCTTTAAAGTCCCAGCCTTTGCCATAGCCTTTTGTAGAAAGGAGATTCCCTACCCCACAGCTACATTCCTGCAGTTGGCCTCATTATCACTTGGAGGCAGACTGGCTCCTCAGTATATTCATCTTTTTTGGTCCAAATCAATAGATCATTTGAAATCAGTGCACTGAAGACTGAAAGACCACCTTTTATTGCAGGCTGGTAGTTCAGTCGTAAGGGAGTGAATTATTTCTTGAGGTTTTTGGCCCATAATTATATTAACCTTGGTCCCACACCAAGCTATTTGAAACTTCTCACACCTCATTACCAGTCAATGGGGTCTTTTCTATATAAGAATTGCATTGTTTGACTGTGAAAGACATGTTGTTAAAATCCCTTTACAGGTTAGTGTTGTTTCTGAAGAAGAGTGGAACAAATTTCATGGTCAAAGTCAAAATTTTAGCACCGTTTTTATTACAAGGATATCTAACCCTGTGAATCCCTGAACAGAGGTATTGTGCCAATGAGGAGTTAGGGAGGGGAAGAGAGAGAGAGAGAGAGAGAGAGAGAGAGAGAGAGAGAGAGAGAGAGAGAGAGAGAGAGAGGAAGATAGAGAGGCAACATGTTTTTTACCATTACCATATTAATATTGGGTTTTACATTTTAGCAAGTAACTCAATTATATATTATGTAAACATAATATATAATTTTCTAAGTCAAATATATAACATATAACTACAAATTACAGGAAAGAAACTAGAAATAATAATGAATACTTTATATATTTAAAACTACTTTGGCACCAATGTTTTTAATTCTGCCTTGAAGATTTTTTGTTTTATTTGTTTTCTGTTTCTTTTTTCTCGAGTTTTAGAAAGAGGAATAGTTTAGAGAGGGAAAGGAACTTTTACTCACATAAATAAATTTGTTCTTTCTGTGATTTCTTTGAGATTGTTTATGACATCTTTGAAATGGATTCAGAATTAAAGAAACTAGCCAAATTAAAGTCTTGTAGAATAGACATAACCAATCAGAAAATCATGTTATACATATTTTACTAAATTCTAGTGAGGAAATTAGCTTTTTATAGTTAAAAATAATCTTGATGACACTTTGTTATATTTTTATTGAATGGTTAAAAGTCTAAAGCCTTTTTGCTCCTAAAAATGTTGGGAAACAAAAAGGAAACTACAGCCAGGCGTGGTTGTGCACGTTTGTAATCCCCATGCTTGGGAGGCGGAGACAGAAGGATTGCACAGGTTTGAAGCCAGCCTTGCTGGCTTAAGAGACCGTGTTTCCAAATAAAAATATAAAAATAGGTCTGGGAGTGTAGCCTGGAGGGAGAAGAGTTTCCAGGAACCCCAGTACCACCAAAAAAAGGAAGGAAGGAAGGAAGGAAGGAAGGAAGGAAGGAAGGAAGGAAGGAAGGAAGGAAGGAAGGAAGGAAGGAAGGAAAAATTGAAAAAAACTACATCAAATCCCAACTGTTTTTATTTTGTTTTAGTGTGTGTGTGTGTGTGTGTGTGTGTGTGTGTGTGTGTGTGTGTGTGTTCTTTTCTAGAAAATTGTCAGACTGGATGAGCAAAGGAGCACTTGTTTGTAGTGGGTACAACTTAGGGGATTCATTTAAAATATGCATTCATTCCATATGTAAAAGTAAACTTTTGCTTAGATGGGGTTAATGATTTATCCTTAAATGAAGAGTAGCAAACTAAGTATATGTTTGGACCAAAATAAAATCTCACATAGTTGAATTTTTTGGTTCATAAACTACCTTGAATACCTAGAAGTAAATTGATACACTTGCAAAACTTGGTAGAGAGGTGAAGACACAAGTCTTATTAAGCAATTAACCATCTCCTAACTCTACATTGCACTGGTTATTTTTATCCAAATTTTAGGTATTAAGTTTTTCTAAATAGTAAGAACCTTGCTGGGGTGGTAACACATGCATGTAACCCAAGTACTTGAAAAGTTGATGCAGGAGGATCACAGGTTGGAAGCCAGCTTCAAAAACTTAGCTAGAATCTTAGAAATATAGCAAGATCCCAATTCCCAGCAAAAAAAAATTAAATAGGGCTGGAGATACAGTGTTTCTAGATTCAATCTCAAGCACCAGTAAAACAAAATATCTAAAATAAAGAGTATTCTTGGACATACATATCATATAACAAAAAAGTTTGTATTCTATTTTTACATGCTTATATTTTAATTCATATAATGTCCTACTTAATCCAAACATCACTTATGCTTTAATTTTTATTGTTTAAAAATTATAATAAAATATATGGATCTAATTTTATTTTTTGTGGATGAATTTTGATAACCAAATTCAAGTTTTATTTATTTTTTTTTATTGCCAAGAAGTTGTTTTTTTTTGTTTGTTTGTTTTTTTGTTTTGTTTTGGTGATACTGGGTTCCTGGAAGCCCTTCTACCTCCGGGCTACACTCCCAGACTTATTTTATATTTTTGAAACAGGGTCTCTTATGACAGCGCGGCTGGCTTTGAACCTGCGTGATCCTCCTGTCTCCGCCTCCCAAGCGCAGGGATTACAAGCGTGTGTCACCACGCACAGCTAGGAAGTTGTATTTTTAAATTTATTTATTTATTTTATTGGTGCATTGAAATCATATATCACATTGGAATACAAGACTTGAGAGGATATACAGTCACACATCATCCAATTAGCTCTCATTCAATCAACCCCCATCCCATTCCCTCCCCATCCATCGACCCCATGCTTGATTGGTGATTATCTTTGATACATTTGTTTACTCACCTCCTGACTTTTAAAGAGGTTCCATCCTCCCCTATCCCATACCCTCTGATTGGTCACCTTAATTGCTTCACTATAGGGCCTTTTCTATAACTCGACCTCCTCCTGTTACCCCTTTCCTCAAAGTTATTGCTAATTAGGGGAAGCATCTGGTTTTTATTTTCTATGATATTTCTCTGTGCATGCCGCATTGCAAGTTCCGATCCCACTCTTGACAGCCCCAGTAGTGACCTGGCCACCAGCCTTGCATTATGGGAGGCCCCGATCCTGGCCTCGCTGGCCCCTACACTGGCCTCACCCCTCGGCTGGCTCCATTCCAGGCCTCGGAGGCCCCAGCTTTGGCCTTGCCACATGGTGGGCTCCAATCCAAGCCTCGCTGGCCCCGGCTCCGGCCTAACCCCTCTGCAGGCTCCGATCCCGGCCTTGGAGGCCTCAATAGCGGCCTTGCCTCACGGCAGGATCCGATCCCAGCCTGGCTGGCATCAGCACTGACCTAACCCCTCGGCAGGCTCTGATCCCGGCCTAAGAGGCCTTAGTAGTGCCCATGCCTCACAGCAGGCTCCGATCCTGGCCTTCTGATTTTATTTGTAAGTACTCATAGCCTATTGATAATTTAAAGTAGATTTTTTAGTCCTTGAGGCTATGAGAATAATTTTTCAAATTATATCCCTACAAATATATTTATACATATGATTATATCTTTCAGTATGTATATTTTAGGCCATAAAGAAATGCTTATTTCTAGTATTCCAATACCTATTTGAAGACAGATGTAACATTTTAAGTTTCACTCTTCAAGTGTAGATTCAATATGGGGAATTACTGTCGGTTTATGAAGATTAGTGTATGCAAAATTGTAAATGATATTGTCCCTTGGAAGCAATTTTCATTTGACTCTGTATTTAACAATCTTACCAAATATGTCATGATTTGATTAATAAAATTGAGATGCAGATGTTAACACAAAATCTTGCTCCCTGGCTCTTCAATTTGCTTCCCCAGTTTACAGAATTGTCACTAAGAGGAATGAATTTTTTGTTGTCTAGCTCTTATATCTACTGGAAGATTTTCTACCCTCCATAAAATCATATTCTCTAACCTCTAATGGCATCAAGTGATGTTTGTTCTTGTTGAAATTTTTAATATACTCAGAATTACTTCAGAACAATATATGACCTACATTTTGATTCATGTCCAATAGCATAAAACTCAGTGATTTTCTATCTATGGTAAAATAGCCTAATATTTACATAGTATGTAGTAAATATTTTGAAATGAATCTATATATGCAGTGTAGGATTTTAGGACACTTGTTTATAACATTAAAAAACTATTTGAGCTGGGCTTAGTGGCACATACTTGTAATCCCAGATCTTCAGAGGCTGAGACAGGAGGATCGCACAGGTTCAAGGAAACCAAACTACCAAATTAATGCATGTGTATCTATGTTCATAGCTACACAATTCACCATAGCCAAACTATGGAATCAGCTAAGATGTCCATCAACAGATGAATGGATTACAAAACTGTGGAATATGTACACAATGGAATTTTACTCAGTCATAAAAAATAATCACAATTGCAGTATTTACAGGGAAATGGGTGGAACTGGAGAACCTTATGCTAAATGAGATTAGTCAATCACAAAAAATAAAAAATCGGATGCTTTCCCTAATATGCAAGAGCTAAGGAGAAATGGGTCATAGGAACTCTAGATGAAAAATGAAATCCCATAGAGGAGCAAATAAGACAACCTAACTGTGGGGATGGGAGGGGGAAGAAGGAAACTCTATCAAGCACATGATGTACGTATTCATATTGTAGCCATGCATGGGAGGGAGTGATGGGGAGGGAGTGAGGTGGGGACTGGCTGATGGCTGGCTGGGTGATGTGTGCATGTATGTCTACACACCTTTTTTTACCCCACTATGATGTTTAAATACAATGCAAAAATAAAAAAATTTTTAAAGAAGTTTTAAAAGGAAAAAAAAAAAAAAAAAAACAGCCAGCCTCAGCTACTTAGTGAGGCTCTCAGCAACTTAGTGAGACCCTGTTTCCAAATAAAGTATAAAATAGGTCTGGGGGTATAGCACAGAAGTAGAAAAGCCCCTGAGTTCCAACCCAATATCATACACACACACACACACACACACACACACACAAAAAAAAAAAAGTATTTGATGATTGCCATTCTGATTGGGGTTAGATGGAATCTCAGTGTAGTTTTTATTTGTATTTTCCTGATTGCTAATGATGTTGAACATTTTTTAATGTGTCTATTGGCCATTTATATATCACTTTTGTGGTGTCTAGTCAGTTCAATTTTTCATTTCTTGATGGGTTATTTGCTTCTTTTTTTTAATTTATTTTTTATTTTTATTTTTATTTATTTTTTATTGGTGCACTGTATTCATACATCATAGTGGGATACAAACTTTTGTAGACATACATGCACACATCACCCAGTCAGCCCCCACCCGATCCCCACCCCATTCTCTCCCCATCCCTCCCTCCCATGCTTGGCTTAGTGGTTGACATCTAGTATTATAGCAATTTATCCAAAATTAAAAATGATAATCTCACATAATAGTTTCATTTGTCTAATACCAAGCTTTTGATGACTTAAAGATAACATTTCAATATTTCTTTTTACTTTCTTTCTTACCAGAGAATATTTTTTTCTATTTTTTTAGGTGAAACTTTCATATATTTATATATTTATTTTTCAGAAAAAAAATCTATCCTAATATGGAATATGGACTCTAGATACCCAAAACAATCTTGAAAAAGAATAAAGCTAGAAGATATATATTTTCTGATTTCAAACCATATAAAGCTACAATAATTGAAACAGTGTAGTACTATTCTAAAGGCAGATATATAAACCATTGGAGTTAAATAAAAGCCTAGAGATACATTCTTCCATATATTGTCAAGTTATTTTTGACAAGGTTTCCACGAACATTTGGTGGTAGAAATAATAATCTTTTAACTAAATATTGTTGAAACATAATAATTACATGGAAAATAATAAAGTTGGACCCTTACCTAATCCCATATACAAATATTAACTCAAAATAGATAAAAGACCTAAATATAAATCTTAAGATTATAAACTTTTAGGAAAAAATCTGCGTCATAAAACCTCACAACATTGAAATTGGCAGTGATTTCTTGGATATGATTTCAATGGCACAGGCAACAGAAGAGTATACAAACTCCCTAAAAAATAAAAAAGATATTGTATATCCGAAGACAATGTAAACAGAGTTAACAGTTACTAATAGAATGGGATAAAATATTTCCAAATGCTATATCTGATGGTATATTAATATTCCAACTAGAAATCCTAAAAACAACAATAAAGGCAAATAATACCATTTAGAGATAGGTAAAAGACTAACATAAGTAATGAATCTCTACAGATAACCAATCTTAGTTGTCTGTTGGATGGAAACTCTTGTTTCTCTGGTTCTGGAGTGTGTTACCTATTTCTTCTTTGTAGTTAATCTCTTTGAGTATTTTCTCTAGTACTGGTTTTGAAGGCATAAATTCCTTCAGTTTCTGTTTGTCATGGAAGCTTCTTATTTCTCCATTTAATTTGATAGAAAGTTTTGCTGGGTAGGAAATTTTTGGCTGGAAGTTGTTTTCTTTCAGAGTTTGGAATGTGTTACTCCAAGCCCTTCTGGCTCTCATGACTTGGTTTGGGAAGTCTGGAGTGATTCTAATTGGTTTGCCTCTGAATGTCACTTGGCCCTTTGTTTTTGTTGCCTTTAAGATTCTCTGCTTGGCTTCCACATTGGTCATTTTGACAATTATGTGGCCTGGGGATCCTCTTCTCCGATCCTGTCTAAAGGGAGTTCTATAAGTTTCCTGGACCTGTGTATCAACCTCTTGCTCTATGTTTGGAAAATTTTCTGCTATTACTTCCTTGAAGAGATTGTTGATCCCTTTGGTTTCACTTTCTTTTCCCTCCTCTATTCCAATTATTCTTAGGTTAGCTCTCTTAAAATGGGCCCATATTTCTTCAATATCAGATTCCTGCTGTCGGATATTTTTTCCTAGATTAGAAACTATGCGTTCATTTTTGGAATGATCATCTTCTAAGAGCGAAATTCTGTTCTCCATGTGGTCTAATCGGTTGTTTGTGCTTTGAATTGAGGACTTTACTTCATTAATTGCATCTTTTATCTCTTTTTGGCTGTCTCTGAGTTCTTTTTGAAGCACCTCTATTATTTCTACAGTTATTTTCCTGATTTGATCTTCTAGAAATCTCTGATTTTCTGTTTTATCGGGTTCTGATGTTGTGGGGTTGTGGGCACTCATTGCTCCAGTGTTATTCCTCTTTCCCATGATTTCAAAACTTTGTGCCTTCTCTGGGTTCTTCCCTTGGGTCACTATGACTTCACTTAAGGTGTTCTGGATCTCGAGTCAGTAGTATCTCAGACCCCACTACTCCTTTACTGGGTTGTATCACAGAGTCTTCGACCCAGAGAGTCGATAGAGGCTGTTTTAGACTGTGGGGGGGTGCCAGGTTGCACTTTCTCCTATGGTGTGATATCTCTGCCACTGCCCCTCCCCCACTGGGTCAAGTCCCAGGGAGTACAGTACTGGGATTTCTCCTCTGGCCCCCAATTTGACTCACTGTTCTTGAGTACGCAGATGTAGCTGTACTGGATTCGGTGAATTCTCTGCTGCTGCCGCCAGTGGCAATATGGCTCCGCTGCTATGCCCTTGGCCGTGAGGCTGGTGTATTTCTTCTTGGTTTTGATTTCCACTCTGAATCCCTGCAGCGTGTGCTGTGCTCAGACACTGGGAGCTTTAGATTTTACCTGCGGCGAGAATTCCTGCCAGGCTGTTCCGCAGCGGCTCACCTCAGCTTGCTGTAGCTGTCCGGTGAAGTCGCCGGCGGCAGTATGGCGCTGCTGCCGCGTCCTCGGGCTTGAGGCCCGTGTATCTCCTCTGTGACTCTGAGCTCTGTTCTCAGTCCGCTTTCTCTCTGGAGCCTGGTGATTTTTTTGTTTCTCTGGTGATGGTGTTTTCTGGCTATGAAAGGCGCTGATTTTGTGGTAATGGAGATTGGTTGTTAGCGGGGCTCTTAAGCCCCGCTTTTCTCCGTTGCCATCTTCCCAGAAGTCAGTTATTTGCTTCTTTTAGTGTAAAGATTTTTAAGTTATTTTTGTATTCTAGATATTAGTCCTCTATTAGAAGACAAAAATCAATAAATGTTGGCAAGGATGTAGAGAAATAGGAACTCTTGTACACCATTGGTGGGGTTCAGCCACTATAGAAATCAAGTGTGGAAATTCCTTAGAAAACTGGGAATGGACCCACCATATGATCGGCTTCTATCACTTCTCGTTATCTTTCCAAAGAGGCTGAAATTAGAGAATTATAATAGTATATGTATATCTACGTTCATAGCAGCACAATTTACATTAGACAAATTATGAAACCAACCTATTTATCAATCAACAGATGAATGGATTACAAAATTATAGAAAATAGACATAATGGAATTCTACACAGCAATAAAGAACAAAATTATATCATTTCCAAGAAAATAGGAGGTCCTGTAGAACATTATATTAAGTGAATTATTCAGCCACAGAAAACGAAGGGTCAAATGTTTTCTCTAATATGCACAGTCTAGGGAGTGATTGAAATAATACAGAGACTCCAGATTGTGTAGAAAAAAACTCAGTGAAGCCAGGGAAGTGGTTGAAGAGGAGGGGGAAGACGAGGTTCATTGATAGAACTATTACCATCAGCTATGTGTAGATATGTGAACACATCAACATTAATTTCAGTACTCTCTATTAGAAAGGGAGAAATGGGGAGGAGGGGGCACCAATTGCTTAATGACACCATTGTGTCATTGTCAACATGATTTAAATTGTGATATGAGACTATAATGCATAAATGAAATATATTAAAAACTATTTAAGGCATTTTTATCTTATGTCTATGCAATTTAGCAAATAAAAGTATCACAATACTTACATGTTTACTTACACATCTGTTTGATTAGTTCAATATATATATATATATATATATATATATACATACATATATATATATATATATATTTTTTTTTTTGGGGGGGGGTTACTGGGGTTCCTGGAAGCCCTTCTACCTCCAGGCTACAATCCCAGACCTATTTTTACATTTTTATTTTGGAAACAGGGTCTCCTAAGCCAGCACGTGTGACTGGCTTCGAACCTGCGTGATCCTCCTGTCTCTGCCTCCCAAGTGCGGGGATTACAAGCATGCGCCACCACACCCGGCTAGTTCAATATTTTTTAAGTATTATGTAGTACCTAATTGTTCATACTAGTGAAGTTGTCAGATTATCATGTACTTAATTTTAGAGACAATCAAGGTACACTCCACACATATGCACCTTTCTACTATTAGGGAGTGCTACTATTAAAATGTGATTTTTAAAAATTCACCTTAACCTGTCATTTTCAAATGCAATCAGAGAGCTGGCGAATGCACATTAAATATACAGTCAAGACAACTGACTTCCAGCTGGACATGGTCGTGTATGTTTATAATTCTAGTACTTGGGAGGCTAAGATAGGATCATAGGTTTGAGGTCATCCAGAGCAGCTTAGCATGGCCCTTAGCAATTTTGTGAGACCCTATTTCAAAATAAATAAAATAGGGTTCAGAGTATACCAAAAAAATAAGTAAATAAAATGTAAAAAGACATCTGACTTCCAGTCCCAGTCTCATACTCTGCTGTATAGTGTAAACATAGGCAAAAGCTACTCAACCCTGTGAAATTTAACATCCTCTCTAGCAAAAGAGTAATGTTAAGCTAGATGAACTCTTTTCTTTGTTTTTAGAAAAAAATAAGTAGATTAGCATAATTAAACAAGTATTTAGTTTTACAAAAAGTAAGTCACTATCTTTCTTTTAATAATTCCTACTTTTGCTAGAAAAAAGTATTCATTTTTATTAAGTATAATAGGCTATTAATTCATAAACTGAGGTGTGAATGTATTGAAGGTTTTTAAAATCCTTTTACAATTTAATTTCTGGCTCCAAATTATCATTTCTCCTTCTGTGAAAGAAACTTCACTTCCATGACTCTTGAATCTATTCCATTTCCCCATTTTGAGAAACTGTTCAATGCCAACTCTTTGGAGAAAGGTATTGGCTAGAGATCCAAATAAATTAGCACAAAGACATCCTTTTTCTTTCTCCCCCTGTCCTCTTCAGGTTGGGCAAATCACTATGGATTCCACACCCTGAGTGACAGATGCCTATGATTTGGCTGCATAGAAAATCACAGTGACTTCTAGTTGGAGGACAAAAACCAAGTGGTTGCTGCTGGTTACCACTGGGTCCATGAAATTTTCTCACATCTTTCTAGCACAAGAATATCTGTTCTAATCTTAAAGACATACTCAGATTATTCACTTTATACTAAACCTTTCATTACCAATACATTTGTCTCCCCTTCCATCTTTTTGTAAGTGCTTCAAGGTCTGTAGAAGCAAAGTAGACATGCTGATTGAATTTAGAAATTAAGCATAGTGTGCATGTTTAGAGTTTAAAAACAAATATTAAAAGAACAGAAATATAGCTTTTAATCTAGTGAAGAGAAAAATCAATTCTTAAAAATGGGGTGAGATTAATAAAAAATAATAAATAAATAAATAAATAAATAAATAAATAAAAAAAAAAAAGTAGTTATATTTAAAAGTAAAAAAAAAAAATGGGGTGGGAGCCGTGGTCCGGGACCCTGGGCCCCCAACACTGGGTGGGTGGGCAGGCGCTGGCGGGGCACCCGTAGGCGAACCCCTCTCCATCCAGAAGGACCCTGTAAAAAAGGAAAAGAAAAAGAAAAAAGGAAAATATCTGAGAGGGGTCAAGGAGGTGGCAGATGCCAGGATACTGGAGATACAGACAAAACTTATCCAAATGAACTGGAATTATTGGAAAAATTTCCCGCTAAGGAGGACTGCTTCTTCCCTACATTGTTAAGAATCTTGGACATCACCTGTAAGGAGAGAGACTTTAGCAGAGACCAAGGAGAAAGGCGGTGCTGAAAGCGGTCTCCGCGTTGGCAGTGGAGAATTGTATTCAGGAGAAGCAGAAATCGGAGCCTACCAACCTTATTATTTTATTTTTTTTTTTTTGGAGAAATTACACCAAAGGTTGAATGCTACCGTCGCGCATGCTTAGGAAGACTGGACAACATTCAGAGTGGAAAAAGAGCTTGGGAAAGATATGAAATGGTGGAGGCAGTGGCAATGGCAGTGGCCAGTACTCAGGGGAGGCAGAGATCTGATACACTACACCTGGAACCTTTGAAGTAATGACCCCAGAGGCAGAATGCTACCACCACCACGCACCCTCAAGAACGTGGGACAAATAGTTGGGCGAAGAGGGTGCTCGAATTAGAGCCTGCCGAGGGGCGAGGTCGGCGATGGACACAACAAAGCTGGGATCGGAGCCTGTCATGAGGCAAGGCCGGTGCTGGGGCCTCCGAGGCTGGGATCGGAGCCTGCCAAGGGGTTAGGCCGGTGCCAGGGCCAACGGCTGGCATCGGAGCCTTCTGTGAGGCAAGGCTGTTATTGAGGCCTCCGAGGCCGGGATCGGAACCTGCCGAGGGGTTAGGCCGGTGCTGGGGCCAGCGAGGCTGGGATCAGAGCCTGCCATGAGGCAAGGCTGGTGCTGGGGCCTCCAAGGCCAGGATTGGAGCCTGCTGAGGGGTTAGGCTGGTGCTGGGGCCACTGGCTGGCATCAGAGCCTTTCATGAGGCAAGGCCGCTACTGAGGCCTCTGATGCCTGAATAGGAGCCTGCCGAGGGGTTAGGCCAATGCCAGGGCCATCAGCTAACATCGGAGCCTGCTGTGAGGCAAGGCCAGTGCTGGGGCCTCTGAGGCCGGGATCAGAGCCTGCCAAGGGGTTAGGCCAGTGTCGGGGCCAACGGCCGGCATCGGAGCCTGCCATGAGGCAAGGCCGTTATTGAGGCCTCTGAGGCTGGGATCAGAGCCTGCCAATGGGTTAGGCCAATGCTGGGGCCAGCGAGGCCAGGATCGGAGCCTGCCGCGAGGCAAGGCCGGTGCTGGGGCCTCCAAAGCCGGTATCGGAGCCTGCTGAAGGGTTAGGCCGGAGCCGGAGCCACTGGCCAGCATCGGAGCCTTCCGTGAGGTAAGGCCGCTATTGAGGCCTCTGAGGCCAGAATCGGAGCCTGCTGAGGGGTTAGGCCGGTGCTGGGGCCAGCGAGGCCGGGATTGGAGCCTGCCATGAGGCAAGGCCAGTGCTGGGGCCTCTGAGGCCAGGATCAGAGCCTGCTGAGGGGTCAGGCCGGTGCCAGGGTCAGCGTGGCCAGGATCAGAGCCTGCCAAGGGGTTAGGCCAATGCTGTGACCATCGGCTAACATCGGAGCCTGCCATGAGGAAGGCCGGTTGGGGGCCTTCGAGGCCGGGATTGGAGCCAGCTGAGGGGTTAGGCCAGTGTCCGGGTGAGGCCAGAACCAGGGCCTTCCGTGGGGCAAGGCCGCTGCTTGAGCCAGCGAGGGCTGGATAAGTCCACCGGGTAGCCAGGCCACAACTGGGGCTGTCAAGAGTGGGATCAGTATTTGCAACGTGGAATGCACAGAGAAATATCGCAGAAAATTAAAACCAGATGCTTCCCCTAATCAGCAATAACTAGGAGGAAACAGGCAACAGGAAGTGGTCGAGCTATAGAAAGGGCCCTGTAGTGAAGCAATTAAGGTGACCAATCAGAGGGTATAGAATAGGGGAGGATGGAGCCTCTTTAAAAAGCAGGAGGTATATAAACACATGTATCAAAGTTAATCACCAAACAAGCATGGGATCGAGGGAGGGGGAGGGAATGGGATGGGGACTGGATGAGGGCTAATTGGATGATGTGTGCTTGTATATCCTCTCAAGTCTTATATTCCAGTGTGATGTATGATTACAATGTACCAATAAAAATAAATTTTAAAAAATGGGGTGGGATCCAGAGGAAAACACACTAAATGTTGCTTGTATGTAAGTTTGTACCATTCTATATCTCGTTGTGATATATAATTATGACACACCAATAAAACTATATTTTTAAAAACTTCTGAAAAACCTAAATAAGGAAATAAGATCAAAATGAGAAGCATAAAAATAATAAAATAAGAATAACATACAAAATATAGTTATAGATATATTAGTAATCAAAATGGTTATAAAAATTAAAAATTAAAATTGACTTCCAGAAAGATGATGACTGGGGGAAGCAGGATGCCAGAGCCAGCTGGCAAAAGTACGGGTTCCAAAGAGAGGAGTGAGGATTGTATAATATAACTATTAAGAATTTAATTCTAAATACTATTTATTCCTAACATGGAAGGATCGCCAGTCCACTCCCGGGTCGATATCTCTACTAGCCGATCATGGAGCTTCTTCTCTTGTAGTATTTATAGTTTTTAGCTTTAGGTTACCCCGGATGAGAAAGACAAGTCCAAAGTCTGGACAGGTCAAACAATACCCTGGTCAAACAAACAACACAAACCTAGTCTTAGCTCAGACAGAACAATAGCATCATTAGTTTTGAGAGAGTCTTAATTACTTTGAAACCTCCATGACCCCAAACATTGTTGACTCTGGATGGAAAGACAATCAGAAGTATGCTTTTAGTAAAGATAAGGGGAAGACCTTAATGGCTCCCCACAGCAGCACATATCAGTCCTGCTATCACTCAATCTCTATCATTGTGAAAAGAGTGTCTTGAGGAGAGAAAGAAACCAACATAAGTTTTTTACAGAACACCAAGAACTGAAAGGCAGTGCAAACAAGGTTAGAAGGCAGATCATAGAGCAAAAAAGTACCCTGCTCACTTTCAATGGCTAGAGCCACCTAAGCTATAGTAGCACCATCTTACCTCACTGTGCTGGGACTGCTGGAACTGTACCTCCAGAGACCCTCAGCACAAAACCCCAGCACCCTGAAGCAAAGTGAATGCAACTAAGCAGAACTGTAAACAGTTGGCTCCTACTGCTCGAACCTGGCTATGACATGCGGCAGTGGCAGCCAAGCTCACTGGATCCTGCAGAGATCCAGAACTATGCTCAAGAACACAGTAAGTGAACCAGTCATTTCTCAAGGAGACCACCCAGCTTGTCCGCAGAAACTTATGCAGCAAATGATAAAAATCACAGGGTTTGAGACTTTGCAGTTCACCCTGGTGAAGGTGGGGTAGAGTCTGCTGTTGGACACAGCAAAAGTGCAGATTAGCAGACAGTCCCCAGGACAAATTGGGCAAAGAGTTCTACAGTCCCCAGGGCTCAGATTCCTAGTAGAGCCTTTGGAGATTTCCACAAACCACCCAAGCATGGTGACCAGGGAAAAATCAGAACATCCCAAGCCTAGATGTAGAGATTGTGGTCTCCTATGCATATACTGATCCCAACAGCACCCACCACCTATGGAGGTAGAAGATACATGGGCTCAGGGTCTGTGGGAAGCATGAAGACCTGTGCTTAACACTAGATTCAGCCCCAGTGATACCAACTACCTGCGTAGACTGAGAGAATCTGAGACAGGTCCTTTTTTAGAACTCAGAGACCCAAGCTTGCAGTGAGAAACGTGCCAGCGGCACTTAGTGACTGCACACAGAGAGGCACCAGGCCAGGGTCCTGATAATTATTTATTTATTTATTACAGTACTGGGGATGGAACCCAGGGACATTCTACCTCCAAGCTACACCTCCAGCCCTATTTTTTATTCTTTATTTTGAAACAGAGTCTCAATGATTTGCAAAAGGCCTCACTAAGTAGCTGAGCCTGGCCATGAACCTTGATCCTCCTGTGAATCAAAGACTTAAAAATCAAACCAGACACCTTACAGCTTCTTCAAGAGAACATAGGTGCAACACTTTAACACATAGGCATTGGTAAAAACTTTCTCAATAAGACTCCAAACGCATAAGAAATTTAAAGGAGGATCAATACATGAAACTGCATTAAACTGAAGGGCTTTTGGGCAGCAAAGGAAACTATCAAGAACCTCAACAGACAGCTAGAAGAATGGGGGAAAAGTTTTGCCAAATATTCCTCCAATAGAGGACTAATATCTAGAATTTACAGAGAACTAAGAAACTCAGAACTAAGAAAACAAATAAACCAATCAAAAAACAGAAAAGTGAATTAAATAGACATTTCACAAAAGAAGAAACTCAAGTTGCCAATAAATGTATAAAAAATAATCAACATCATTAGCAATCAAAGAGATGAGAACAAAACTACCCTGAGATTTCACCTAACTCTAATTAGAATGGCCATCATTCAAAATACAAACGACGAAAAACATTGGTGAGGATGTGGAGAAGTGGGAACTCTAATACACTGTTGGTGTGATTGCAAATTAGTGCAACCACTTTAGAAAATAGTATAGAGGATCCTTAAGAATGGGAATGAACCAACCATATGATCCAGTAATAGCATTTCTGGGTATCTACCCAAAAGAATGAAAACCAAACTACCAAACTAATGCATGTGATCTATGTTCATAGCCACACAATTCACAATTGTCAAACTATAAAACCAGCCAAGATGTCTATCAACAGATGAATGGATTACAAAATTATGGGATATGTACACAATGGAATTTTACTCACCCATAAATAAGAACAAAATTACATCATTTGTGGAGAAATAGATGGAACTAGAGAACATTATGCTAGGTGAGATTAATCAGTTACTAAAAAATTAAAAATCAAATGTTCTCTTCTATGCAGAAGCTAGTGAGAAAAAGGGTCATAGGAGAAACTCTAAACAAAGAAGAAGAAATAAAAGATGAGCAAATAATATGACCTAATGAAGGGAGATGGAAGGGGGGAAGAGGAAAATTTCCTAATGTACGTGATGTACATTCACAACCATATTAAAGTCAATAAGTAAGTCAGAGGCAGTATGCCCCTCAATTCAATCCCGTACTGAAAAAAACAAAGTATTTTTTTTAAGTATACATAGATTATTTATATACCCAAAGGTTTTGTTAGTCCAAAACCTTATATCAACAAATATCAAAGAAAAATCTATCATGGCTATATTAACAAGTTACAAATAAATAAAAATAATACTTTTAAAATTACATTTACTGAAAATTGTAAAGGATTCCAAATAAATAATAGTTTAAGCATAAAATGCAAATTCTAAAATACATAATATATTAAGACTACTTCAAGTAAAATAAACTTAGTAAAGTTTATCAAAAATAGTCATTAGAGTAAATTTTATAAACTCAAATTTATGTTTCGGGAAAAGAAAAATGACAAAATTAGTGGGATTCACACAAGAAGTTAGACTATATCCAATATAGTAAACCCTAAAAGTGTCGGAGCTGGGGAAGAGAATTAATTTAGTTGTGGTAAAGCCATAGTACAGAAGATCATCAACTAAAACATAGTTCTTAAAAAATAGAAAAACTTAAATATTGATTAAAAATAAATCATAAACCAATAATAGGAATAGTTTTTAAAATTATTCCAGCAGGGATGGGGTGTAGATGATGGTAGAGCACCTGCCATTGCCTTAAAGGCAATGGGTTTGATTCTGGTACTTTCAAACAAAAACACAAACAGAAAGTCCAGCATTAAGTAACACTAGGGAATCAATCAGGACTCTTGCTCTTATTTTTCTTTTTCAGTGCTCGCAATCAAAGCCAGGGCCTCTCTCATACCTGGCAAATCTTGTATCACAGAGCTACATCCCCCACCTCAGAGTACTTAGTTCTAACTACTACCCATGGCTTTTAAAAACAGAAGCAAACAAAACTGACAATCTTAGTAGTTTAGCTAAGAAAAGGGAGCAGGGAGGAAACTGTCCTACCTAATCCTCCACACTCTCCTATGCAGCCAATGGGTTGCTATGGATAGCTCACCTCCTGCTGGTAATTTAAAATCTAGAATTTTTACATTTTCACAAAACTAACCAAAAGCATGCACTCTCTGCTTCTAGAATTAGGAAGTCAGAAAATCTTAAATAGGATATCTACAAGTAAATGTAGAGCTATATAATAGAAAAATGAAAACATCTTTTGGTCTTGTTTTCTTAGAATAGTTTCACTACATTTATTTTAGTGGTTTAAAACAGAAAGAATGATCATAGTAGTATAGACAATTGACCATACATTTTCAGAAAAATCAATTTCAAGAAGTATTTTTATAAGAAACTGTGCACAGATAGACTGAAGACAAAGTACACAAAAAAGTTTATAATGAAAGACAAAGATTTTTGAGTGCAGAAAAACTGATTTTTCAAAGAGGAAGTGTAAGATGTTATAATGACATTTTAGCAATATCTAGTATTGAAATGCTAGTCATGTGTAGTAATGAAATAAAGACAAAAAGCTCATTATAAGACACATGTCCTAGAAAATACTAATATATATACAAAAAGACCTGTGTAAAATTTTATTATTATAGCTTTTCTAGCAAAAATTTCATCAATTTACAATGTTACTCAAAGATTAAAAGAATAATTTGTTTATAATCATTGGAATATTAAGCTACAAATGTAATACACTAGTCCTAAAAATCAGTGCACTCTGATATATTTTTATGTGAGAAAAACAAGAAACAAGTAATCTAATAAGACATGCTTTGTTCAAATTAAAAATATACAAAATTAATGTGTTTTGTAGGA
Source organism: Muscardinus avellanarius (assembly GCF_963383645.1). Classification (NCBI taxonomy): domain Eukaryota; kingdom Metazoa; phylum Chordata; class Mammalia; order Rodentia; family Gliridae; genus Muscardinus; species Muscardinus avellanarius. Next base: position 165,573,172 of record NC_137787.1, read on the forward strand.
ATACCTAATTTTGTAGTAATATTTTAGCATGTTAAATAAAAGAATGCACATTTAATTCAGGATTTTATTTTCTTTTAGAAGTGGGTTATGTGGCGTAAAATGGAAAGGATGACTTCAGGTGACATGTTAATGTTTATTTTTTAACAACCAAAAGTCTGAAACAAACAGAAAAAAAGTTAATGTGTTTTGTGAGTACATAGGTGTCCCTGAACTTTATACGTATTTGACATATTACAGGATCAAACTATTAAAAAGATTTATGTTTCCAAGTATATCATGAAGAATGTTAAACCAGCTTTCCAAATAGTTTCAAGAATTATTAGACCATGAAAGTTATATTTGGTTTCTCAAATGTTCATTGACCCAAATTAAATTACAAATGCCATTGCTTCAGCCTTCCACTCAACCATACTCCTTAGTGTTCTAGTAATCAGCAGGTTAAAAGAAGACAACCTCCTGCCTGCAACAAGCATTCTCAGAGTTCTATCAAAATGTAACTTGTAACAAAACCCAAGCTGATGAGAAAGTGCACCAAATTTATCCTGGGCACTATGCACATGGGTCAATGCTTATTTGCATGACTGTTAATGAAGCAGTTCTTTGTGGCTACTTAGAACTTTCATGTATTCATCGCCTTTGAATCAAATTGAATATACCCTCAGTCAATCACCTTTCTTCTTTATCATTATCAATATTTTAGAGGCTTTTGAACTGTTTTACTTTGTGATGAATTTTCTAACCATGAAAAAAACTGAGTCCTTAGTACTCCTTTTTCAAATTTTTACTGGTGCATTGTAAATGTACATCATAATGAATTTCACAGTGATATAGAAACACATCCACAGAGCATTTGGTGAGCTTTCCTGGTACCCATTGTAAAAACCTGACCAAAGGACTGAAGTGGAACCCACTGTGTAGTGCCTATTCTAGCATGCCTTGGGTCTTGGGATCAATTCTAAAAGCATCAAAACCAAGACACAACAATAACAACAACAACAAACAATACTTGATATAGATATTGTGTTTTGTCCAATTTTTTTAGCAGATTCCAAATCTTGCCACTCTTTCCAGTTTCTTAAAGATCAATTTAAAACTTGTGCCCATCTTAAGTCACTCCACAGCTCATTGGAGGACATGGGATTCAATTGCAGATAATTTAATGTCCTTAGGTTGATCTCATCAGCTTGAAAAATAGTTGTTGCCACTGTTAGATAAAAAATAAAATAAAATAAAGAAAAGGGTGGTGTGTTTTGAAGGTGAATTATCTGAACATCTGTGACTATCAGGGAAAGTGAAGTTTAGGGATAATTTTATGAACTTTATTTTTGCACAGATTCTCAGATGACTATGGAAAATATTCTGTTCATTGTTTCCTGCATCTCAGCAGGGATGACTGCCTCACTGTCAAGCTGATACTTTGCCTCAGCATTTCCTTCCAATATTCTGCCAGAAGAAACTACAGTATTTTCAGATCTTTCATTACTGAACACAAAACATCAAAATTCTTTTTGGCTTTATTTTTTACATACACATATATATTTAGCAGTCGCAGAGTATATAAATATGCCCTATTCATAAGAAATAATCATCGAAGCTGGGTCTAATGGTGCACTCAAGTAATTCTAGTGCAGAAGACGGAGACAGGAGGATCACAGGTTTGAAACCAACCTCAGTAACTTAGTGAGACCCATTTTCAAAACAAAAAAATAATGTAGGGCTGGTGGTCTAGCTCAAAACTAGAATGCCCCTATATTCAATCTCTAGGACATGAAGGAAGGAAGGAAGGAAGGAAGGAAGGAAGGAAGGAAGGAAGGAAGGAAGGGAGATAAGCTTCAAAATTTGGGCTATATTTGGTTTTGAACTTTATATAGAAGGTGCTTAGTACATACTAATCACTTAGTGAAGGTAAGTTGTTGCTTTGTAATGATCAGTCAATCCTATTTGTATATAAGAAGTAGTTTTCAGTTTTATTGTAAAGGGAATGTCTATAATAACAATTTATAAAGTGTTGTATTTAAAAAACAAATGTTCAAAAGCAATTTACTCTCAGTAATGTATTCAATAAATAAAAATAATCTGTTTCTATGCTTTTTCTACTAAGCCACGTTCTACCTTCACCAAACACTGTGCTCTCCACAGAGATGAACACTATTCTTCTGGCAAGAATACTTCTTTAGGCTAACTTGAAAAGCCCACATCTCTTTAGCAAAACAAAGGAGAATTAGAACAATTTTTTTAGTAGCAGTCATTGAAGCCAAGGGCATTTTACTTCCAAGATATACCCTCAGTTTTATTTTTATATTTTATTTTGAAACAGAATTTGGTTAAGTTGCTGAAGATCTCCCTAAATTGCTGAGGCTGAATTCCAACCTTCAATCCTAATATCTCAATATCTCAAGTACTGGAATTACAGGCATGTGCCACCATGCATGGCCAAGGACTGCATATATATATATATATATATTATATATATATATATTATATATATATATATATATATTGCAATGCAGTCTCACATCATGATGTAAATCATTTTGACAGTGACATATGTGCACACAGCATTTGGGGCCCTCCCCCAACTCATTTTCCTCCTTTCCAATAGCAAGTACTGAGATTGCCATTGTTATATTCACAATGGACACATAGTCAATGGTAATATTTTCATTATTGAACCTCAGTCTTTCCTCTCCCCTTTTCCTAGTCCACCTCTCTGGCTCCCTGGAGTTTCTAAAGATAGTGGAAAACCACTCAATGCTCATATTAATGAGTAAAAGCTAAGGACTTCCAGTTTAGTGTATCCAGTAGCAAGCCATGTATAGCCATAGTAAATAACTATCTCCTAAGCCTTGTATTACTTCCATTTAAAATGCTTGTTACTTATTTTACAATTGGAATAGAGGTGAAAAGTTTTAAGATAGCAAAGGTGTATTCATGTTTTCATAGGACAGTGGAGATGAAGTTGCTGAAAAACAAACTTCATCCTCAAAGTCTATGTGCCAACCCATTAACAGAGAAAGCTTCAATAAGATGAAAGTTACTCCCTGGGAGAGAAAAGGAAGCTGATTGGGCAAGTAATAAAGAAAGAAAAAAATGATTGGGAAGTCAATTTGTACCTGATATGGGACACCCTCATTATGTTTCATTTTTGTCCTGTCTAAATTAGTTGATAGCCAGGCATGGTGGTGCACACCTGTAATCCTAGTACTTGGGAGGCTGAGACAAAAAGATCACAGGTTTGCAGTCAGCCTAAACTTAGTGAGGCCCTGAATGACTTAATGAGACCCTGTTTTAGATAAAAAAACAAAAGTAAAATGGTGCCAGAAGTGTATCTTGGAGTTAGAATGCCCCTGAATTCAATCTCTAGGGCCGTGGAAAAAAAAGAAAAGAAAAAAAGAATAGTTGATAAGCTTCCAGTGAATATACTAATTTGATTACATAAATAGCCCCTATTTCCAAAAATTCTGAGGTATTTGTAATATTTATTTATTTATGCCTCGTGAAAAAATAAAACTATTGCTATGTTGTATTAGCATATTTTATTTTACTTAAAATATTAATATCTTACTTTCACTTACCTTAATTTTGTTTGCCATTGAAAACAGCATATTGTAGTCTATCTTAGTGAGCTATAGATTGATAAAGTTTAACTTATTAAAGCTATTTATTATTGATTTGTAAATGTCATTGAAGTGAAGGTTGAGAGAATGCTGGACCTCAGTCAAATACAAATTTAAGATGGACAAGATTTTTTAGTAAACTTATGTACCAAGTATCACATTGGATATATTCATGACAGAACTGTGACAATGTCATATATGATTCTTAAAATCTGTTTTAAATATTTGGCAATTTCCTATAAAAATGACATCCATTATTGTTTGAGTGGCAATTACTATAAAATGTAAGTAAATAAAGCTAGGAATCTCTGTTTTGTCCACTGCTGTGTCCCATGCCTCAGTAAGACCCCTGGATATTTGTTTGTGAATGAAATGAGCTGGGTTGACACTTTTTCTAGGTACTTAATGTCCATTTTAATTGTTTTCTGGAAATGGCTTGAAATATCTTAAGTATATTCTTTCTTAAAATATATATATTAGGCAATTCAATATTTATTCAGAGGTAGAGAATTTAGCAAAAATGATTAAAAAAATGTCAAACACTGTAGAATTTTACCATGTATATTTAGGGGAGCAATCAATAAATAATTACCAAAAAAATGGCAACACTTAATAAGCATCTCATAGAACCATACACAACATGGTGCACACATTTAAAAGAAAGAGTATCTGATTTTAGTTTGAGGATGTGAAAGGCTTCACAACAGAATTGAATTGGTAAATGAACCTTGAAGCAATGACAAATCCATAAGAGGTTGCAGAATTTTCTAGAAAGAAAGATAAGGCAAGGCATGGAGTCTTGACAGAGCAAGGCATATTCAGAGAACAGATGGGTCCAACTTTGATGAGATATACAGTATGAAAGACAGGGTTTGTGAGAGATGAGGCCGGTAGGCTCTGACTAAGAAAGTTACATTTTAATAAACTAAGTACTAGTGTGAAGATAATTAAACATGAGAACATAACTTTGACAGAGAGTGAAATTCAATCTCTATTCATAAGACATTGCCAACCTGATAGTCAAGCCAGTTGCTCTGGCCACTGGAATAAGAAACAAATCGTCTTAACTATACATTCCTATTTTCTATTTTCATCTTAAAGATAGGGAGCAACATTGGGGAAATGTGCTTTTAATAAAAAGGAGCATCTTCAACACTGGTACTTCATTTCGTAATCACATCCCCAGCTCACATCATTGTGATTACCTTACAGTGTTGCCCCAGTGCCTGCGTTTCAGTGGAAGCCACTTGGAAAGGTTTCTCAGCCACAAAAGCTCAGGGAAAGTAGATGGATTGATGTATTTAATTTGCATTCCACTTGTAACGCAATACGACCTTCTGTTTCTAAAGAAACACTGACAGTGTGAAACATAATATTACTCTGTGTTATAGAGGCTAGTGATAGAGTATGGCAGTTTTAACTCAGAACGCCACAGCTTTTGTTTAACCATTCTTCATACTTCACCTCATGTTGATATACAGGATGGAAATAAAATTATATGTCAGTATTAGACATTTGCATTAAATTGTGGTGGCTTTTGATTTTTTGTTTGTTTGGGTTGTTTTTTTTTTTTTGCCCCCATTATATCTTTCTGTAAAGGGGATAGATTTGTAGAGGGCAGCATTTTTCTCATTTGTGGCATATCTACACAAATACAATATATAATTTTCAGTGAGAATATTGTTCCCTACGAGGAAAAAAAATAATGCCCTGGGTTATTATTTCAACTTGCAAGTCTGGATGCTGTACTTTGATATTATTTATTTGAAGTTTATGTAGTATATATTACTTGAATTCTGAAAGCTGCTTTATTAATTCTAACAGTCAAGGCATTCTGAGCTAAGAAAAGCTGTCCTTATACTTAGTTGAATGCTCAAGCACAAAATTATTAAAAAACGCCATGTACAGAAAATGCAGCAGTAAGCTGATTTGTGTGCACAAGAGGGTTGTTTGTCCTCAAAAGTACATTCTTAAATAAGAAGAGAGGTTGGAAAGAAAAGGCAGACAGCACCTTGAAGTAAAAGAACAGGAGCAGATGTCCTTTAGCTGTGTGTTTTATTGATTTATAAACACTCAGTCAGGGTCCCTCATCTCTGCAGAGTAATTTAGATATGGGAAAATATCTGTGAAATATATTGATTGTGTTATTGATTGAAAAGCCAATTGCTGTTGCACTCCTGTTTTACCATTTAAGTCCTGACACATTTTGACATATGAGCCAGCTGTGACTGCTGCCTCGATTCTGCAATAAGATAATGTGAAAGCTGTCATAACCACTTCTCTGTCAGCACTGAGTATTTACAGCGGGCCGCTGCTGCTATTTAGCTTGCACTTTAACTACCTGAATAATGAGCATTTTTTAAAGCTCTCACTCTGGTAGCTCCTGTGTGTTCACATGGGGTGTGTCCCCCTTCATGCACACAAATCCCCACAAGTTTTTACTCAGTGTAGTGGACTGACATTTTGGCGAATTAAAAAAGTATAAGAAACCAATTTATTAGTATCTTCGTATGTAATCTATACACATGTAAACAATTGGATCTGTCTGAATAATTTTTTCCCTGTTTTTCATGGGGAATCTTGATTCCAGAACATTTTTCTGGGTAATCTTTACTTGTTTTCAAGATTAGTTCCTATTCAGTAGCAATAAAGAATGGAAGAAGATGTATTACTTTCAAACTATAGTTTGGTTATTTACTCAGAGTATTTATTGTATAAAAAGGAAGATAATTTATACAAACATTACTTACTATCTTTGACATGAAAAAATAAAACGAGTTTCTGAACCTATCCACAGAAAGCTCATAAAATTATATAAACAAATCTCAAAAAACAACACCTTAGAAAATCTGCACTTTAGGACAGAACTCATTAGATGATTGAAACTACAAATATTGTTTCCTTCTGCTAGTCACATAATCATAATGCACAAGAAAAAACTCCTTTAAATCACCCTTTTGATGCATAGAGTAAATATGGATCTTTTCCAAATAAGGTTGTTTAAATGTATACTATACATTATTAAAGTTGGTGTCCATAATATTCCTCTTATATTCTGATGCATCTTCTCATTGTCACACAATCTCTGATTAATCACCAGCAGCACGTTGATGTGTTCTTTCCTACTTTATTTAAAAGCATCCTTCAATTTATGTAACCCAATGAAAGAGATCCATTGTAAGGGAGCAGTGCTGATGGAAATAGCCTGGAAACAATACTCCACATTATAAGGATGGACAGCAGATCACTCCTCTGGGAAATGAAAATGTTCATTTAACAGTATGAATGGCACCCCATTCTGGCAAATGACTGACTTATCAGCAGTGTGAAGCATGAGACTTGTGATTGATTGGATCTAACTTCAAAAAAATCCAACCTATCTCTTCAATGTTCAGCCTTCCTGTAATGGGGAATCTCTTATAGATGTATGTTTTTGAACCTCGACCTCATACTTTAAAGCAGATTTCTTCTTCATATAGAATAACAGGTGAGTTTTCATTTTTAACAAAATATCAAGTTCTGACCGGGTAAAATCTTTGGTCCAGAGATGTAGGAGACTGCTTTTGAATCCAGCATCAGTTAAAAGAAGGCGAGAGGTAGGAAGACAACCTTTCATGGCAAGATTGTATGTCACTTGTAGTGTGGAGGACCAAATTATACAAAGCTGGAATAGCCATTCCTGCTGAGATCTTTGTTCTAGGACCTCCCACTTTATGTCTCTGCCTTCTAGGTGAGATTAGAACAGGATACATACAGGAGAACCTGATTCATAAATTGTTCCTCCTTCTCAATGTGCAGTATAGTTGTTTGGGAAACATGCTGAATTTGGATATTCCTGGTCTATTGATTGCTTACAGACATAGGTTTAGTAGATTTAGGAGAGGACAAAATAAATTTTTATTAAAAAATAAATTTCAATTTGAACTTATTTTATACTTAATTAACTTAATTGATTTTATAGTAAACTAAAATTGCAACAAGCCTGCCATTTTCCTTACTCCACATTTCTCCTACTAATATTTTTCATGTTTTGATATTAAAAATTATCATATATATTATTGACTGATCAACACATTTATTTGAATTTCACCAATATTTTCATTTATGCCTTTTTTGTATGTGTGTATGCCAGGATTCCACATTGCCTTTAGTTATTTCTGCTTGGTTTCCTCCAGTTTCTAACAGTTCCTTGGAAATCTGCTCTTAATTAAGCACCCTAGGTTTATCTGATATCAGTTTATTTACATTAGTTTAAGAAGTGTCAGTTAAAGGAATTTGGTCTATGCTATGCACAGATTTATAAAGAAAATTCCCCGGAGTCCCTCTGTTTTACCATTACTTCTGAAACTACTGTTATATTATTTCTCTGGACTGGGTACAGTTGCCTCAGATACTTATATATCCCCTTCATTTCTCTGTCCCCTTGGTATAAATCCTACAATGTACTTCTACTTGAGACATGATGTATATTTCGTATGTACATCCTTACCAAGTATGTTGCCATGATCCTAGACCATATTATACTGAAGCCACATTTCTGAATTACAGACATATTGACTGCACTGTTCTGCCATTTCCTTAGTTGGCTCATTTAATTGGTTCAAAAAAAATGATTTTGTAAAAACCGTTTTGTGCACTTTGAATTTCAAGGTTTTAGGCCTGTGTACATCTCTCAAATTTATCGCTGAATTTTTGGATAAGGTTAGGCAAATAACAATCTTTCTAGCTTTTTATTTTCCAACTATTCAGTTGTTATGAAATGTTAACTCTCAAAGGAAATTTAGATAGCATTAAATGTAGATAGCAAATTTAGCACATAGAAAATTGAGACACCAGGATCCTTGTGGTATGTCTAAGGTCAGCAGTCAATAGTCTAGAAGAAAAAAAAAAGTCAATTTCCACATTCAAAACAGCTCTGAGCTTTGCCCATAGATTTTCTTCTTTAATATACTACACCATCCTCACTCTTTCAACTATTTATATGAAAAAAGATGTTGTTATTCTCCAAGGCTTCGTCTCTACAACTATAAGGAGCTCCCACTCTTCCAACGTTGGTCTATTTATAGTTTTCTCCTCAACCTATAAGTTTTTGTTTGTTTGTTTAACAAATGGAAACAACAATAGTAAGAAAACCACTTTATACTATTAATCATTCATGCTACTGCATCTTCCATTTGTCCCCGCATCTTTTGAATAGCTCCTTTTCCTCAAAATTTTATTACTCCTCTTTCCATCCAAGTCTGGCTTCTTCCTCAAAACATTTACTTGCCCATTGCTTATACTATCGATGGCCTTCATGTTTAGAAATTGAAAGGCCTTTGTTCAATATTCATCATTTTTTACCTCTCCAAAGAAATTAAGCTACATGATATTTCTTAAAACTATTCATGATAGCCAAGAAATGGAAATAACTATCAAATGATGAATAGATTAAAAAGAAGATCATTGGCCGGGCGTGGTGGTGCACACTTGCAATTCCAGCAGTCGGGAGGAAGAGATGGGGGATTGCAATTCGTTGATAGCCTGGATAGCCTCAGCTACTTAGCGAGGCCGTTCACAAATCAGTGAGACCCAGTTTCTAAAAATAAAAGGACTAAAAAATAGGACTGGGGGTGTAGCTCGAAGATGCAATGCCTCTGGGTTCAATCAGCAGTACCGCAAAACAAGAGAACAACATCATAGATATATGCCATATGATACTATTTAAACATAAAAAAGAGTGAAATCCTGTCATTTGTTACAACATAGATGTTACTTGAGATTATGGCATTAAGTAAAGTAAATAAGGCATAGAAAGGTAAGTGCCAAAGATCTATTTCATAAGTTGAATTAAAAACACAGTGATCTCATAGAAGTTAAGAGAATAATGGTGGCTATCAGAGGGTGGGAAGAAGAGTTGGACAGGAGGAATGGAGAAAGGTTAAATTACTGTCTACTAAGTAGTAATAGCTAGATAAGAGTAAGAAGTTATTGAGTGCTATTGCATATTACACACTGTATATTTCAAAAAACGAGAAGAAAACATTTTAAATGCTGTGTCTTCAAATGGTAAATGCTTGAAAAGACACGTTCATCCTGATTGAAACGCTACACAATATATATGTATCAATACACCACAAAACCCTCTAAATTTGAGCATTTTATATGTTTTAATGTACCCATTGAAAACTGCATTATAAAGGGGAGATAAAATAAAAACCCTATGGTCTACTTGGCTTTCTGAGTACTGTCTTATCCTGAGCTACCTATTGCTCTTTCATGCTAGCTCACTGTTCTCTACCCACTAATACTCTCAAAGTATCATAGTTTGTGTGTCAAAGGCAATTGATTGATATTCAGCTCCGTCATCTTTTTTGTCTGCATTGTGAACATGAATTTGAGTCCTTTAAATGTGTGTCCCTTTCTCACTCTCATAATGTTGAGCTTTTTTAGCAGAAGAAACAGAAGTGACATTTGAGAAAGAAAGAGCTTTTCTAGGCTCCAGTGCTCACTGAGAAGGCTTCTGAGGCAAAGGTGGCTTCTCCAGTGTCCAGCTGCTCTAGTGCACTCAACATTTCTAGAGCTAAGTGCTTACAATGTGAGCATTTTTTTTTCAGCTGGATGCTGCAATTTGCACAGGTTCTTCAGCACCAAGCATCCACAGCACTATTGACTCTTTTGTCCAGTTCCTGTGGTGGACAGCAGCCAGCAGCAACCACCAGCAGTCAATTGTTTGGGAGCTCTAACTCAGCCCCCTGGGCAGTGGCTTCTCTTTACATCTGAGATTCCTATAATTTCTAGAGTTCACTTTCATTCTTTCTCATCAGTTTGTCACTAAGGACCTATTTTAGCTAATAATTATTTGTATTAAGGTGTTTCTCTTCAAATTATGAATTAGTTTTCTTCTTCCATTTGGAACCAGAATGATATAGCTTTCCTATCATGATGCAATCTGATTTTGTCAGAGAGTGCTCTCTTAGATAATGATGTCTTTAGTGTTACTATTTTATTAGGAAGTAAATCCTTTAGGAGCAAGAATGAAAGAAAGGAAAGAAACAAGGAAGAAGGAATAGACTGAGAGATGTGTCACTAAGCTAGAGTCACACATGTGCTGTTGATGGATGGATTGATGCATTGCAGTTGGCCATGTTCTGAGATTAGGTATAAACTAACAGAGCATTGTGAGGAAGAAGAAAAGTAATTTATCTGCTGTTTCCTGAATTCTGTTGATCACAGTTGTACCTCATTGTGCATTAATATTAATAGATTGTGCATTCAAGGATGCCTGACAACAGAGGTATCTGGAAGCAAGGAGAGAAAGGTACAGGGCATGGATGTGAGGTGCCCACCAGTGACTGCAGTGGTGAGCTGGGTGGAACAAATGCCTGAGGGTCCTAGAAACAGTTGATAATGAGCAGGGATGAGGAGCTAGCTAAGATGTAGGGGACTTGGGATCTTAGGTAAGTCTATGTATGATGCAAATCGCATCCTACATATAGTTGAATCTCAAATATCTTTTCACAGTACCTCTTAAGAGAATCAGTGTGTGTATATGTGTGTGTGTGGGGGGGCATGTGATGTTTTTGATGCTTATTCAACAACATGTATAACTGTAAGTGCCTTAAATCAGACATGTAAAAACTGAATTCACTATAGCAGTATTTTCAAACCACTGTCTGCCTATCTTTAATCTTAGTTGAGAAGATTATCATCATTTATATTTTTCTACGATGGAAGCTGATTCTCTCTTCCATCTTGCCTACTTTCCGACTGAATCGAGTTTCATTACTCACCAACTCTTTTTATATTCTTCCGTATAATTGCCTTTCCAACATGGTTTCTAATTTTACTGTCATTGCAGTGCTTTTATTCCAAATCGATCTTCATCAGTCTTGCCAGTCATTATAGCCATCTCCTATGAGTCTTCTAATCCATTCAAAATGGTGGTTATCTCTAGCAATTGAGTCTGTTGCTTCTCTATTGTGGAACACACCTCTTCACTGGCCACGAAGGGAATAAGAGAAATTTGTTTACTTGACATACCAACATAGTTCTAGTATACCTACAATTGTCCATCCTCAACATCATAATTGCTTCTCCCCTCATTCTATTCTTCACCCAGATTCCTTTTTAACACTACATTCCTATGTTTTGATATTACTCAACTTTATAACACACGAGAAAATATTCCAAATGTTTTCCTACTGCTTAGAATAGAAAAAAAGACCTCCACTTTCCCTGAAATCCAGATCACATGCCACCCTTTGGTAACCTTCCTAAAAGAAGTTAACTGGTCTCTTCTCTGAGCTCCCCCAGCACATTTGCTTATGCCTGTGAAAGTACTTTCATATTTTATTGTAATTTATCTGTCTGTACACCTGTCTTACCCAGTATATTGTGATTTTCTCAAGTGCAAGAACCATGTATTATTCATTTTTGTATTCCCAGCACTCAGCATAGCATTTGTGCATAAACCTTTCAATAAATATGGGTTGAATTGAATTTAAAAGAAATCATAGATGTAAAAGTATGTATGGATAGTATTATTGACGAAGCAGCATTTCACTATAGCATGATATACATCTAATTTTGTACTTAGAAGATTCTGTGCTGATGCTATAGACACTTTGTCAACCATCCAAAAAAGCAGCAGAGCTTTTTGCCAATGAGCAACAGCAGTATATGTTGACAGTTTATTTCAGTACATTATATGGCACTCAACCAAAATTGAACAGCAAGAAAAGATGGAAAGAAAATGACTATTTTCTAGACCTCCATCACTGCAGGTAGGACTAAATGGATTTCATGATGTTCATGTGCTTTGGTTTGCATCAACCCTTATGTGTAAATCAAATTGATCGTCTTAAGTTGTTTGGCCCAGGACTGTCATTCTAAGACTACAGTCATACAATGCTGTATTACACTCTATTATTGTATACTATATCACAGCATACTGTATCTATTACCGTCATCTCATGTGGAATTACCTCTTTCAAAAGGATGGAACACACCCTAAATTATAATGGCCTCATCACTTGTACTAGCTTTAGTAGAAGAAGCCCTTTTAGCACCATGTTATTACCTCTGGTATGATTAGAGGAAAGGTAGTATTTCATTCTAAGACTAAAATGTTTTCCCAGAAAAAAATAAATCTAGATATTTTAAGATATGTAAGAAAGATTAGCTTTGCAATTTATAGAACCAAGTTCAGAACATTCTTTCCCTTGAAATAATATGATTCTATGCATGGTGCTATAGTTGGTGTTTACTTTCAGACTGATGTATAGGCAGTTAACTCATTCATCAGACCTTCACAAGAAAAATTATATTTTTAATATATTCAGAATCAAAACTTTTTATTTTTCTAGAACTTTATACTTCCTTGGCTCAGAAACCTTAGTTAAACTCTGTCTAAATATTTGGATCTAGTATTATTTATATAAAAACTGTCAAAGTTTATCTCTGGTTTCTCTTTCAGTAACAACAGTGTTTCTTATTTTATGGGTTATCTAAATACTACAAATGTTCATTTTTAATTTTTGTTTTTGCTGGACAAAGCTTAGAGCAAAATATGGACTGTATGTAGCAGGAACATAGTTTTTAGATATTAAATATTTTATATTAACCCTCATTCCATGTTCATTTTAATTTTGTATCATTTTTTCTATATCTATACTTTATTCTAGTATGTTAAAGTACCTATCTCTTTTGAACTGGATTAATTCAGTTTTGGAAAAAAGGTAAAACATTAATACCTCCAAAAATAAAACTATCCCCACTAACAAAGTGTGTGATGTTACTTCTCTGTATTTGCTAGCTTTCACATATTAACACATATCACATATTTTATTACATAAAATACATACCAAATCTTCTTCTGGATTGGCTTTTAATACAGCAGTATAATCTACAAAAGCATTTTATTTTTTGTGGTACTAGAGATTGGACACAGAGTGGTTCTATCTCTGAGCTATAGGCACAGCCCTATTACTTATTTATTCAGAGAGAGAGGGGGAGAGAGAGAGACCAGAGAGAGGGAGAGAGGGAGAGAGGGAGAGTGAAAGGGAGAGGAGAGAGAGAGGAGAGAGAGAGAGAGAGAGAGAGAGAGAGAGAGAGAGAGAGAGAGAGAGAGAGAGAGAGAGAGAGAGAGAATGAGAGAGAATGTTACTAGAGTTTGGACCCAGGGGTATTTTACCTCTGAGCTACACCCATGCCCAGCCCTATTTTTAGTTTTATTTTGAAATAGGGTCTCAGTCTGTTTATAAGAGTCTCACTACTTATTAAGCCTATCCTCAAACCTGCGATCCTCCAGACTCAGCTTCTCAAGTACTTGGAGTACAGGTGTGCACCACCACACCCAGTTATTTTTTATTATGAAACAGGGTCTCACTAAGTGGCTGAGATCTCACTAAGTTACTGAAGCTGGCCTTAAAGCTGTGATCCTTCTGTTTCAGCCTCCCCAAGTTATAAAATTATAGGCATGCACCACCACATCCACCTAGGGAAAGAATCTTTTAAAATTTTAAAATAATAATTTATATGTCTCATTCCTAGGTATTCTGACTCAAGTCTAGTAAAGGGCCCAGCAGTTTATTCTTTTTAAGCACTTCCACAGATAAATCAACTATGTAGCCTAATTTTTTTAAATTGAGTATTTGGATAAAATAGAACATTAATCTTTTCAAACTTAAAAATAATACATAAAATTCTGTATGTATGTGTATTTAGGATAGATGGTACAGATTCGATGATAATGATAGGTAGGTAGAAGGGGCAGTAAAAAAAACAACAAAGGACAGAAGATACATGCTAATTTAAATCAAGTGAAAGACTCTTAGAAATTTTGTATTAAAAGCACATAGAATTTTATAGTAGCTTGAAAGGTTGATAAAAAGTAGTCACTACTCCTTTTCTTTTCATATTATCATGATTAACCAGTAAATACCATAATTGAGCATCTATCAGACAGTAAGAACTGCAAGAGGTATTTTACAATAGGCACCACATTTTATTCTGCTATAAGCTTTCCAGGCAAATCTGACAGCCATCTTGGGGGTCGATAAATTCAAATCTATTTAGATTGAACACTTACCATTGTCACATACACATAGGAGGTGACAGACCCTAAATGTAAACCTACATCTCACTCCCAAATCGGCACGTTTCACTGCCATCCTCCAAAATACTTGTACTTTCTTCCCAAAGAATTTTGGATAATTTTGTGCATCCACTTATCTTTTGTTAATTTCCAACTCTACAGGAGTAAACACTTCAAAATATCAAGGAACTTACAATGAATACTTACTCCTTGAAATGGGAAAATCTACCTAAATATTGAGCTACTAATGAGGTCACTGGCAATTAGGTTTTCCAGTTTTAAATATGTTGTTATTTAAATAAAAATCATAGGCTAAGAATTTTTTGAGAATAATGAATTACATGTTGAGATTAATTTGATCCCAAATTCATTAAATCACGCCTCAATGGTTTTTACTTAGTATTTCTAACAGAAGAAAATGACACCGTTGTAGCAATGATGCCTATAAGCTGATATTTTCTATAATAGAAAAGCTCCACTGAGTTTGTTGCTTCCAAATATCCTTTCTATATGAATTATTTTGTAAATTTATGTTGTGTTTCACACACGTATACTCATTAGAGTTGATTTGTTTTAAATTTGAAAACAATAAAGGACAACATATCCAAATTATTCAGGGTCTAATGTATTTGTTTGAACTCTTTTTCAATACCTTTAATGCTATGGTTAACAGATGTGATTATTTTTATCAACATAGTAGCTAATTTTGTTTATTGAAGGTGATAATTTAATAGCTTTAGGTCTTAATTTTTCTTTTTTTCAATTTTGAAATAAATTCTATGTTATTCTGGAGTCGTGAATAAATATTTTGACAAGTGGACAATTTTAATATTATGTTTAAATTAAAAACTTAACTTAATAAAGTTTTTAATGTTAAACTAAAACTCTAGCACACAAAATACCTGAACTGAGCAGGTCCCAGATTTTCAATTCTATTCAGCAAGCTTTCCTTGAACATGTGGGGCAATTTCATTGTCAACTTTGGACTGCCTAGGTACATTAACTTTAAACAAGAAATCAACTGAGATTTGAGTTCCATAATTCATGTTGGGTCTTTGAATGCTCTACTTATGCTGGAAGATCCTACAAAAACAGAGCAAATAACTGCATTGTGGGCACTTTGAAAAAGATAGAGCTGTCATTGTGGGTTATAGGAACAAGTCACTAATGTTACATAGCCTTTTCGTTTCAAAATACCTACTATTAAATTCTAATATGCTAAAGAAGTTTCGAAAGAAAAATTTGAAAAGTACTCATTGATAGGAGGGAGGTTTTTTTTTTTTTTTCAAACTTACTACTTCCAGAAAGTTTATATCCTGTGGTACATATGTCTTGGTGACTTCTCAACTCTGACAATCAGTATTAGAAATAAAAAGATTTTGAATGCTTACATTGGAACAAATATTGTATTTTGAATACTTAGCATGCATCATAGTATACAATCTCCATAAATATTCTAGGAAATGTTCTTTCCTTGTAACAATGAGGAAGCTGAGACTCAGAAAGGTGAATCAACTTTCTCCTACATTAAAGAGCTGGTAGATGGTACAATTGTGATTTGAAAAGAGGTCTTAAATTCTAAATCCTGTGCCCTACATCACTGCTCTAAGGTTTCTTTCTTTCTCTCTGCTTCCCAAACAGAATCCTTCTATTGCAATAAATTGACTACAGGCCAGGAAACCTAAATTTCTGCATCCTTCATTCCATTTATTTTATTGAAAAAACATTATTTTAAGAATTCCAATGAGGGCAGATATATCTCTTCTGGGGTTTTGAACTAGTTCATTCATTTTTGCTTCTCCCATTAGCAGAAAAGTAGGTTTGTTTTGCAGTCCTATGTTAAGATTACCTTGAAGTATGAAAGATCTCTATTTCTCACATGGGTGTAAAAATCTATGGAAAAGGCAGTAATGTCATTTTGGCAGTGTATCATCCTGCATCAGAAACTAAAGCATGCAAACTGAAATTGATTTGTAACAGGTACCTTATTAGAAGCAAACATCAAGAAAACTAGAATCAATGTTGAAACAAAAATTTGTCTTGTAAGCAATCCTGAGTGAAATGTGTTGACACAGCATCACATTCTGTAGCCCCATTTTTGCATGCTTTTCAAAGCACAGCTATCTCAGGCTGAGGGAGATGAATAATTGACTGATCACTGCATAATTCAACATAGTGTTGTAAAAATTCAAGGTCTGGCAAATTTGAAGCTTTTCTTTTTTATTGAGACTGAGGTTAAAGTTTCAATCAACCTTGAAGAAACATTTAAATAGCACAAGGATATATGATTTATTAAAGTGCATATTATTCTTTCTTATATTCCCTCCTTCTTCATTAAGCTGCTTCACATAATGCACATATAAAGTTAAAAGACTATCTATAAGGTTTAGTGGAACTCTGCCTGTAGTGACTTCAAAAGCACTAATATTGTCAATGTCTATGCATACTTATCAAGCAAAGAAACTCAAAGGAATTGCTTTCTCTGTATCCTATTATATTTATTTTATTTGTGAAATACTCCAACAAATTATCCACTATATGTTTAAAAATATTATTTTAAGAATTCATACATACACAAGGAATTAAGTGAATTTTTATTCAATTAATTTTCTTATGAAAATTTTTATAACCTACTAGATTTTTAGCACTCTTTTTACAACCAAGATATAAACTGGAAAAGATAAAAAACAGGCCTTGTCAAGGAGAAAGCAGTCAGTTTTGACAGGGAAATATAGAACAAGCATGAAGATGTTTTTGTTCAATTAAATGTGAGAGATGTTAAGAATTATTGTGTGTTATATTAAAATGTGATTATATTTCTTTTCAAAAAAGAAGTAGGCTTTTAATTTTCAAGATGACAAATAATTCCTTTGGTATTTTTAAAAGAAATTCATAAAACTTACCTTCATATTACATTCAATATTAAATAACAATTATTACATTATATGAATTTACAATGTTAAAATCATTCTCATTATAGGTATAATGTTTAGCTACTACTAAACTGAATATTTCTGAGAGTTGTATAAACAAGAAAAAATTTAGTTTTGTACAAAAATTTGGCTTTGTACAGAATTTGGGCTTAGTGCAATAAGATTTTCTAGCATATGAAAAATAAACTTTTCTAATCTATTAACAAAATATTAGTGATTTTATTTATTTATTTATTTATTTATTTATTTATTTATTTATTTAGTGGTACTAGGGCTGGAACCCAGGGGCTTTTCTACCTCTGGGCTATACTCCCAGACCTATTTTTTACTTTTTATTTGGAAACAGGGTGTCATTAATTTGCTGAGAGCCTCACTAAGTAGCTGAGGCTGGCTTTGAACCTGTGAGATCCTCCTGTCTCAGTCTCCCAAGCACTGGGATTATAAGCCTGGACCAGCACGCCCAGCATATGGGTGATTTTAAAATCATGCAACTTGCCAGGCATGGAGGTGCACGCTTGTAATCCCCGTGCTTGGGAGGCTGAGACAGGAGGATTGCGGAGGTTTGAAGCCAGCCTCAGCTACTTAATGAGGCTCTCAGCAACTTAGCAAGACCCTGTTTCCAAATAAAATATAAAATAGGTCTGGGAGTATAGCCCAGAGGTAGAAAGCCTCTGGGTTCCACCCCCCGTACCACCAAAAAAAAAAAAAAAATCATGCAACTGTTCTTTTCAAATCACATTTGAGGAAACAGAATGGATGACAATTTGAGAACAGGAACAATTAAGGTTTGTATTATAAATTGTCTTCATTAGAAAATAACAAATTTTATACTAAAGTATTTGAAAAAATGAGTTAAATCCTGTATACTTAAATAGGGCAAAAGGTTCAATATAATTCTACTAGTATAGAACCAGAATATAATCATTGGGTAAGTTGTGACCATTAGAATATATATACAGAAAACATGGATGTTCTTTTTTTTTTTTTTTTTTTTTTTTGGTGGTACTGGAAACCCTTCTACATCCGGCCTACTACACTCCCAGAACTATTATATATTTTTATTTGGAAACAGGGTCTCTTAAGCCAGCACAGCTGGCTTCAAACTTGCATGATCCTTCTGTCTCTGCCTCCCAAGCATGGGGATTACAAGAGTGAGTGCGCCACCACGCCCGGCATAAATGGATGTTCCTTTGGAAAATATAACAAGTTTCACTAGGGAGCTGATTGTTAATATATGTAACAGCTAACTGGTGGATACAATGTTTTCATATTTATCTTTTCTGAATACATTCCCCAAATCCTAAGTGAAAAATGGCATAGTCAAAGAATACTTTTAAAATAAGGTGAATAAAATGGTTCAATAAACTTTTATGTTTTAGGAAGTGATTTCGAAGACAAGACACTCATTGGAAATTATAAATTTCTTCTAAAAATCATCTTGTATTTAGATCCCAAACAAGCAATCTTTTTTTTTTAATCTAGTGTGACTTAAATGTTATAATCCTTTGAACACAGAAGATTATAAATCAGAAAGTCATATACAAAACACACTCTTTTCCAATTTCTTTATCCACATAGATCACCCAAAATCACATAAAACATTTTTGTCTAGCAACTTACTTAGCAGTTCCTTGGGCTGTCTAATGAACTAAAAGAATTATTATTGTTAGGTTCATAGGAATGTAGGCAGCATGGCACACACTGTTGATTTGATACCCTCTATGATGACAGTATATGGTTCACTGGCTTGGTTAAATAGCACATCAGCTGCAGTGATGGGTGATCAATCTCATTCCCCATAGCATCGCTCCCCAAAGAGTCATTATTAAGAATAAAATGAGGAAAGACTATCAGAGAGAATCATTGGGCCTATGGCTTTTAAAACCTGAGAAAGTAAATGAATAAAAGTCTTGAAAAAATATTTTTAAAATCTTGTTACACATGAAGCAAAGAGACTGATTAATATCTTGGAAAATGGCAAATCTACTCTTATAGTTACAAATTGTACATATCACTCTGAAATGCTAAAAGGCAGTATACTATGTTAACATATTCAGATGGTACTTACATTTTGTTGGTATATTTATTCTTTGTAATTAATTTTTAAAAGTGTATAGTGTTTTAGATTTATATTCTTCAGTAGTTTATACCTGGCATCAATTGAAAACAAGATTATTTGCCATTTAAACCTCACTCTTGAGATTAATGTCATATATAGATTTGTCTTGCCATCTATATCAAACAATGGAAAATTAGAAGTATAGCTAGATTAAAAACAATTCTTAAATCTGTAGTTATTTTAAAGTAATTTAGTTGAAACAGATCTAGTTCTAATTTCTTTCTCTTGGAATTGAGTAGATTAAGAATAGTGTTAAGCATGGCTTAGGTAAGGTACAATCACTGGAACTCATTTTATCCCCATGTGAACTTATCTTCTATGAATTTGACTATCAGTATAATGGAGAATGATTTGGTGGGAGATGTTGCAGTCCATAAGATAAAAATATTTGTTATAATGCCAACTAATATTTATTTAGTTCTTAATATGATTCAAATGTGATATTTGCTTAGAACTGTGCATCAATTCTATTGCTTAAACCTCATAGTAACTCTGAGGTAGTTTCTAACAACTGTTGATTTTACTAATGAGGAAACTGAGTCTCAAACTAGTTAACTAAGGTCATGACATTACTAAGTGTTGGGACATAAAATCAAAACAAGAGTGTTTTAATTTCTGCCTTATTAACCATTATATATTTTTATTTCCCCTAATGTATTTCTTCAAATATTCTAGAGTTTGCTTTAATTTTTAGGGAAAAGATTTGCTGAATTTTATAGTAAGAAATACTATTTGGTAGATAAAAGGCATAACTTAAAAAAAACTATTTTAATTATATCCATTTGTTGTTGCTGTTGTTGAACTGTGTTATTCTTAGCAAAAAGTTACACAAAAATCTTATCAAAATGTCTTCAACAATTAGGAAATGTTAGAGTCACTCTCTGTCACACGTGCTTGCACACATACTCACAAATTAAGTTTCACTCTTAGGTGAATGCAGTAGCTCAGTGGCAGAGTCAGGATCTCAGGTTCTTCCCATAATGCTAATCTGCCAACATCAATGTGTGAACTATATCCTTATAGATTCATAAGATGGCTGCATATATGAATAGCATATATCATATTCAGATAGGAAAATGTAGAGGCAAAAAAGGAAGTTTTCCAGAGTCCTCTTGGGTCTTCCCTTTTGTCTTTGACCAGGGCTTGTGTATATGTCTATGCGTAAACCAGTCTCAATTGAAGAGAATGCAAACACCATGATCAGTAAGGTTCTGATCATTTAAGAATGAATGAGACCATTTCTCCCTTATACTTGGCCAGCTTGAGAGGTGAATTCTGAACTAAAAAGCTTTTTGGAAAGTGGAGAGAGAATATAAATAGTAGCAGAGGCAAGGAACAGTGGCAGGTGGGCCATGAGCACAAACTGGATCTAAACAGCTTGGATTCATATTTTTATGTCATCACTTGCAAGCTAAGTGACATTGAGAAAATCTTTTAGCTTCCCATGTGCCAAAGTTCCCCCACCTATAAAATGGAATTTATAACAGTAACTACCTCCTACAATGGTTCTGAGGTTGAAATGTGTCCAAGTGGATAAAGCACTGAGGATTATTCCTGGCCCATGTCAGATCATTCACTTCTATAATTTTCAAAATATATTTCTTAAAAATCACACATTATAGAAGTTTCTAGGTTTTGTCCAGTACGTAAAGAGTCTAGAAGCTTATCATCCATCCTCATAGCAAGATAAAGGCTGAACAAATTGGAAAATAAACAACTCTTTTTAGATATGTCAGAAAAATGAGATCATAGGGTGAATCACTGCTCCCCACACTGGAGAGATGGAAAGGTGCATACAGAGAACCAGGACTTATCAGAGAAAAATACCTATGAGTAGAAATCTCTGCTACAAACAAGGAAGAGTTAAGAAATCATGAGCTGTAATTTATGTGCTCAATATAGATAGTCTGAAATAAAAAAAAAAAAATCTTCCTGGAAGCCAGGCTTAGTGACACATGCCTGTAATTCCATTACTTGGGGGTCTGAGACAGGAGGATCACAGGTTCAAGGCCAGTGTGGGGTAACTTAGTAAAACCCTGTTTTGAAGTAAAAATAAAAAGGGGCTAGATATATAGCTTAGAGGTAGAACAGTCCTGGGTTCAAACCCCAGTACCTAAAGAGACAAACAAAACCTTTGAGGACTTAGTCATGTGGGCTTCCATACTTCTTTCATTTCTAAATTCTCACTGTGGGTACTGGAGAAAAAATTCTGTTGCTTTTGGTATGGGTTGGGAAAATATAGTCATTTTGAAATGTACCAACGCATTCTGTTCTTTGTAAAAAAGCAAGAGAAATTATTTTATGAGAGTCTCAGTTAATTTTTTCAGAGTCTGAGGAAAGAAAAATACCTAAACTCACTCTCTCTCAACCTTTCTGGCCCTCCTAAGGGGTAGGAGAGCAGGAGTTACATTCAAAGCACATGTGAAGTCCACTGTCCAGAGCCACAAGTTCACTAACAGTCTGGGACCAAATCAAATAGAAATACCTCCCCTCCACCCTTAGATAGACATCACATTTCTAAAGGCTATTCACAGAAGTTCATTTTACCTAGTACATTATGTCCATTTATCAAGAAAAAAAATCACTAGGCATACTAGAAGTCAAAAATACAATTATAATACACTATGCACGCATCAGAACAAAAATCAGACATGTCAGGAATGTTGGAATTATCAAATCATAAATTTAGCACAACTATGATTATTATGCTAAGAGCGCTAATGGATAAAGTAAGCAGGTTAGAAAAACAGATGGGCATTAGCAGCAGAGAGACAGACATTTTAAGAAAGAACTGAAAGAAAATTCTGGTGATCAACAAACATGAGAACAAGATGTCCCTTATTAGGTGAAATTATAAACTATAAACAATAGAGTATTTTTTAATGTTAAAAGAAATGAGAGCTGGGCATGGTGGTGCACACCTATAATCTCAATTCTTGGGAGGCAGAGACAGGAAGATCATGGTTCGTGGACAGCCTCGGCTACTTAGTAAGGCCTTCTGCAACTTAGTGAGATTCGTTTCAAAAGATGGAATAAAAAATAGAGCTGGATGTGTAGCTCGGAGGTATAATGCACCTGGGTTTCGTCTCCCAGCACCACAAAATAAATAAATAAATAAATAAATAAATAAATAAATAAATAAACAAACAAACAAACAAATAAATAAATAAATAAATAAATAAATAAATAAATAAATAAATAAAAGCTGTTAAGCCATGAAAAGACACAGAAGAACCATAAGGGCACACTACTAAGTGAAAAAAAGCCAATCTATATAGTTCTCATATTGTGTGACTCCAACCATATGACACACTGTAAAAGGTAAAACTATAAGGACACTAAAATGACTAGCGGCTATCCGGGCATGAGAGAAGAAAAGGATGAATAACTGGAGCACAGAGCATTTCTTTCTTTCTTCCTTTCTTTTTTTTTTTTTTGTAGTTGTGGAGATTGAATCCAGGGGTATTAGATATTTTACCTCACCCAGCCCCATATTTTTTTATTTTGAAACATTTTATTTTTAATTTTTAAATTTTACATATTATTTATATTTTTAATTTTTTATTGGTTCATAGTACTCATACATATTAGTGGAGTACAAGATGGTGTAGGCATATATGCACACATCACCCAATTAATTTTGATTTTGCTAAATTACTGAGACTGACTTTGAATCAATGATCCTTGTGATGGTTAATCAATTTGACTGGATTATGAAATATCTAAGATTATGTGACTTGGGTCAGTTGATGGGATGACTGACTTATGTAATGACAGATTGAAGGAAAGTCCTGTCCACATTTAGGACAGAACTGTTTTTACAGACCCAGGATCTGTAGAAAAGGAAGAAAACTGCATGATGCCTGTGTGAAGAAAAGCACATCTGCTCTCACTTGGGATATGGGCCTTTAGACCTTCAAAATGAACTTTCACTATTTTTTTCCTCAGAGTTTCCTGGATTTTCCGTCTTGGACTAGGACTGCATTGTCAATTTCTCTGATTTTGTCTCCAGCTCTTGGGACAATCAACTGCTGGTTCCTGCAGCTCTCCACCTGCGAGAGTCCACTTGGGACTGCACTGCGTTAGACTGTACAGTGATTTGATAAATCTCCATTTACCATATACATATCCTGTGAGTTTTGTTGCTTTAGTGAACCCTGACTAATACAATCCTCTTGTATAAGCCCTTTAATTACTGAGATTGCAGGTGTGTGTCACCATGCCTAGCTACAAATAATTTTAAGAGTAATAAAAATACTCTGTATTCTACTATAATTGTGGATACATATCAATATATATATATATATATATATATATATATATATATATATATGTCAAAACCCCTAGAATATACAGAACAAAGAATGAATTCTAATGTGAATAATGAACTTTAGGTTATGACCCAAACAAAGTAATGATCTGCCATCATGGTTTCACCAGCTGTCACAAGTGTACCACTCAGATTGGAGACTTTACAGTGGGAGAGGTTGTACATGTCTGAGGGCAAAGTAGGGGTATAGGAAATATCTATATTCCACTCAATTTTTCTCAAAACCTAAAACTGTTCTAGAAAGGGAGTTCTATCTAACACACACACACACACACACACACACACACACACACACACACACACAAATTCACATTGTAAAAATCATAGAATGTCTCTTTGGATACCACTGCAGTGCAGCATAAAGTCTTATCCTGATGTCTGCTGGGGGATAAAAGGAATAAAGAATCAATCACATAGAAAGCCATTATGTGCTATAATCAGATTTATTGTCTTTTATAATTTTTATTATAACTTTAGAAAAGATAATTTGAGGCACTGAATTTGGTTATGCAACAAATGTACTGAAAACTTTTATTACACTTGCTTTAATTCAGATAGTTTCTACTTATTTTCACTTGCTTGAAACATTGGGTGGTGAATGAGATAGGCCTATTATCTGTCCATGAAAATTATAGAGTAGCAAGGTGACTGACTTTAAATACCTAATTACACAATTAATTATTAAATTTTCATTGTGAGAACCAAAATGAATGAATACAGGATGCAATTGGAGTTTAAAACTAAAGAACCTAATATAATCCTGTAGAGTCAGTACTCTAAAATTTAGGTAGTGCAAAGAAAAGTTGGAAGTAACTCATTGACTAGAACAGTGGAGAAGGTTCTAGAAGTCAGTATTTGTGAGGTCTTTTAGGGTGATTAATGAAACTAAGATCCCGAAAAAGTCAAATAATCACCATTGAAATAGCATGTGGAGACAATATTGGCAAGATCAAAAGCAAAAATAAGATACAGAGATTCCTGGGTGGCATAAGAAGCATGGTTATTATCCTAAAGCAACAGCAATTTATTAACAGTAATGTACTATATTTCTAAGTACATAAAGTATATTAAATGATTTTTTTTTTACTTACTATATGTGTTAGTCAGTTTTACATTACTACAACAAAATGTGTGTGGTAATTAACTAAAAATAGAAAAGTTTATTTTGGCTCATAGTATCAGAGGTTCCAATCGATATTCTATTGGCCTTATTACTTTTAGGCCTTTGGAGAGGCAGAACAATATGGAGAAGCATGTGGCAAATTCACATGGGGAGTGAGACAGAGAAATAAGAAGGGGTCAGGGTCCCATTATCCACTTTGAAGGCACACCCCAAGGACCGCAATACCGATGCTATGTCACCAGTTACCAATAGTGCTCGGCTGGGTAATGAATCTTTAACACACAGGCCTTTGGGGGACATTTAAGATCCAAACCATAGCATATTATTTTCAATCTATGAAGAGGTTATTGGGATATAACACCATAATAAAGCAAAAAAGCTTCTGTAAAAATGTTCTGAAAATAAAAAGTTTTTATTTTGTTTTGTCTTTTAAAGTTGCCAGGGGCTATTTCATTTATATAGCTTAATATTCCTCTGATCATGGTTGGATTGACTGGGAGCAGAGCAGGCAGGTCCAGAGGGCCATCTGCATAAAACACTAATATTACACTCAAAACCTTCCTCTTTCATCACTGGTTCTAGATTAAAGGCATTTGTTCCCAGGGTATGTTTCTCAATGGCTGGAGACATTTGAGGTTATCACAATTCAGAGAGGGGGAGAGTGAAACTAATATTTAGTGGATAGAGGTCTGGAATACTGCTAAACTTTCTCAAATGCACAGGATAGCTTCCATACACTCTTTGGTGTTGTCTCCCTTTTCATTTCTGATTTTAATTTTTTTTTCTTTTTCTTTTGGTTATGTTGAATAAAAATTTAGTAATCTTATTAATCTTTTCAAAGAACCAGTCTTTTGTTTTACTGATCTTTTGTATTGTTTCTTTGTTGTAGTTGTTGTTCTCTATTTCATTGATGTCTGCTCTGATTTTAATTATCTCTTATCCTCTATTGGCTTTGGAATTAGTCTGTTCCTGTTTTTCAAGGTTTCTGATGTTGTTTATGTGGTGATTTTTTGTTTAATTATGTGGACATTTAGTACTATAAATTTTTCTCTTAAAACTTCCTTCAAAGTGTCTTGTGGTACTGGGAATGGTGGCCCATGCTTTTAATCCCAGTACTTGGGAGACTGAGACAGGAGGATCACAGGTTTATGGATGGACTACTTGGCCTACATTCTTTCTGCCTGAGTGTACATAGAGACTGTCTGCTACTTCACATTTCTACTGTATCTGAACATAACTTCCACCTCTATATGGATAACTTTCAAACTCACGGACCCTGTCAGTCTCTATGTTGACACAGAATTTCCTGTAGCTATACAGGCTTCTGCTGGGACAGTGTGTAAACTCATGGTCTTCAAGTTCGCTGGGCAATTTGGCTGGTTGGTTTGTAGACTCACAGTGCTCTTGAGGAGGGAGCTTGTACCACCAAGTTCCCCTCAGGAAAGTACTATAGCTTCTGCTTCAGAGTTCATCAGTGTCTGCAGCTCAGGGGGCAATTTGGCTGGGTGGCCTAGAGACTCACCATCTCGGGGTATTTGAGCATAGCTGACTTTTTTTTTATGATGGTTTTATCAAATAACTAGCTCAAAAAGATTCTGCTTCTTTGCTATAGTTGGGCTTTGAGAACTGCTGGGATCCAGCAGCCACCAGCCCTGGCGTGGGCCCAACAAGACAGTGTTCATTTCTATTCTCCACTCAACAAATTAGTTGTATGGAGCTCTCTTCAATCTTCTGCTCTCTGTGCTATGTCCAATTCACCACATTTCCACTGTCTTTCTTTTGTTGAGTTCCAAGATTGCTTTCCTTCTCTTTTTGAGAAACAGACTTCCCATTAGTTGAATTCTTTTTTTTTTTTTTTTGTGGGTCTGGAGATGGAACACAGGGGCATTCGACCTCCAAGCTGCACGCCCTGCCCTATTTTTTTATTTTTTATTTTGAAGCAGGGTCTCACTGAGTTGCAGAGGGCCTCATTAAGTAGCTGAGGCTGTCCGCGAACCGTGATCCTCTGGTCTCAGCCTCCCGAATGCTGGGATTACAAGTGTGTGCCACCACGCCCGGCTACTAGTTGAATTCTTTATCTCGGAGTAACCAAGTCATGCTGTCTTCTATTCCACCATCTTTAATCCTCAAAATAGAATTTATTTTTATTGGCTTAATTGATGTTGTAGGCAAAAAAAAAAAAAAAAACAAGAAAAAAATGGGCAGTAAAGTAGTCCATTTGCTAATAAAAATATCAGGAGAGTAAACTCAGATTTCTTGGGAATTGTTGTTGTCCCCAAGCAGTAATGTCCACCAGATACAACTGGTGAGGTGATACCAACACAGGAGCTTTGGAGCTTATTACACTGACCTAGATGCTATTTCGTTTCTTTCCATTAGCACATATGACAACTAGGTAATGCCCCAAAAGTTTTGAAGTTATATTTTAAGTATTATTCCTTTTACTTGCTAACTAAATCTATCACTTTTTAAAAAGTTAAATCCCCTCCCCCCCTTTTTGCAAACCTCAGCTAAACTGCCTACAGATTTGGATCTACAGTAAAAATTTTAAATAATTCTATTCTTAATTACTGCTTATCTATTAATTTGCATGTAAGGTTTATATAACAGTATTATTAACATGCCAAGAGGAACCAATTCCTAGATCCATAAGATCCTTGTTCAATTTCACTGAAATCCTTCAGTATACCTGATTATATTCCAACTCTGTTTTTTGACCTATCACTCTTGATTTTAAGAATGTAAGCACTGACCATATAGGAAATAAACTGGTCTCTTTCCTCCTTCCCAACTCCTAAAATTTCTGAGTTATCACTAAACAAACAAGTTCATGCTTTGATTTTTAAAATAAATTATTTTCTTCATACAAATTTTTATAAATTTCCTTTCTCCTATAGAAATATTTCAGTATTATCATATGATAGTACAATTCATTTCAATATTATCCATGATAACTATTTGAATCCCATTTAACTTTCAAAATGATATTGAACTGTTTCTTTCATCTGGTAAAAGCAAAATCATTGTCTGTAAGGTAAAATGTGGTAAAAAAAAAACAACTATTAAGTAAAAGGTATACTAAACAGAATCTCATTTCTCAAGTTACTGATAAAATTCTAAAGTGTATTTTTTTCATTTTTCAAATGTAAACTTTACATTGTGATTCTTTATATTGATCTATCATAGTTGTGTTTTTGTTTTTGTTGTTGTTGTTGTTGTTTGCTGTACTGGGGATGGAACCCAGGGGCATTCTACCTCCAGCCTTATTATTTATTATTTATTATTTATTTATTATTATTGAAACAAGATCTCGCTGAGTTGCAAAGGGTCTCACTAAGTAGCTGAGGCTGTCCTTGAACCCTCCTGTCTCAGCCTCCCAAATGCTGGGATTACAAGCATGTGCCACCATACCCGGCTTGTCATAGATTTTTTTTTTTAAAGTTAATTATTTGAGCAATTTTTCCATTAAAATTAAAAGTAAAATGCATTTAAATTTTTATCATCTTTGGATATATATATATATGTATATATATACACATATATTTATAAACACATATATACATACATATACTACACACATATATGTATATATACACATATATTATACTTATACATTTTTTTTTTAATTTTGGTGCTGGGAATTGGACCCAGGAACATTCTACCTCTGAGCTAATACTACTGTCTCAGTCTCCCAAATACTAAGATTATAGGATGTATCACCACACACAACGATATATATATATATATGAAATTATATATATATATATATTTTTTTTGGGGGGGGGTGGTACTGGTGATGGAGCCCAGAGGCTTTCTACCTCCAGGCTATACTCCCAGACCTATTTTATACTTTACTTGGAAACAGGGTCTCACTAAGTTGCTGAGAGCCTCACTAAGTAGCTGAGGCTGGCTTCGAAGCTGTGCGATCCTCCTGTCTCAGCCTTTCTAGTGCAGGGATTACAAGCATGCACCACCACCCCCGGCTGAATATACTTTTTTTTTAATTTTAAAAAAGATCTAGCCGAGTGTGGTGGTGCAGACTTGTAATGTCTCATTTGGGAGACATTTGGGAGGCAGAGACTGGAGGATCATGGTTCACAGGCAGCCTCAGCTACTTAAAGGCCCTTCCCAACTCAGTGAGATCCTGTTTTAAAAACTTAAAAGATCCTGGAGTGGTGGCGCAGGCTTGTAATCCCAGCATTCAGGAGGCTGAGACCCAGGATCGCCAATTGAGGACACCCTCAGCTACTTAGTGAGGCCCTCTGCAACTTAGTGAGACCCTGTTTCCAAATAAAGATTAAAAAATAGGGTAGGGGGTGTAGCTTGGAAGTCAAATGCCCCTGGGTTCCATCCCCAAACCCGCAAAATAAAATAAAATGAAATAAAAACTTAAAAGACTAAAAAATAGGGCTGGAGGTGTAGCTCGGGGGTAGAATGCCCCTGGGTTCTGTACTCGGTACTGCAATAAATAAGTAAATAAATAAATAAATAAAATATTAAAATAAAATAAAATTAAAATTAAAAAAGGGTTTAGCCAGACATTACGATACATACCTACAATCAGAGCTACTATTAAGACTGAGACAGAAAGATCACTTTGAGCTCAGGAGTTTGAGGCCAATGTGGGCAACATAGGATCAGAGGAAGATGTTTCTGAAAGGACACACACACACACACACACACACACACACACACACACACACACGTCCAGTTTCTTATGAGTAAAACTGAAAAACTGCTTTCTCATTTTGAAAATATGTAAAAAAAATTTCCAAACAATATTCAGGCACAAGACATAACATAAAATATCTTTGAACGAATACTGGAGATACAGTCAAGCTAATTTTTATTAACACTGCTCTTTATAGAGTTTTCAGCATTACCTAATCCTGAGGAGCCATGCTTTACGAGAGGTACGATGGATGAGGAGCAGATTGAGATGCTCATATCCTAAACATCTAACCCTGTTAGTATCAAAGCAGCTTGCGGGGGGATACTCCAGCCTCCAGGGACTATTTGAACACATTTCCAGAGCTGACTGATATGAAAGACATTGAAAATTTAAAGATAAGACTTTCATCCCTATTCCCTTAGTCTCCATTTTAATCGCTGGTGAACAAGTGAACTTCATTACAAAACCAAATGGCTGGCCTCCCACAAGTTGTTTTAGTCTAGATGGATTTTACTTATCCTCCAAAGAACAAAAAGTAATCAAGATGATTGTCTTATTGACAGTGCCTGATAGCTTTTGCATAATAAAGTCAGAAAACAAATTTTAAGAAAAACCTTTCTCATAAATTAAGACTAACTGTATATAACTAATATATATATATATATATATATATATTAAAATTAACATTTTATGCAAACAAATACATATTAACAGTTATATTTAAAAACATTATTTCTATTTATCTGAGTAGAAATTTTTTTATGGTACTGACCTATTATATATATATATATATTTTTTCTTCTTTTTTTTTCCTGGTGGTGGTACTGGGGTTCTTGGAAACCCTTCTACTTCTGGGCTACACCCCCAGACCTATTTTTTATATTTTTATTTGGAAACAGGGTCTCTTAAGCTAGAGAGGCTGGCTTCAAACCTGCGCGATCCTCCTATCTCCGCCTCCCAAGCGCCGGGATTACAAGCGTGCGCCACCACGCCCGGCTAGAGATTTTTTTTTTTTAATACTTGGGATTGAACCCAGGGGCATTCTACCACTTGGCTATACCCCAGGCCTTTTTATTTATTTTAATTTTGACATACAGTCCCTCTAAGTTACGGAGACTGGCCTCAAACCTTTAATTCTCTTGTCTCAGCCTCCCAAATATACTGGGGTTACAGGCATTTGCTGCCATGCCCCGCTTGAGTTTAGAATGTAGAATTTTAAGAGAGTTAACACAAAAAGGCCTAACTGACTAAATAAATAAATAAATAGCAAGAACAAATAGCAACAAAAGAAAATCTTAAGGATTAAGGAGACTCATTTCCACTTTTTGCTCAATTATATTATGTAAAATGTCTCATTCAGCTGGTATGGTGACACACTCCTGTAATCTCAGGACTTGGAATGTCAAGACAGGAAGATCACATATTCAAGAGCAGACAGCATTCTAGAGAGCCTCTCAGCAACCTAGCAAGACCCTGTTTCTAAACAAAACAAAAAATGTTTGGGGGTGTAGCTCAGAAGGGGGTCCAATCCCAGTATCAAAAAAATGAATATTCCAGACGTGGTGGCTCATGCTTGGAATCCCAGTACATGGAAGGCTGAAATGGGAGGATCATGGTTCTCAGACAGCCTCAGCTACTTAGTGAGGCCTTCTGCAATTTAGTGAGACCCTGTTTCAAAGTAAAGAATAAACAAATTTATGCTGGGAGTGTAGCTCAGAGGTAGAATGCCCCTGGGTTCCATTCCCACTACCACAAAAATAAATAAATAAATAAATAAATAAATAAATAAATAAATAAATAAATAAATAAAATGCCAAGTTTTCAATTAAAAAAAAAAACCTATGGCTTTAAAGAAACAGCAAAATCAGGCATAATAGTGAATGTCTGTAATCCCAGCACTAGGGAGACTAAGACCAGAGTAGCTCATGTTTGTGGCAAACCTCAGTAACTTAGGAAGATTCTCAACAAGGTCAGTGAGCCTCTATTTAAAAGGGATAGGGGGAGACTAGAACATAGCTCAGAAGTAGAATGCCCTTGGTTCAATCCTCAGTACCAAAAATAAAATAAAATGAGATAAAATAGAAATAGAAATTATTCCTGAGGAAATCCTGATGTTGAATTTACTAGATTAAACTTTTATTATAAATATGCTGAAAGAACTAAAGAAAAGTATGTCTAACTATTGAAGAACAGTGTCAAGAACAATATATCACCTAAAAGAATATAAATTAAAAGATGGAAAGAATAGCCAAAACAGGGCACAATGACACACAGCTGTGATCTCTGTACTTAGGAGGCTGCACATGTCAGCACAGTAATTTATTAAGACTCTGTTTTAAGAATAAAAAGGTCTGGGATTGCAGCTCAGAGAAAGAACACCAGAATTCAGTCATTATTATTACAAATAACAAAAACAATATTAGAAGGACCAAGTAGAGATTTTGAAATGAAAAAGCCTAATAACTAAAATGAAAATAAAAAGCATATTTGATATGGAAGATGAAAGAATCAGTAAATTTGAAAATAAATCAATTGAGATCTTTTTATTACAGGAAAGAAAAAAAAAGAATGAGGAAAATTGAAAGGAGAGCTGTGAGACACGATTAGGGTACCAACATATGTGTACTGACCCAGGAAAAGAAAGAAAAGGGTAGAAAATATTTTTGTAGAAATAATGCTTCCAAAATTCTCGAATTGTAACGAAAAGCATTACATCCAAAAGCTTAACAAATTGCAAGCAGGATAAAGTAAAAGAAAATAAATGTTTTTTATTTTTTTTCCATATGTGGATACCTGACCCAAGTAAGAACAAAATTTATGCCTCAGGAAAAGTGAATTGATTCATTCGATGTTAAGGTTTATGGATGGTTTTATATTTTTGCCAGCTCCAGGCAGTGTGTCCTATGTAAAAAACAAACAAAAGCAAACAACAACAACAACAAAACAAAGCAAAAAAGTGATGCTGAAGGATGCTGGTTTCCTTGGTTTTACTGAGATAAATAGCAAACAAAAGAAGTACCATTGAAAGACCAGAGGAATTTGAATCCGTTAAAAAGAGAAATGAGACTAATTTCATGAATGTTACAAAAATACTTGTGACAAGGTGGTAATGCTCCGAGGTTTAAAGTGTATTGAAAACTGCTTACCCTGTCCACCTGCTTATTATAGAGGAATGTGATCCTCTTTATCGATGCGTTTGTAATGGAGTTTTACGATGGTTTATACAGGCAAAAAAACAATGAAATGCATTCTGTGATGGCACAGGTTTTCTTTATATGCAATTTCTGGTAAGTTTCAATTTCCTTGAATATATGGCTTTTCTAACTAACTTTCCGTTAAATCCTCAAAAACTAAGCAAGCCACTTCATGTCAAGAGGATCAAGAATCACTGCAGTTATTTAGAAATCAGAAACATAAAAGAGACCAAAAAGGATTAAAATAAAATTATTTTTAAATACTCATAACATGTGCATTTTGTAAAAGCTATTAGGTATAAGATTTATTGTAAGTGTTCTTTAGCTCAACCTAGAGTATGTTGACTTTACCTTAAAACAGGTTATTAAGTTGAGCACAATTTATTGTCCATGAAAAAGTGTTAAAATTTTTTCAGTCTGTGACATTTATGTGTATACTCTCCTCCTGATATAAATGTGTTAAACATAATCCAAAGTGCATTGCCTAATATAAAGTTTCTATTTCTCTACAGCACTCGAGGGAGTCATGATAACTCTTTGTTTCATTGACTTCTGTATTGAAGATAAAGAATGTGTATTGTGGCTATATTTGAGTGAAAAGTTTGATAGTTGTAGTGCATTTTATTAAAATGGAAAATAAAGCTGGGCATGTGGCATATGCTAGTAATCCCAGAATTTGGGAGGCTGAGACAGGAGGATCACACATTTGAAGCCAGCCTCAGCTACTTAGTGAGGTCCTCTGCAACTCAGTGAGACCCTGTTTCCAAATAAAAAAATATAAAGTAGAACTGAGGATGTAGCTTAGAGGTAAAATACTCCTGGGTTCAATCCCCAGCATCACAAAAATAAAAGAAAATAAAATAAGAAAACTTTATTAGTCTAGTTTTACTCTTTTTTTTTGCAGAAATGTGTAACTTTGAACTTATAAAAATAATATTCAAACTTTAAAAGTAGGAACAATATTGAAAATATCAGATATCAAAAGATCAAAACAACATGGTAGCTTGAATCTGTACCTCAGGGAACTTGCTGTAGAAGCATTGTATGTCTACCTGACCTGTGCAGCTAGGACTTAAGAAAGAATATTCGTGTGTGTGTGTGTGTGTGTGTGTGTGTGTGTGTGTGTCACTGGGGATGGAACCTAGAGGCTTTCTATGTCCAGGCTATACTCCCAGACATATTTTATATTTTATTTGGAAACAGTGTCTCACTACGTTGCTGAGACCCTCACTAAGTAGCTGAGGCTGGTTTCGAACCTTTGGGATCCTCCTGTCTCAGCCTCCCAAGCACTGGGATTACAAGCGTGCACCACCACGCCTGGATAGCAGGAATATTCTTAAAAAAAAAAAAAGTGGAAGCTGGACACTGTGGCACATGCCTGTAATGCCAGTACGTGGGAAGCTGAAACAGGAGGATCACTGGCTAGAGGCCAGCCTCAGGAAATTAGTGAGACTCTATTTCAAAATAAAATATAAAATAATACTGAGGGGATAGTTTGGAGGTAGAATGCCCTCAGATTCAATCCCCAGTACTACTACTAATGCCACTACTACTAATACTACTACTATTAAAGTAATAATAATAATAATAATAATAATAATAATAATAACTATACAATAACAACAACAATCATAATAAAACATACCAAAGAAAAGATCTAAACTTTTTTTTCTTTCATTGATTTGGTTTAATTTTTCTCTCTGGTTAAAAAAAGTAAAACACTCTTTTGTGAGCTTAAGATGTATTGTTGCCCTTTCATAACAAAATTAGCTAAATGTTAATGCAGTTAAAATGCATGAAACATTCTATGATTTCCAAGAAAGGGGATGTAACTGTAGACTTAAGTGTTTATTTTCTTAAACACTTAGTGCTTTGGCTTATGTTTATGCATTTGGAATAGTTTCAGAGAAAAACAATTAGGCTCAGCTATAAAGTCAAATATCTGATTGGTAAGCTACTGTATACCCATAAATGTAATAATTATTTGCTAACTGGTTTTGTTATTTCTTGAATTAAATCTGTTGTAGAAATGAGTTAGCTCCTTTAGGCTACCCAAGTGCTATTAAAATATATATATATATATATTTGTTGTTGCTGACTTTACCCTAAAACAGGTTATTAGGTTGAACACAATTTATTGTCCATGAGAAATGTTGAATTTTTTTCAGTCTGTGACATTTTTCTGTACACCCTTCTCCTTATATAAATGTGTTAAACATAATCCAATGTATATTGCCAAATATAAAGTTTCTATTTCTCTATGCTCTCTGGAGAATCGTGATATCTTCGTTTCACAGACTTCTGTATTGCAGATCAAGAATGTGTGTGTGTATATATATATATATATATATATATATATATTTAAATAATATATTTAATACTGTATATATGAATATATAGTATCAAATATGTTATTATAAGATATGTATGCAGGATTAATTTATTGTATAACAATATAATATATGTGATAATTATATAAGCAGTAAATAATATTATATATTAATAATACATATATATAGGATTAATTCTGGGGGACTCAAATCACCTTCCCTGAAAGACAACAATACTGGTTTTTGTTTAAAAGAGAATCATTCTTTTTATTTCGTCTGTGTGTGTATGTGTCTACATGTGTGGTAAGGGAGGGGGTAACTGAGGGTTGAACCCACAAGCATTCTAGCTCTGAGGTACACCTGGCCCTATTTTATTTTCTGTTTTGAAACTCAGTCTCACTAAGTTGTTGAGTCTCACCAAGTTGCTGAGGCCAGCCTTCAACCTTTGATCCTTTTGTCTTACCTTTCCAAGTACTAGGATTACAGGGAAGAGCCAGCCACCACACCCAGCTAGAGACATTCCCATATACATTGAAGGAAATACAGCAAGTATTGTGTTTATATCACTTTGAATCTTACTAAGATGTATAATTACAATTCACTAAAAAAGGCATATGAAAAGGAAATAAGTGTTTTCATAGCTCCGTACCCACAAACAGCCTCCAGTTCTCTCTAGCATACATTTTTATGTACCCATTTTCCACCACCAACTTCTCCAGTTTTCTTTCCTGTTCCCTGGAGAAGTAGCGCCCTTCACACTAGCATTGCTCTTACCCATGCCATTCCTTTTCCCAGAATGTCCTTCCCTTGCCTCCTATAACATTGCTTTTGAAACAATTCATTATTTGGACTTCAATAACTAGCTTATACAATCCTCTTTAAACCGGGCGTGGTGGCACACACTTGTAATCCCTGCGCTTGGGAGGCGGAGACAGGAGGATCATGCTGGTTCCAAGCCAGCCGCGCTGGTTTAAGAAACCCTGTTTCCAAATAAAAAGTATAAAGTAGGTCTGGGGGTGTAGCCCGGAGGTAGAAGGGCTTCCAAGAACCCCAGTACCACCAAAAAAAAAAAAAAAAAAAAAAAAATCCTCTTTAAATCTCAGAAGCAGAGCTGATTATACTCAGAGGAGGATGCCTGTTTTTTTTTTTTTATAAACGACTGCAGATGCGGCATACAGGTAGAGAAATTCAAAACTCCAAGTAATATTGAGTATTGAGACAGACTGCACAAAAAGAGGACTTACACTTAAGAGTTTTTATCAGCAAGGCCTGGTGGTGCATGCCTGTAATTCCAGTATTTGGTAGGCTGAGACAAGAAAATCAGAGGTTCAAAACCAGCCTCAATAACCAAGTGAGACTCTTAGCAACCTAACAAGAAATTACCTCATTTAAAAATATATATATATATCTTGGGGTGTGGGTGTATCTCAAAGGTAGAACACCCCTGGGTTCAATCCCAAGCACTACACACACACACACACACACACACACACACACACACCACTCCGGTCACTTCTTACCCAGGTTTTTACCAGGTCTTTTCTAAGAAAAGGTTTTACTAGTGATGATTGTCTTTGACCCCCTTTGATTCCTTCACTCTCTTTTCCTCATAAGTAAAAGTCTTTATGCCATCCCTTGGCTATTCTATAGCTCCTGCCACAAATCCCCAGCCCTAACCTCTTTAGTTTTGTAGCTTTTCATGGACTAGATTTATGATCATTCTTAAATCAATATATATGTAAAGTTCTAAGTTTCGCAGAGTCTAGGCATTATGCTTCATGATTGCCAGGCAGCTAATACAATATTATTTCTGCAAATATGTTAGAAGATAATAAATTAGACATTGCATATTAAGTCTTATTCATGTATCACTTGAGTTTTTTAAAAACTGAAATTGTAATGAATGTCTAATAAATTAAATCAAAATGTCAGATAATTGTTGCATAATCTCACTCATATATAGAACCTAAAAATTCTGATCTCATTGTAGTGGTTACCAGAAGGTGGTATGAACAGGGGAAAAGGAGAAAGGCTGGTGAGTAAGTATTATGTTACAGTTAGATAAAAACAAATTCTGGTGTCCTATTGCACAGTAATGTGACTATAGTTAACAGGAATGCACTGTACATTTCAAAATTTCAAAATAGCTACAAGAAAGGACTATTTTTTTTTGGGGGGGGACTGGGGATTGAATCCAGAGACATTCTAACTCCAAGCAACACCCCCAAACCCTTCTTTTTTTACTTTTTGTTTTGAAACAGGATCCCACTAGGTTTCTGAGAGTATTGCTAAATTGCTGAGGCTAGTCTCCTCCTATGTCAGCCTCTTAAATAGTGAGATTATAGAGATGTACCTGCATGCTCAGAGAAGAGAAGAATTTAAATGTTTCCATCACAATGAAGATTTCTCTATTAACACTACTTTGCATTGAACACAGGGCCTTGTGCATGACGGGCAAGCATTCTGCCACAAAACTATATCCCAAACCTATTTTTTAGGAGATGTCTCTGTAAGTTATTCAATGGCCTGAACCTGTGATCTTTCATCCTCAGCCTCCTGTGTAGCTGAAATTACATGTATAGGTCACCAAGCACAACTAGAAATGACTTAAATATTTATTTAAGGTGATGGATATGCTAATTAACTTGATTTGACCACTCTACACGGGTACACAAAAATGAAAACACTACAATGTACACCATAATTATTTAAAACTATTATGTCAATCAAAAATAAAAATAAAAGCCGGGCTTGGTGGCGCAGGCTTATAATCCCTGCTCTCCGGAGGTGGAGACAGGAGGATCGTGCAGGTTTGAAGCCAGCAGTGCTGGTTTATGAGACCCTTTTTCCAAATAAAAATATAAAAAATAGGTCTAGGAGGGTACCCCAGAGGTAGAAGGGTTTCCAGGAACCCCAGTACCACCAAAAATAAAAAATAAAAAATAAAAAACACATAAAATAATGGTATCAAAGAAATTACACAAAACTTTATATATTCATTTTCTAATAAATAGTCATCATTTGCCTAACACAAAACATTCATTGATATCAACATAAGCATATAAAATTGTCACACACAGAGTAAAATAAAAATTAGCTATCCATCATGGCCTATTTTTTAAAATATTTTAAAGATACTCTAGCTTCAAAAAGGTTAACCAGAAATTATGCACTGTGCAAAATGGCTTCCTCTCAAAGAGGGCAGTATTGAAAAGAAGGAAAGGGAAGATTAAATTATGATGCATAGATCTGACAAGAACAATTTAAATTGGGTTATCTGGAGTCAGTACCAACAGTGAAACCTTTGTTAATCATAAGAGCCCTTGAGATGACATCATGAAAATGGCACTTCATCTTTGTGATCTTCCTTTCAACAAGAAATAGCTGGAGCAATAAGTCAAGAGACAGAAATAAAAGGAATTTGAATAGAAAAAAATAATTAAAATTATCTTTGTTTGTAAATGGCATGATCTTATATCCAGAAGACCCAAAAAGCTCAAACAAAAGACTACTAGAGCTGATTAACCAATACAGCAAAGTAGCAGGATATAAAATCAACATCAAGAAATCAGTAGCTTTCTATTTGCCAACCATGAATCCATAGAGAAAGAAATACAGAA